>NC_064630.1:548687279-549052279 GCF_023864275.1 Schistocerca cancellata | reverse complement strand
CCCATTGGGCGCGAAAAACTTATGAGACGCTCGGAATGACAAAACATGGTACGTGTTGATACACACTGAACAGGTAGGTCTAAAACCGTGCAACCCGGTTGCCAAAAGAACAACTTTCAGGCATATGATGGCCATAACCCCGCCGGCTGGTGTGGCCGAGCGGTTCTAGGCGCTTCAGTTTGGAACCGCGCGACTGCTACGGTCGCAGGTTCGAATCCTGCCTCGGGCATGGATGTGTGTGATGTCCTTAGGTTAGTTAGGTTTAAGTAGTTCTAAGTTCTAGTGGACTGATGACCTCAGATGTTAAGTCCCATAGTTCTCAGAGCCATTTGAACCATTTGGTCATGATCTCATCTGGTTGCTGTTTACGAAGGATTAAAAAATGCCTTAGATTGATCTGCCATCATTATCACCGGGGAATAATGTAGGAACTTTCTGTTCGATCATGTTCGCCTCCAGCATTCAACCGGCAACCTATACCCTCAACAAAATGCTCCAGCCCATTGCTCCATAACAGTTTTAGAATGGTCTGAGGAGCATCCTACGGAGATGAAGGGTGCCTGTCTAGGCGTCAAGCCACCTGAGCTCTAATTTTGTTTTACGTACCCCCTACAACTCGCCAGCGCTTTCGATGTCTCGTGGAATCCATGCAACGGCGAGTCAAACTGAAGACAAGTATTACACATTACAAGATAGATGTCTCTAACTCAGTTGTTCATGTAAATGAAACATTGTGTTAATAACACTTTAGCACTCTTGAAACACACCTGTTTATGAATGAGCACCTTGTAAATTGTTAATGCATTTTGAATTAAATGCTGTTTACAGTGTAGATTGTTAAAGCATTGTCTTAACCATCTAGGTACAGTGTTTTTTTTAAAAAAAGAAAAACACGAATTTATGCGTTTCGAAGGTCAAATCTTTATCCTCAGAATAGTCGTACAAGAATCTCTAAAAGTACTGGCAGCGTCACAATAATGTTTTATGCCGCTGCCAGTACCCAGGTCTACGTATGAAATTCAATTTTAATCTATTTTATTAGTTGACGGTGATGTGAAAGTACATCTAAGGGGACATTGGTGCAAGGTAAGTAGCCATGTTATTTTATTATTATTTTTCTTCTTGTTTACGTTTTATATTGAACACTTTTATAGATTCTTGTACGGTTATTCTGAAGATGAAGGGTTGACCTTCGAAACATGTAAATTCTAATGTTTTTTAAATGTAAATAGGTAGTTGAGCCGACATTTTAAAACTGATTTTCACAACCGCGACCTCATACCCGTTATGGATGAAATAAAAACCACAACCAATGGTCACCACGAAACTGCATCGGGCAGATGACGCGATTGGGAAAGCATACGAGCGGAGCAGAGACTAATGGGGAATACTTCTAGGGACGATACGGGCTGCAAGTGAGGAATCCCACTGATATAAGCGACACTGACAAAGGCCAGATTGTTATGGTGCTGCACCCGGGAAAGCATCTCGGAACGGCGAAACTGGTCAGCTTTTCGCGTGCTGCTGTCGTGAGCATCAATAGAAAGGTCGGTGAAACTACGAGTGGGCGAAAGGTGCTGGACGTCGAAGCTTCACACGGAACGTGGAGGGAGGAAAATTGTCCCTGTTTAAGGCAGAACAGGCGCCGATCTGGCAGATCTGACTACAGAGAACAATGGCTGATGTAGGCACAAGTATATCAGAGTATACTGTTCAGCACACATTGTGAGCACGCGGCCCCGCAACAGACGACCCTTAAGTGTTTCCGTCCCTAATGATCGCACTACCGACGAGACGTTACACTCTACACTTCCTTCTTCCTTTTTCCCAAGTCAATTCAACCACATCATTTATTGCGATGAGCAGAGTGTCAGTGTGATTGGACCGTGAATCAATGGAAAGCTGTCGCCTGGTCCAATGAATCACATTTCTTGTTGCACCAGATCGGTGGCCGTGTTCTGTTACAGCGTCATCTACGTGAACGTCTGCTCGAAACACGCACCACGCCACAGAAACAAGTTGGTAGAGGCAGTATTACGCTATTGCAGACATTCGGCTGGGCTTCCACGGGAGCTGTGATAGTGATAGTAAACGAAGGCACCATGACAACTGTGGACTGCGTGAACTTTATGCGCACCATAGACAGTCCTTCGAGCTTGGTGTCTTCCCCGACGGCGAAGCCATCTTCCACCAGGACAACTGTCGGTGCCACAAAGCTAAAATCGTGCTACAGTGGCTTGAGGATCGTTACAGTGAACTCACGCTAATGTTTTGGTTACCAAATTCTCCTGACCAGATCAGACGAAAGACATTTGGGCACCAGTATAAAGTACGGGAATTGCATAGCCTCTGCCTAGACATGTGGTACCACTTAACTCCAGAGACCCACCAACATCGATCCATGCCACGCAGATCCGCTGCTATATTGCATCCCAAAGGCTGACCAACACGCTGTTAAGCAGCTGTCATAAGGTTTGACTCTTTAGCATACAAGGTGATAGGTTTAACTTGAGACAATTAAATATCTCGTAAACGACGCATGGTATGAAAAAAAAATGTTCTAGGTGGAAAGTTAATATCTGAGGGGAACATCTGTCTGCGCTATAGATGGCCACCTCCTAACCATCCCTCGGTGGGGTCAGCTTTCTATTTCCAAACGGGAATTCCCAATTTTAATTGAGTATTCGGATTCTGCGCCAAAAAGTACGAACGGTTTACTCATACTATTGTTTCCTATTCGTGATAGGTGGCGCTGTAATCGACAAATATCAAGTGACCTTTTTTTGCAATTAAGGATTGATTCTACATTTCATTTATGCTATAAGCTTAAACCTTTGTGTTGAAACGTCACTCGAGTGTTGCAAATGTGATTGTACAATACAAATGATAAGGGTAGACATTCACATTTCTGGCGTATAAGCTTCTTTTATGATAACATCGTTTCCGGTTCCCTACGGGGCTGATTGTAGTGAGTCCCCAAACCATCGAATACTCGGTTTCAGTGGCTGCACTCAAACTCCCCCATCAGGGTGAGTGATTTCTATGTGTGTGTTTCCATCCAACCGCCTTACTCTCGCGCTGTCCGCTATGGGGCTGCCACAAACCACAACCACTGAATAAGGCAAAATGTCGATGAAGTGATAATGACAGGCACACTTGCCAAGGATGCGCACTGCACTAAAGCGCCCCAGGGATGAGAGGCAATCAAGAACCCCAATGGTGAGGTGCAAGGGGACTCACTGACATCAAGCATCCCCATGGGAAGAGAAAATTATTTAACCCATTTCGTCGTTCCTGGATCACGCTAAACGTAATTTGTAACCAGACATTGAAACAGCTGACGATATTGTACTGTAAAATCAAATTTGCAATACTAAAGAAAATTTTGAACATAAATGTGAACTGTTATAACACATTTACATTGTAAATAAAGTGCAGAATCGAATGCGTCGATTCCTAATTTCAAAAACAGGCACACTTGAAATCGGTCGATTACGGCGCCATCTATCACGAATGGGGAACAATGGTTTGAGTAAACATTACATACTTCTCGGCGTAGAATCTGAATATGCTATAAGAAACGAGGGTTCCCATTTGGAAATACAAAGTCGACCCGTCCACTCAGGGGGGTTGGTTAGGAGGTGACGAGTTGTAGCACAGACGGATGTGCCGTCTACTAATATTAACTTTCCACCTAGAACATTTTCTTTCGTATGAGGCGTCGTTTTCGAGATATTTAGTTATCTAAAGTTAACACGAACACCTTGTATATCTTACAGATTTGAAATCTTGAATTTTTGTATTTTTCGCTGATCTCGAATCAGGGCCAAACGTCGTCATCTCAGCATTTCGTGGAAAGAAAAAGGGTAATCAGCTCGCATGAGTTAGGTTCAGGTGCTTTGTGTCGTGTTGGGCATTGGTTGGTAAGTTGTCAGACAGCCTCTGTGCAGTTTAAAAGTCTCGCACTGATGTGCGAACATTAAGAATGATCTTAAAGGTACGGAAAAAGTTGCCTTAACATGACATCTGAGAGCAGAGATTGAATATGAGGCGCGTAACAAGCAACTTTTCTCTTAGGAATCTGCACCCATTCGTAACACCACAGACGTTGATTAGAACACAGCAGACCGGAATAGTAATCGCATGATGTCCGCAGGCGGCGCAATTACTTGCAGACTAGTGCGAGCACCATCAAGCGCAGGGCTGTTCCATAATCCAGACTGGCTTCGTGGAAACTGCCACTTCTCTGAGTGTCTGACAGTTATCTTTAACACGAGACAGACTGAAAGTCCCATACTGTCTTTTACGGAGAGCTGGTTCGCATTCTCTATAAAGCAGTTACTGCGAAAACCATTGCGCCAGATACTGCATGTGAATATCGATCTTTAAATGCTGGCTGGTAATGCAGAGACGGTGTAGCTGCTTCAGGTTCGGTGACAGATCCACATCGATGCAGGGCGACGCGCTGCCCGGCAGTCGCTAAATGTCATGGCCACGAGTTACCTGTCTCACTTTCGTTAAACATCCAAGTAAGGATGGTACAAGAAGAGCAAGAAAACAGGCTGCATTACTGGCTACACAGTTTTATTTTTATGTGCCTGCAAAGCGCAATATCTGCTCTTTCGTGAATCGTGCCTTATATCGTGGTGACGTGTACACTTTTGCTTTGGTCTTCAGTTGCTTTTTAGATAACTGGACGTGTATTATACGAGACCGTATGAGACACACATCTAAAGCCCATTTATTACGTCCTAAGCTTTTCCTTCTGTTTTTTTTAAGCAGATTGCTGTCCTTGATAAATCCGAAACGTCCACACAGCCGGGTAAGAATTACTTGTGCGTAACATCCAGTGGCAGAATTTTCTTGCACTGTGCACGAGAGCATTACAAAATTTTTGCCAACATTTTCACTTTTCTCCAGCATTCGTGGAAAATTAAGCTGTAATGTAATGCCCAGTTCATTAGTTTACTTTGGTATTATTTCCAGGAATAACAAATAAAATTCTGTTGCAACAAAGGGTACTTGGTGATTGGAAAAAAAGTGCATGTCATTACGGTTGATAAGAAGGATCGTCGGACAGACGCGCATAATTATACGCCTATATCGCTGAGCTGATGTCACTCTGTTGCAAAATTATGGAACACGATTTGTATTCAAGCATTATTACCTTTTAGGAGAACGAAAATCTCCTCTATAAAAATCAACACTGACACAGCAAACGGAGATCTTGCGAAACTGAGGTAGCTCCTTTCGCCTATGAGATTCAGAAGGCGCTCAAGTTGATGCCGTGTTCCTTGATTTCTGCAAGGCATTAGATACAATTCCGCACAGTCGCTTAGTGAACAAAATACGAGCTTACCGAGAATCGGACCAGATTTGTGAATGGGTACAGGACTTCCTTGCAGATAGAAGTCAACACATCGTTCTTAACGAAACAAAATTGACAAATGTAAAAGAAATTTCAGGATTACTTCCAGGGAATGGTATATGGCCGCTACTATTTAAAATGTGTATAAATGGTACAGTGGATAACGTTGGAGGCTGCGTGATACCATTCGCTGACAGTGTTATTGTCTACGGGAAGATGGAACGCCAGAAGATTGTGGCGACATTTATCAGGCCTGCGGAGGATCGACGAGCGGTGCAGGGAGTACTACTTCACCGTGAACGTAAATAAATGTAACGTAGTGCACATAAATAATGGAAAAGGTCCAATACTGTTCGAATTACACTATTGGCGACATATCACTGAAAACAGTATCGTAAAATATCTAGGAGGAACCATCCGGAGCGACGTTTGGTGGAATGACCACATAAAAAGATGCCAGACTCAGATTCATAGGGAGAATCTTAAGGAAATGTAAGTCATTCAGGAAAGAAGTGGTTTACAGACAGTCGTTAGATTAATTCTTGAATTTTGTTCGTAAGTCTGGGACCTTCGTAGGATTAGTAGCAGAGATCCAACGAAGAGCAGAGCGTTTCATCACGTCATGATTAACTTGACGCGAGAGCGTTACCCGTACTGACATGTTCAACAAACTCCAGTGGGAAATGCTTGAAGAGTGGCGTTGTGCGTTACGAAGAGGTATGTTGTTGAAATTTCGAGAGCTTACGTTCTAAGAAGAGTGGGACAACATATTGCTTCCTTCCACATTAAAGGAAGTCTGAGATATTAGATGTCATATGGAGCTTTACCGACAGTGATTCTTCCCTCTAGCCATTCGTGGATGGCACAGGAAAGGTAGAATAGATTGTGGTACCTAAGGTACTCTCTGCCACAGGCCGTTGGATGGCTTGCAGTGTATAAATGTAGACGTGGTAGATATAGATTGTATATTAAAAGCTAATTTTCCGGATGCACAGCCGGGTAATCGATTCCATTTTTTTATAATATATTTCGATGACTACTGTAGCCACTTTCTTAGGGTACTGTGAGCTATAATCACATATTTGTTCTCTGTATCGATCCAAACCTCGAAGTGTTATAACGACGTTGGCGACGTCGGGATTTATTTCCGGTCACAAACTTCAGTGACTGGCGAGTAATGTTTCAGAACCTAGGTCTAAGCAGTGGAAGTGTGAAAAACCATTGTTCCGCAAACCAAGGCAGTTATCGAAATATTAATGAAAAATCGGACCGATAGCACGTGGGAGTTTTTAAATTATCAAGTTCGTCAGAGCCCCTTCCCAACCAGGTTGCACGTTTATTGGAAATGTCCTTGCTGTTGCTCACGAAAGCTCAATTGGAGAGGAAAGGAAGAGGAGTGAGGGTTGCGGGGAGGGGGTAAAATTCATGTAGAACATCTCGCATCTCCATTTAGTTTACACTCGTAACATTTGACTGCTCCTTGGACATAACCTGGACTGTATCTTCCTCGACTCTCTTGAGATGACAAATCGCATAAATTCTCCGTCATGAAGAAAAGGGAGGGCTAGGTGCTAAAAATGCATCTGTATAAACAATAAAAATCCTTTCAGGATTTGAAGTCTTCGTGTACTGTCAAGGTTTTTGAGATATTTCCCTTGGTGATCAGGCAAATACCAAATACTCGCAATCAGGATCCGGTTCGCCTCACGTCCAAGCCATTGCGATTTGGCTGGAAAGAACACAGTTGCACATCAGCCCTCCCTATCATCGTAGGTAGCAAAATATAATTGAATGTGCCCAATGGTAATGCTGGAGAATACCGAACGGCTTTTCCTTTCCCAGTACGATTTCGGATCCGTCAGGGGCAGTGAGACAGTTCCAGAAACGGAGGGCCCAGAAATAGCGTCGCAGCAGGAGCTGCCAAGTATGCGGCGAGAAATACAGGTTTGTCCAGCCAGCCCGGCAACTTGCCACCCGCACGATGCTCGCCGAACTGTTCTTCTCTCCTGGCTCACTGCACCATCACGATTAATTACAGACAAAAAAGCCTTGAGCTAGTCTGACGTTCACAAGGGAACAGGTTGGGCGACTGCGCTCGGTCAGAGGTCGAACTCTAGAGCTTACGTCATCCGCCCCCGCAAAATTTGAAGGTGCAGGTGGCGGCCGAAGTAATTACTCACACATCGAGCAACGGCGTCTGCCCGGAGCATTAGAGGGCTGTCATGGATTCGCTGCCCTCCCAATGACGCTTACCAATCCAGTCTGCCTGCGACTCGTGATCACAGAGTTCCAGGCCGGACAATGAACTTCTCTCTCTTTCTCTCTGTCTCTCTCTCTCTCTCTCTCTCTCTCTCTCTCTCTCTCTCTCTCTCTGTGTGTGTGTGTGTGTGTGTGTGTGTGTGTGTGTGTGTGTGTGTGTGTGTGTGCGCTTGTGTGTTATGGAGGGGTGACATCCTTGACGGTGGTATGGACTTCTGAGCAGGCATAAGGCGTTATGAAAGAGCAGATACACAGGTGAAAACGCTTGCATGTGCTTTGGTATCTAAATGAGTCAACAGAGAGAACTGAGTTCAAACCGAGCACTATTGTAGGGACCAAAGAGTTCGAACGTACCATCAGAGAGATTTACAGGAGTTACAAATGTTAGGTCAATTTTTAATGACGTTACTATGACCTGTGCACTCCAGAGAGCACCTTACAGTCATTTACATGTCCCGTGAATCATAATTGCGACCTCTGACTATGATATGGAAAGAGGTAGTTTTACTGTTATAGTACATCTCCGGAGCGAGAAAAACGGATGGCAACATACTGGCTATTAACATCATTAGTTTAGATTTTATTAAATATGAGAACTACAGTGATTCATACTTAAGTATGATCAATGCCTCTTAATGTGTCTTAATCACACACACACACACACACACACACACATACATACACATAATAATCATACTACAACACAACAGATTTTTACGGCTATATACCTCAACCCTTTGGCTGCCACTCTAAGACACAGTCGTGAATAGTGTAAATTATTTTTCCAGCAAATACTTTATTTATCAGTGTTACTGTTGTTTTCAAACTGTGATTGTCTGTACATAACAGCCGGCCGGGGTGGCCAAGCGGTTAAAGGCGCTACAGTCTGGAACCGCGTGACCGCTACGGTCGCAGGTTCGAATCCTGCTTCGGGCATGGATGTGTGTGATGTCCTTAGGTTAGTTAGGTTTAAGTAGTTCTAAGTTCTAGGGGACTGATGACCTTAGAAGTTAAGTCCCATAGTGCTCAGAGCCATTTGAACCATTTTTTCTGTACATAACAAATTTGGTAAAGGAGTAAATGTAATATGAGACTGTTGCAAGTATGGGCAACTGTTTAAAGACGTGTCTACGAGACGTTCTAGAGTAGACACCACATATTATTACACACTTCTGTTCGAAAAATACTTCTTTCCTCACCGACGAGTTACCCCATAATATGATGCATTGAGACACTAGTGAATGAAAATACGAAAAGCAAGTCAATATTTTTATATTCTCGTCTCCTAAATCTGATATTGTCTGTAATTACAGATCTCAGACGTTTACGATCTGTAAAATTTGACTTCCAGTTCCAAGTTCTAATCAGTATAAATGTCTAAGGATTAGAATATTCTGTTTCATTTATTGTTTTACCTTCATGCATTATGTGTGCATTATGGTGTGGTCAAGCCTTTTGCTGTACTGAACTGCATATACTATGTTTTATCTAACTTCAGTGACAGTCTATTTACAGAGGAAGCAATTATTATTTTTCAAGAAAATATTATTTACACTCATTGAAGTTGTTGCATTAAACTTATTTATAATACTTGCGTTGTCAACAAAGAGAAGTATTTCTGCTTCTTGGGTACATGGTAAAAGATCATTTATACACTCTAAGGAAAGAAGGATGCACCATAAAGGAATTATCCGAATGGGACGGAAACCGGTAGATATGATGTACATTTACAGAAAATGATTACAATTTCATAAAAATTGGATGATTTAATCAAGAGAAGGAGTTTCACGAATTGAGCAATCCACCTCTGGCCCTTATTCGGGCAGTTATTCGGTTTCGTATTGATTAACAGAGTTCTTGTATGTACTCCTGACGGATATCATGCCAAGTTCCGTCCACTTGACGCATTAGGTCGTCAAAATCCCGAGTTGATTGGAGGGCCTGCCCATAATGCTCCAAAAGATCTCAATTGGGGAGAGTTCTGACGTCCTTGTTGGCCAAGATAGGCTTGGCAAGCACGAAGACAAGCAGTAGAAACTGATGCCTATGTGCGGGCAGGCATTATCTTGCTGAAATGTAAGATCAGGATGACTTACTGTGAAGAGCAACAAAACGGGGTGTAGAATATCGACGAAATACCGCTGTGCTGTAAGAGTGCTGCGGATGACAACCAAAGGAGTCCTGCTACGAAAAGAAATGGTACGTCAGATCATCACTCCAGGTTGTCGGGAAGTATGGCGATTGACAGTCAGTTTGGTATCCCACCGCTGTCCAGAGAGTCTCCAGAAGCGTCTTCGGTGGTCATCTGGGCTCATTTAGAAGCGGAACACATCAATGAAGACAATTCTACTCCAGTAAATGCGATTCCAGACCAAGACAAATCTGGAAACGCCCTGGATAACGGTGGGATACCAACCTGACTGCCTTCCGGCATACGGCCTGACAACCGTGAGTCTGGAGTGCCATTTCATTTCATGGCAGGACCTTTTTGGTTCTCATCCGTACCACCCTTACAGCACAGCGGTATTTTGACGATATTCTACGCCCCGTTTTGTTGCCCTTGACGGTAAGCCATCCTGTGCTTACATTTCAGCGAGAGAATGCCTGACCGCACATTGGGCATGAGTTTCTACCACTTGTCTTCGTGCTTGCCAAACCCTGTCTTGACCGGCAAAGTCGCCAGATCTCTCCCCAATTGAGAAAATTTGGAGCATTTTCGGCAGAGCCCTCCAATTAGTTCGGGATCTTGACGGTCTAGCGTGTCAGTTCGACGGAATTTGGCACGATATCCCTCAGAAAGACATCCAACAACTGTATCAGTCAATGACAAGGCGAATAAATGCTTGCATAAGGGCCAGAGGTGGACCAACGCGTTTTTCAAACGTTTAAATTTATGTGAATTCCTAAGGTATCAAACTGCTGTGGTCATCGGTCCCTAGACTTACACACAACTTAAACTGACTTAACGCTAAGGACAACACTCACACCCTTGCCCAAGGGAGGACTCCAACCTTCGGCGGGAGGGGCGGCACGATTAAACTCGTTTTTGACTTGCTCAATTCGTAAAGCTCTTTCTCTCGAATAAATCATCCGATTTTTATGAAACTGTAATCATATGTTTGTCTGTGCATGTACATTACATCTACCGGTTTCCGTCCCATTTGGGTAATTCCTTCGTGGTGCATCGATTTTTTGTTTGTCTTAGAGTGTATATAACAAGTACAAGAGCGGACCCAATATCGATCCCTGTAGTATATTTGTAATGATTATTCCGTATTCTGAAGATGCTGTTTCTTTCCGTAGAATGCCCGAGTTTTTTTCACAACATTTGGCATCAGTTTAGTTTGAAGGAATGAAAGCCAGACACCAGCAGGCTCTTTGATACCATCATGTCTGGGTTTCCCGAGGAGAATATTGCGAACTGTACAATCAGATACTTTTGACAAGTCACAGAAGACACAAATTTAGTTTTATCTGGCCTCTGAATTTAAAAATAGCATCTTGTGTGGTCCCTACTGAAATCAAAATTGAAGCGTACTTGTTTTGAGAGAGGTGCGCTGTGGTTCTGGCATACGTAATTTTTTCCGGTACCTTCGAGAAAGAGTTAAGCAGAAAAGCAGGTTAGTAATTATTAATACTTGTCTTACTACTTTTCTTGTAAAGGGAACTGTCAGTAGCACATTTCAGTCTGTCTGGAAATATAACTCCTATGATAGTACCTTTATTGTAAAGGGAATTCTCTGTAGCATATTTCAGTCCGTCTGTAAATACACTCCTGGAAATGGAAAAAAGAACACATTGACACCGGTGTGTCAGACCCACCATACTTGCTCCGGACACTGCGAGAGGACTGTTCAAGCAATGATCACAGGCACGGCACAGCGGACACACCAGGAACCGCGGTGTTGGCCGTCGAATGGCGCTAGCTGCGCAGCATTTGTGCACCGCCGCCGTCAGTGTCAGCCAGTTTGCCGTGGCATACGGAGCTCCATCGCAGTCTTTAACACTGGTAGCATGCCGCGACAGCGTGGACGTGAACCGTATGTGCAGTTGACGGACTTTGAGCGAGGGCGTATAGTGGGCATGCGGGAGGCCGGGTGGACGTACCGCCGAATTGCTCAACACGTGGGGCGTGAGGTCTCCACAGTACATCGATGTTGTCGCCAGTGGTCGGCGGAAGGTGCACGTGCCCGTCGACCTGGGACCGGACCGCAGCGACGCACGGATGCACGCCAAGACCGTAGGATCCTACGCAGTGCCGTAGGGGACCGCACCGCCACTTCCCAGCAAATTAGGGACACTGTTGCTCCTGGGGTATCGGCGAGGACCATTCGCAACCGTCTCCATGAAGCTGGGCTACGGTCCCACACACCGTTAGGCCGTCTTCCGCTCACGCCCCAACATCGTGCAGCCCGCCTCCAGTGGTGTCGCGACAGGCGTGAATGGAGGGACAAATGGAGGCGTGTCGTCTTCAGCGATGAGAGTCGCTTCTGCCTTGGTGCCAATGATGGTCGTATGCGTGTTTGGCGCCGTGCAGGTGAGCGCCACAATCAGGACTGCATACGACCGAGGCACACAGGGCCAACACCCGGCATCATGGTGTGGGGAGCGATCTCCTACACTGGCCGTACACCACTGGTGATCGTCGAGGGGACACTGAATAGTGCACGGTACATCCAAACCGTCATCGAACCCATCGTTCTACCATTCCTAGACCGGCAAGGGAACTTGCTGTTCCAACAGGACAATGCACGTCCGCATGTATCCCGTGCCACCCAACGTGCTCTAGAAGGTGTAAGTCAACTACCCTGGCCAGCAAGATCTCCGGATCTGTCCCCCATTGAGCATGTTTGGGACTGGATGAAGCGTCGTCTCACGCGGTCTGCACGTCCAGCACGAACGCTGGTTCAACTGAGGCGCCAGGTGGAAATGGCATGGCAAGCCGTTCCACAGGACTACATCCAGCATCTGTACGATCGTCTCCATGGGAGAATAGCAGCCTGCATTGCTGCGAGAGGTGGATATACACTGTACTAGTGCCGACATTGTGCATGCTCTGTTGCCTGTGTCTATGTGCCTGTGGTTCTGTCAGTGTGATCATGTGATGTATCTGACCCCAGGAATGTGTCAATAAAGTTTCCCCTTCCTGGGACAATGAATTCACGGTGTTCTTATTTCAATTTCCAGGAGTGTATATCCTCCATGGTAGTGATATGTTGTATATGTGACTGAAGACATTTGCATATACTTGTATGTGTAGAACTCGATTTTAGTACTTTACGTGAAATATTATCAACTCCCTGAGAGTGACAGAAGGTGGAAGAAAGATACTTCGAGAAGCAACAGGACTCTTGTTTCCTGTGTCATGTTGCTCCCAAAAAGGTAATGATCACAAGAATGACTGGCGACGTCTATTAGAGTGGAACAAAGAACGACGTAATTAGGATGTGAAGCAATGGTAGAAAGTTTTGTGGAGCTGTGGGTCACTGGACATGTGGCTAAGTAGCCGAATGAACAAGCGTCAGTCTACAAATCCAAAGGTTCAGTTTCAATACTCAGTCGTTCCTATACCTGTCACGTATCCCTTGTTTTACATCTGGTCATGATATGAAAAGTGCTGAGGAATTCTGGAGTCCATGTTAAACTGGAGGTCCCCATATAACTGACTGCGTAATGGTATATAACTCCGTTCATGCCTAGTAAAGCGCCGTGGTGTTCACACCAACGTTCAGGTTAGGGACTATTTTACCCTAGACCCAACAAAACAATGTAATGGTACAGAGCGACGCAGTACTGTGCTTTCGGGAAGACGGCGGTTCAAACACTCTTTCCCTCGTCTAGATTTAGGTTTACACTGCTAACTGAAGCTGACTGAGAAAAATGTTTGAAAAGGATAAAGTCGGTTTCATTCGTTATTGATAACCAATCAAAACTTTTGCTCAGTCGCTAATGACATCGTCGTCGATGGGACGTTAAACCGTAATATTCCTTCGTTTCACTATACAATACAAACAAAAGATGGATGGAAAATTAGAACTAAGGGAATTTTTAAAACTATACGCGGACTATTGTAGGTAACGTCGAAGCTAAGAAAGGAATCATTTTTAGAACAACGCTATGGTTTTCAAAAGCAATCCGAGATTTACCAAAAGCTGTCGTTTTAGATGAGGATCACTCCTTGGGTTGCCCTGTACCAAAATTATGTCTATCGAACATCTTGAGAATCCTGAGAATGAAGTTGAGCAACAGTTGCGTGCCTCAATATGAGACTGATGACATCATTCACAGCATTCCCCGTCGTTGTCAGACCTGTACTGCTGCCAGACGTGATCACACCCCATACTGAGCACATTAACCGGTTGTCAGAATGTGCGTGCAAATCTATTAAGTTGAAAAAAAAAAAAGAAAAAAATACGAACGAGATTCTTGTCTACCGTTATGCATGTTGCAGTTGATTACGTTCTGTATTTTTTACATTGTTTCTACTGTACTATCACCTGTTTACACTGTTTTGTGCCAAAATATACGCAACCTTGCAACATTTCCGTTTGTTGCTTTAATTTTGGACATCGGTGTAATTCCGAGTTCTGTCTTTGCTAACGTTATCTTTCATTTAGCTTTTCTGTACATGCCTTTCTCCACCTAGAATACTTGGTTTTACTTGGGAATTTTCCTTCTAAACACAAAGGGTTGAATTTTCGCCGCACATGTCAGGCATAGTTGTGGCTGAGATGTAAGTTTCAGCTGATGCTTAAGTATTACTATCGACTGAGGCCCATGAAGCAAATTACCCTTTTTAACCAAAATTTACACTTAAATTCACCGTTTAAGGAATTCTGAGTTCCACGAAGAAACATTACATTAACGTATCACCCTGTAGGTTAAACTGTGTGTGAACTATGTATACAGGTGTCTCAGAAATGCTACGACAAAATTCGATGGGTCGCAGCAGCTATCGTGAGGAACAAATCGAGGTTAGGAATCGGTGTCCCGAAACGTCGTCCAACGATGCTACAGAGCCTCGAAGTTATACACTCCGGCGTCTATAACTAGGCTACCTCTTCGACAGCAAACGAATTTTGAATGCTGACGTACCGTAGGCGGAACTCTCGCAATGTTGTTTGTTATTCAGTGATCGCGAATAGTTGCCGCGACCGCCAGTGAAGAAGATGGAGCTAGCTGCTGCATAGAAAGGCCTTGTCTCCTGTGAATGCAGTGCTCTATTGCCTCGCTGGATGACGATTGCGGTCATGGGTTTTCATCCGTAGTCTATTTTTCTTCTGAAACCCTCTAAAATCTCCAGTTTTTTAGGTGTGCAGGAGAAAAATAAACTGTGGAAGGAAACCTGTGTCCAAAACCGGCATCCACAAAGGCAACAGAGCATTGCATTCCAAGGAGGCAAGGCCTTTCTACATTGCTGCTAGCTCCGTCTTTTCCTCTGGCGGATCGCGGCAATCAGTCGCAATCACTGAATGACAAACAACAGTGTGAGACATTCCGCCTACGGTCCGTCAACGTATAAAATCACGTTTGCTGCCGAAGGGGTACCTAGTGGCAGTCGCCGGTCCTATAACGTCGATGCTCTGTAGCGTCACTGGATGACGTTTCCGTACTCGAATTTCTATCCTCGATTTGTTCCTCAAGACGCCTCTACAGCCTTCGAAGTTTGTCGCAGCATTTCTGGGACACCCTGTATTGTACAACAGTGTGAGACAACTTATTTTACCGAGAACAATCGAACTGGCCAAAGGTTTTTGGCAAAACGTTTCTGGGTGTTACATACATATAGCACACAGCATGAGTCATACAGAATGAGGCGGCACAGCAAACGCATGTAATGACAGTACATGTAGCCAGATCACTAACCGGTTAGGTAGAGGCTACTCATAGTCAGCAAAGGATAGGCATGTAGTTAAAAGACCCGTAGTGTAGGAAGAAATGAAGAGGAAGAAAACGTCAACAGCAGTATGGGCAAGGTCGACCAGGCACAACAACCTTGCGACAGGATCTTCATCGCACGTTCAGCGGCTTACGGCGTCCGACCAACACAACACTTGCCCTGGTTAAAGAGCTGTGGGCAGAACTTTTTGTTCCTTTTTTGAGCCATCGCACTTCTGACTGGTTTGATACGGCCCGACATGAATTCCTCTGCCGTGACATGCTCTACATCTTAAAGTAGCACTTGCACCCTACGTCCTCAATTATTTGTTGTATGTATTCCAATCTCTCTTACCCTACAATTTTTAGCCTCTACAGTTCCCTCTAGTACCAAGGAGGTTATTCCCTGATGCCTTAATGCATGTCCTGTCATCCGTCCCTCCTTCTTGACTCCGTCTTCCAGATGTTCCTTTTCCACCGATTCTGCGGAGAGCCTCCTGATTCGTTATCTTTTCAGTTCACCCAATTTTCAACATTCTTCTGTACCATTCCATCTTAAATGCTTCGATTCTGGCTTTCCCGCTGTCCATGATTCGCTACCATAAAATGCTGTGCTCAGAACGTACATTATCAGAAATTTCTTCCTCAAATTAACGCCAATTTTGACATTAGTAGTCCTCTCTTTCCAGAAATGCCCTCTTTGCCTGTGGTTGTGGTTTTTTATGCCCCCCTTTCTTCCTCCATCATAGGTTATTTTGCTTCCAAGATAGCAGAAATCCTTAAATTCATCCTTCTTTATGGTCATCAATTTTGATGTTAGGTTCCTCGCTATTCTCATTTCTGTTATGTCTCATTACTTTTGTCTTTCTTCCCGTGTACTCTCAATCCATCATCCTGTACTCACTAGCCTGTTCATTCCAGTCAACAGAAGATTTAAATTGGTTCAAATGGCTCTGAGCACTATGGGACTTAACACCTGAGATCATCAGTCCCCTAGAACTTGGAACTACTGAAACCTAACTAAGGACATCACACACATCCATGTCCGAGGCAGGATTCGAACCTGCGACCGTAGCGGTCGCGCGGTTCCAGACTGAAGCCCCTAGAACCGCTCGGCCACACCGGCCGGCACAGATGATTTAATTCTTCTTCATTTGCACTAAGAATAGCAGTGTAGTCAGCGAATCTTATCGCTGACATCCGTTGATCCTAAATTTTAACCCCACTCCTGTACTTTACGTATATATAGCGGGTTCACATATCTCCCGTTCCATTCATCGAAGTGCCAAGAATTTTGTCTGCAGAGTAATTCTGGTCGTCTGTTGATACTCTCCACTTCTGTCTACATTGTGGAAGGTACCAATACAACGATACCATTGCTCTCTTCTTCTATGGCATCATGTTATGATCACGCATTCCAATGATGGAGACAGGGGAACCATTGAAGCAATTTTTGTCTTTTTTCCTGTGGGTTTCTTCTCGCAGACATTCATCCAGAATTATTGAGACGCTTGTGAGAGCCAGCCCTAACACAGCTATTCGATCTTGTACGCAGGATACATCAGACAGGCGAAATACCCTCATACTACAAGAAGAATGTAATAATTCCTATTCCGAAAAATGCGGGTCGTGAAAGGTGTGAATATTATGGAATGAAAAATACGTCCTGGTTGCAAAATACTGACACAAATTTTTTACAGAAGAATGGAAAAACTGGTAGAAGCCGACCACGGCAATGACTAGTTTGGACTTCGGAAAAATTTAGGAACACACGAGGCAATACTCACCCTACGGCTTTTCTTCAGCTATGGCGAAGAAAGGCAAACCTACGGTTATGACATATGTAGATTTAGAAAATTATTTGAAAGTTAGCAGGTGCAATGTTCATGGAGTGAAAAGCAGTCTACAACTTATCCACAAAAGTGCCTGCAATCATAAGAACCGAAAGACTTGAAAGGGAAACTGGTTGAGAAGGGAGAGAGACAAGATTGTAACATATCCTCAGTGTTGTTCAGTCTGCACACTGAGCAAGCTGTGAAGGAAACCTAGAAGAAATTTGTAAAGGGAATTGAAGTTCGGGGAGAAGAAATAAACTCTTTGAGACTTACTGATGATTTTGCGATTCTGTCAGAGACGGTAGAAGACCTGCACCATCAACTCAACGGAATGAATAATATCTTGAAAAGAGGTTATAAGATGAGTTTCAACAGACATAACCAAAGTAATGGAATGTAGTCGAGTTAAAGCAGGTGATGTTGTTAGTATTAGAGTAGGCAATGAGAAACGTTTGGATGACTGTTGCTATTTGGCCAGCAAAATAATGAACGAGAATAAAAGTAATAGGATGCAAAATCACGACTGACAACAGAAACCACGGATTTTCTGAAAAAAAAAGACGGGAATGAAACGCGGATGACAAGCAGTTCAGTCAAGAAGAGAATAGAACCTTTTGAAATTTAATGCTACAGAAGAATGTTGAAAAATTAGATGTATAGGTCGAATACCTAAAGAGGACGTGCTGAATCAAACTGGGTAAATAATTTGTGACACAATTTCACTAAAAGAGAACGCATCAAGGAACCGTAAATTTGGTAACGGAAGTTTGGGTGCAAAAATTTTAGAGGGAGACCAAGGCCTGAGTACAGTAAGCAGGTTCAAATTGATGTAGATGGCAGTAGCTATGCGTAGACGAAGAGGCACGCACAGGATAGAAATGGAGAGATGCATCCAAACACTCTTTCGACGGATGGCAACAGCAACAACCAGAACAAGAGTGATATCGTGTTAACATTTGAATTGCGGCCGGAAGACCTATAGTGACCAGAACACGTGAGGCACCGCTGGTTGCTCTCGGGATGGATCGGCGGGCCTCGGATACGCTCGTTGGCTGTCGGGCAGATCAGTTCGATGACCCTGGCGCTCTCGGGATTGGCCCCGCCCGCTCGTTGGGCCGCCTCTGAGGCACTTGACACCTCTGCGCCTCCCCCTCCCTGCGCCGGATTCAGTTCTTGATGCAAGGTTCTTAACCCAGCCGCGGCCCATAAAGAGGACAAACAGCTCGTAATCGCGACCGGTAGTCATTACCACGTCTCGCCGTTACTACCAGTCGCCGGCCGGCAGACGTCCATCCGACCCCTGACGTCGCAACTCGGCACTCTGCACCACATTAGACTAGTCGGCGGAATGCACACTCGGAAAATAGGCTCGCACAGTGATGATCACTTTTCCTTATACATGGGAACATACACTGACGTGACGAAAGTCTTGGAATACCTCCTAATAACGTGTCTGACCTGTTTTTGCCCGGCGTAGTGCACCAAATCGACGTAGCATCGACTCAAGTCCCCCACAGAAAGATTGAGCCATGCTGTCTCTGTAGCCGTACATAATTCATAACTGCGAACGTGTTGCCGGTGCAGGATTTTGTGCTCGAACTGACCTATCTGTTAGTCCCATAAATGTTCAATGGAATTCATGTCGGGAGATCTGGTTGTTCACATCATTCGCACTAATAATCCACAATGCTCTTCAGCTAGTCACGAACAGTTGTGGCCCGGTGACAAAGCGCGTTGTCATCCATAAAAATTCCATCGTTATTTGGGAATATGAAGTCCATGGGTGGCTGCAAACGATCTCCAAAATGGGCGAACTAACCATTTCCAGCCAGTGCTCTGTTCAGTTGGACCAGAGTATCCAGTCCATTCCTCGTGGAGTCTGCGCCACACTCGGAACCATCCATCAGCTCGTACCAATGGAAACCGGGACTCATCTGATCAGACCACGGTTTTCCAGTCGTCTAGGGTCACGAAATTAGGAGAAGCGCTGCAGACGATGAGTTATTAACAAAGGCACACGCGTCTGCTGTCACGGCCCTCTAACGCCAGATTTCGCCGCAGTGTACTAACAGACACTTTCGCCGTACAGCTCACATTGATTTCTGCTGCTGTTTCACGCAGTATTTCGTGTCTGTGACACTGACAACTCTAAGCAAACCCCGCTGCTCTCGGTCGTGAAGACCGTCGGCCACTGCGTTGTCCGCGGTGAGAGGTAATGCCTGAAATTTGGTATTCTCGGCACAGTCTTAACAGTGTGGCTCTCGGAATAATGAGGCCCCTATACAAGTGACAGCTCCACCACTACACTGCCCTTTTATATCTTGTGTACACAATATACCGCCATATGTATCTGTGCATATCGTATCCCATGACTTTTGTCAGCTCATTGTATATGTGACCTGCATAAGCATATAAGTCACCTAGTCTGTATGCGACGACAGCGCTTTAATTATACGAACACTTACAAAAAACTGAGAAAATCCCATTTTCTGCTGCATGTACATGCATATCTACATCTGTACTCCACAAAACCCATTTAAGAGCATGGCTGAGGGTAACTCACGTTTTACTATGATTATTTTCGCCCCGCTTTCCGGTTCTGGTTCTTATCGCGAATGGGACGCGGGGAGTACGTCTGAGGTTTATCGTCCGTATGAGCAGGAATTTCTCTCGTTTTCCTGTCATGGCTCGTACGGGGAAGACAAATACAGGGCGTATAAAAAATAGGTTTCTGAAACTTTAGGGATTTATTCTTGACATAGAAACATTACAAAAAGTTCATATCAATATGAGTCCCAAAATCCTTCGTTTGGGGGGTTCGAATTTCCGTCTTCTTAGCTGAGTGGTCAATGCGACAGACCCTGCGACAGACCCTCAAGGGGGGACTTGGAATCGATTCCCGGTGCTACCAGGAATTTTTCCCTGTTGGGAGGACTGGGCTGGGGTACAGGTAGGCTTGTGATACAAATTGAGGATATATGTAATTGGGAGGTAGCGGCTCCAACGTCGAAACGTTGACAACTGTCAGGAGTGCGGTGAGGTGACGCCATGCCCCTCCATACCGCATTCGATGGTGAATACTACGAGGTAAAAAGACGTATGAAAGGAATTCCTTGTAGTGACTCCTTGGTGTGTGATTTACCTCAACTGTTTTTTACATTTGTTTTGTCTGATTGTCGCTTATTCTGTTTTACAGTAACTTCCTTTACAACACATCGTAATGATGTTTTCAGTGTCTGAAAGGATGGGTATGCATTACATACAGAGGGAAATGCAGACGCAGAACGTCACATCAGCTTTATGCTGGACGTCACCATGGCAGGTAACGTTTGCACGAGTCCACCAACACTTGTGAGAGACGGGCTTATTTGAGAAGAGAGTTGCAGATGGCGGAGGTCCACGCGATTACGCTGAGCTTGAAACACCACCAATTAGTACAAGGAGAACTGAGAGAACAGAAGACGCTAATCACATGACGGTCTGGAACATTCTGCATGAAGTCCTCCTGTGCCCGTATCACCTTCAACGCGTGCGAGGATTAAATGAGGCAAACTTCCAGCCGAGAATAATTTTCTATCGACACATGTTACGGCAATTTGCTGTGTTTCTCCAGTTCTTAGCATGTACCTTACTGACTGACAAGGCTGGCTTTTCATGTGATGCGATCTCCAATTCTCGTAACAATAACGTCTGAGTTTGTAGAAACCTTCACGAAGTGCAACAATTATGAACAGACGTTCAGCCTCAAAATGTGGGGTGCAACCATTCATCATCATGTCATTGGCCTCTACTTCTGTCCGCAAAGTATTATTGGACAAAGATACCTACACTTTCTCAGACATGAAGTACTCCATTTACTTGAGATGTAAATCTAGGTGTCATCCGACGAATGTGATTTATGCACGATGGCGCTCTATCTCACTTTACACGAATACTTCGTCAGTATCTCGACAACCAGTTTTCGAACTGGTCGGCAGGTGGAGGCGAATCCATTGGTTGGGGTGCCCAATCGCCATATTTGAATTCAATGATTTTTTGTTCTTTTGGAGACATTGAAAATCTTTGGTGTTCACAACCCCACTGTCGGTGTTCTGAGGAAGCACGCAAGAGTTCCCCACAACATGGGGCAAAGTAAGGAACGCAGGCTCAGGGGATGCATGGAAGCACTGCGAGCAATATTCAAGGATCACTCGAACGATGTTTTTCAAGCTGAGGATTTTTCTAATGACTCTCAGTGTAGCATCTGCTTTTGCTCCAACAAGTTTTATATGATCGTTCGCCTTTAGGTTCGTCTGGGCGGGTACTTCCGTATACTTTATGGTAGTTACGATTTTATATGATTTATTGCCAAGGAATAATTTAATAGGTCAGTAACGCTTTTTATGTCTGTACAAAGTAATTTTTAAGAAAGTTTCGCATGTTCCTGTTAGTCAAAACCAGAAGAAAAGCTTTTATAATCATATGTCCGGAAACCGATACCTATTGAGATACGAGCCAGTCTGTACTCTCATCCCCATTCGTCTTACGTAGAAGCAGACATTAGACGGTATAGGCAGTGCTACAGGTGATTACAGCGCATCCTGATAAAGCATTAAGCCCTTATTCGCAATGACTCAGGCAATCTTTTACTTCTGGCTCCATTCGGCTTGAGTCACATGCGCTGGTCACACGCTCCTGTAACATCTGCACATTGCCAATAGGTTGGGCTTAAACAAACGTCTATAAATGGCCTCGTAGCCAGAAATCCAATGATTCAGGTCCATGCTATCGGACCACTCCATCGCCCGTTACGATTAGGTACTATCATAAGATCTGTAGAAAATGGGGTGGTGCACCATCGTGCATAAACCACAGTTCTTGTCTTTCAGAGGGGGCATTCTCCAATAGTTTTGTTAATTCAGGCGCAGAATGGAGGACAAAGAGCACCTGTTAAACTGTCTGGGAAACTGTGTGGCTCTAGGAATCTGTCTCCAGCAATTCTTTCCCAAACACGGGTACTGAAGCGATCCTGATGCCTCACCTCCATGATTGCTCAGGTATTTGCATCTGCCCACGCATGCGTTTTTTGGTAATTTACTATGTCATCTTTTGTGAATCCTGCTTCATCTCTGTACTGGTTGTAATAGAAATATACAGCACAAATTGCAGGACACGTTTCTCACACGTAGACGAAGAAATTATGTTATATGAACATTTGTCGGGAAAGATTTTGTTTCCATGTTACAACTCATTTTCTCCGACGAGTTTCAACGAGATGAGATTGTAAATTTTTACACTTGGCATGTATGGGAAGACGACAATCCTCAAACAACTGTAGAAGCAAGTCATCAACAAAGACTTTCTTCCAATGTTTGGGGCGGCATTATTGAAGACTGGTAGGACCTCACTTTATTCGACCCAGGCTCAACGGACATAGTTACCAAAATTTCGTGGAGAATGTCCTACCTGATCTTTTAGCAGATTACTACATGCATGATGGAACACCTCCTCATTTTAGTGTTAATGCACGTCGGCTTCTAAATAATAGATTCGGTGACAGATGGGTATATAGAGATGGATCAGTTGCCTGGTCTCCACGCCTCCGCACCTAAACACGTTGGATTTTTATTTTCGGGGGCATTTGAAAGCACTTGTGTATGGAACTCCAGTATAAGATGTTCAGAGTCTCCGTGGCCGCACTACGGAAGGCTGCGAAACCATACGCTATGCTTCAGGATACATCAGCGAGTCCAAGGTTCAATACGACGACGGGTTGATGCATGTATCAGTGCTCACGAAGGGCATATTGAACATCTCTTGTAAGTGTTGCGTATGGTATGCTGGGCGCTCTGTTCGTGTGTGTCCCATGATTAATGAGTTGAAGAAAATGAGCTGTAACACGGAAACAAAGCGTTTCTAGACCAATGTTCATATAACATAATATCTTCGTCTACGTGTAAGGGATGTATTCTGCAATTTGTGCCGTACATTTTTGTTACACCCTGTATACTCATTACGTCTTACAAGTAGCACAGCCCATATTTCAACGAATATTGGTTTCTTGACATATAATTATAAGAACATTTCTTCTAGTTTTGACAAATACTACCACTCGAAAGAATATGTGACGCTTCTTTTTAAAACACCCTGCATATGCACAATACGTTTCATTTACTTGTGTTCAGGGTCAACCGACAGCCGCTGCACCTAACATCGATCCTCTGATTCCCTTCCAGTATTTCGCTACAATATCCTGGCGTTTTTACTTTCCTATACGCAACAGCATCACCTCGAGGAGCTTCTGATGATTACTAGATCATTTTATGTATATCGTAAACGACAACAGGTGTTTAACAATCCCTTGATGTTATTTAGAAAATTACTTTTACATCTGGTGACTCTGTTCCAGTCGATTACATGATACTACATGGTGCCATAGAGGACAAAAATTATAACAGGAACTGGAAAATACAAAACAAAAAATTGAGGGCATTAGGTTTAAGTGCTGCTCTGAGATAAATAAATTGGTGCAGGAGATTGAATCTCTACGGATCGCATATTTAATTACATCATTCTTTGGGCCACTCCAATTGACATCGCGGAGTCATTCTTGTGGCCATCGGCTTTTGGGCAACAGCATGACTTAGAGAATAGAGTTCTATTGCTTCTCGACGGGTGTTTCTTCCATCGACCTCTGCACCTCAATTGACGTGTCCACGCCATAGTCAAGTCGTTAAAACGGACCTACGGCTATGAAGCTAGTGCCAGTCTCTCTCAGGGAATGTTCCAATCTCTCTGAGGGAATGTTTGAACTCTTCGGCCCCTACGATAACGTTAGATTCGAATTCAGTTCAGAACACCTTCTGTCTGTTTCGCATCAGTGTGCCTTTATAGGGGAAAAAAATTCAGATTTTTTCATAATGTTCTCGAGCTTTACGAATATTCTTTAATGTTATCGAATGCTTTTGAATGTTCTAGGAGATTCTCGAATCTTCTAGAACATGACTTGGAAATGGCACATACAGCATTGCTCCGCGCTCCTGTTAAATCGTCTTTATCAATATGTTGTGCAACGTAGTAGACCTAAAGGCAGACGAAAAACTCACCAAAGAAGTGTAGTCACTTATAGGGAGAGACTATGTAAGCGAAGAACGGTTGTGCGTGCGAGCAATTTTAGCAAAAAAAAGACGTAGTCCATCAAACAAACAGCGCTTGTAGAATATTATATGACACCAGAGGAAAAAAAAAAATTCAATCCATTTATACAATGACGTATCAAGACAAAAGCGTTAACTTCCCAACTTCCACTCATTACAACTAACTGACCTTTCAATTTCAAGAAGATTAGCCAATTGAATATGTGCGTGCAACGGCCTGTTTGACTAACTTCAAAGCTAATTAACTAGGAAACGGTCCAGCGTATCGATTTTTTTCTTAACGATTAACACCGTTACAAGCTTTTCGTACTGTTTCTGGTCACCCTTAATAAGAAGGAATATCATCACTTTAGTTAAAACTATGCCAACTATGTGAAGAACAAGCATGGACAACGATTAAAAGTTAAGTAAGAAGCACAGTAATGAATTTTGTGTTTTATATAAATACGGATTCAGATTTCACTTCCAGAAAGCTCTAATCTTTGTTTTTCTTTTTGTTTCTCAAGGTGTTGAGAAATACACATGCAAACCAAATCACCAAAGCAATTTGTGTGGTTTGCTAAAGAGTGTTATTTCGATCACTTTATAAGGTTTCATATGTTTTATGAAGTAGTGGGACAAAGAAAATTAAGCGCGGTGCATGAGTAGTGAATAACATCCATGACTCTGTGTTCAAGAGTATCTGTTGTTCGCTTGGTCACCTGTCAGTTGTGCAGCGCTGGGACTTTCATATTTGAAGCATAGTAGCGAAGAGTTGAGTGTTTGGAGAAGGAGATTCAATATTTCTGAATCTAGGGGAGAAATTATCTGGAAGACTCTGTTGTAGAGATGAAAACTTGTTTGTAAACATATGTTATTGATTCTATTGATGGAAAAGTTCTTTTGTAAGAACTTTTCTAGGTAGCCAATGCATACCCAAGAAGGGAATGTTGGTTTGTCAGAACTATTAACTTAAGGAAATCTTTGTTCCTCATGTAACTAATAACATTCATGATTAGTGTTAATTTGATCTCTTTGTATAGGTTAACTCTTTCAGAGCAGATAACAGCAACCAGCCACTTTTTATAGTGTCATTTATTTATTTAAATAACGGCGTTACCGGTTTCGAACCGATAGGTTCATCATCAGAAGGTTTGTTCACGTTAAGATATATTTTACATTGGGTTTCACTTTTTGTTCTCCCAAATGATGAAACTTCCTTGGGTTGGTGGTGCCCAACAACAAAAACGTAGTCTCACATCTTGTTTTGGTTGTAGGGCACCACCACCCCAAGCAAATTTCATCGTTTGGGAGAACAAAAAGTGAAAGCTAATGTAAAATGTGTCTTAATGTGGACAAGCTGTCCGATGATGGACGTGTCGGTTCGAAATCAGTAACGGTGCTCTTTAAATAAGTAAACAGCATAATAAAATATGGCTGGTTGCTGTTATCTTCTCTGTAACAGTCGACCTATATTTTGTACACCGCCACGGGCTCAGAATATCACTTTTCGACGAAATATGTTACGTCACAAATAATGCCATTGATTGTAATGCTCGTCGTGGCCGAGCGGTTCTAGGCGCTTCAGTCCGGAACCGCGCTGCTGCTACGGTCGCAGGTTCGAATCCTGCCTCGGGCATGGATGTGTGTGATGTCCTTAGTTAGGTTTAGGTAGTTCTAAGTCTAGGGGGTCTGATGACCTCAGATGTCAAGTCCCATTGTGCTTAGAGCCATTTGAACCATTTTTAACTGGAATGCTGTAATTTTTGTACTGAGAGCATTTCGTAATTTTTACGATCTTTTATGTTGCACAGTCATTTTTGAGTATAATCGGAGTTTAATTTTACAAGAAAAACTTTTTTAAAAGAAAAACTCTCCTCCGTCATCCTTTGTAAAGTTCTGAATATTTTGTCGTGTGTGCATTGCACTTTACGCTACATGAAGCCACAAATTGTTTCTGTCAGGCAGATAACAAATTTTGTAGTGAGTAGTTAATTTTTTTCTTTAGCTGCTGCTTATGCGGATTTCTATTTGCTTTCGAGAACGTCAGTACACCAGAGACAAAACAACATACTGAGCATGACGTAAGTTACTTTCAATTCAGGACAGATCTCAGTGTGCATTCTTATGAAGAAACAGCACTTAGAATTATCAGGTGTTGTGCTATGCAGGCAGATTAATTTACGGTGAAACTTGTAGGTAGTCTCAAACAGCTATTTTCCCTCTGAGTGGAGCAGTGTTTTATTTTTGTAGACATTTCAAGCCATAAATTGCACTTCATGTTAACGCAA
The DNA here is from genome assembly GCF_023864275.1 of Schistocerca cancellata. Classification (NCBI taxonomy): domain Eukaryota; kingdom Metazoa; phylum Arthropoda; class Insecta; order Orthoptera; family Acrididae; genus Schistocerca; species Schistocerca cancellata. Next base: position 549,025,533 of record NC_064630.1, on the reverse strand, counting down.
CTTTCACAATGTACTCCAGTATTGAGTTTCAGTTAAGTAGCTCTCACAGAGTCCACAATTAGTAACTTTTGACATTTAATTAGATTACTTGTCATTATTTCAATTGCAGTATTTCACTAAGTTTAAAGTTTTGTTTCACTACACTGTTCACATGGGCAGCACAGGGCCAGCCAACAGTCAGTATTGCTTAGCAGTTGAATACGATATCTAATGCTCACGTTACACGATGGAAAAAGTTTTTGAAGAAAGAATATTCAGTATTTTCATTTACTGATAAATTTTTATAGAACGCTTACAACGTCATTATGGTGCTAGTAAGAGATTAGGTTAGAAGCTTCATAACAGAAGATAAGAACAAAGAACTATGGGGGACTGACCGTTTCCTGCAGCAGTAATGTGAATAATCATTTGGAAGAAAAACCTCCGCAAACATAATTTGCCGTTCTCGTCTGCTGTTGCTGCTATTGTCTGCGAAGATGCTGTCAGGTGCTATTTATTGAGACGTTATTGCAGAGGGTCGTGGGATGCCTTAGGTGACTGCGCTACATATCAGCGGCGACAAGCGGGACAATGCAAGGTTCCCTGCAGGCAGCCCTTTCTGCAGACCCGGTGGCAAAAAGCGGTCGCGATGTCAGTGGCTGCAGCTATGGCGGCGGCAGCGGCAGCGGCCGAGTGTCCTAGCGGCGCCGGAAGGTCAGGGACGCCTCGCCGATGCGTGGCGCTGTGCGATCGCAAGTCGAGCGCCTCACGCTTAACGGGACGCCGCGGGTCGATACACGAAGCATCACCACACGCCATACACTGTCAGTCGAACGGATTTCATTTTTCTCCAGCGTTAGTCCCACTGTGTCACGGTCCGCTAATGGGGCAGCCATCCACCTACAGCTACACGCCGCAACCCACCATCCGATGGTGGACAATATTTCAGGTACCACTTCCCCCTCTGCCCTGTTCTGTTCGCGAATGGTGCCGATGTACCACCGTGCGAGCTCGAATTTCTATGCTTTTTTCGCTGCCGATATTTTATACAGCTATATAGATTGTCCACAAATGATTTGATTTAATCATGGAGATAAAACAAAAATGGACTTAACTCGAAACTAAGTTTATTGTGCGGTATCTCTCCGTGCCACTCTAGTAAAGCCAGCCAGTATCCTTCAGTAGTAATAGAGGACCGTTTACTAGATCTTTGTTAGACATATTCTCTTCAGGAATTAATGACCCAAATATTTTGTGTTTATGGCCTCCAGTGCTTCACTCTGGACTATTAAATGTGATGCAGATCCTCCTCCTTACATACATTGAGGTGACAAATGTCATGGGACAACGACATGAACGTTTATAGATGGCGGTAGTATCACACACACAAGGTATGAAAGAGCAGTGCAGTGTCATTTGTACTCAGATGATTCATGTGGAGCCGGCCGGTGTGGCCGAGCGGTTCTAGGCGCTTCAGTCGGGATCCGCGCGACCGCTACGGTCGCAGGTTCGAATCCTGCCTCGGGCATGGATGTGTGTGATGTCCTTAGTTTAGTTAGGTTTAAGTAGTTCTAAGTTCTAGGGGACTGATGACCTCAGATGTTAAGTCCCATAGTGCTCAGAGCCATTTGAACCGTTTGATTCATGTGGAAAGGTTTCCGCATGAAGGGAATTAACAGACTTTGAACACGGAATGTTTGTTGGAGCTTGATGCATTGGACATTGCATTTCCGATAGCGTTAGGAAATTCGATTTCCGAGATCCACAGTGTCGAGGGTGTGCGGAGAATACCAAATTTCAGGCGTTACCTCACACCACGGACAACCCAGTAGCCGACGGTCTTCACTTAATAACCGAGAGCAGCGGCGTTTGCGTAGAGTTGTCAGTGCTAACAGTCAACCAACACTGCGTGAAATTACCACAGAAATAAATGATGGAACTACGGAGAACTTATCCGTTAGGACAGTGCGGCGAATTTTGGCTTTAATGTGATGTGGCAACACACGACCGGCGCGAGTGCCTTTGCCGATAGCAGGACGTCGCCTACAGCGCCTCTCTTGGACTTGTGATCATATAGGTTGGGCCATAGACGACTGTAAAACTGTGACCTGGTCAGGTGAGTCGCGATCTCAGTCGGTGAAGAGCTGATCGTAGGATTCGAGTGTGGCGCAGACCCCACGAAGCCATGGACCCAGGTTGTCAACAAGGCACTGTGCGAGTTGGTGGTGGCTCCATAATGATGTGGGCTGTGTTTACATGAACCAATCTTTGACTGTAAATGACTGTGTTCGCCTACTTGGAGCCCATTTGCAGCCGTTCGCGGACTTCATGTACTCAAACAACGATGGAATTTTTATGGATGACAATGCGTCATGTCACCGTGCCACATTCGTTCGCGATTGGTTTGAAGAACATTCTGGACAATTCGAGCGAATGATTTGGTAACTAGAATGCCCGACATCAATCCCATCGGACATTTATAGGACTTAATCGAGGGATCAGGTCGTGCACAACATCCTGCTTGGGTAACACTTTCGCTGTTATGGGAGGCTATAGAGGCAGCATGGCTCAGTATTTTTGCAGGGGACTTCCAACGACATGTCGAGACCATGCCACGTCGAGTTTCTGCACTATGCCAAGCTGAAGGAGGTCTGACACGACCTTTAGGGTACGTCACGACTTTCGTCACCTCAGTGTAGTCTGCACTTCTTTCTCCATTCCATGGTGTGTAGATGTTCCTTGAAGTTCCCATTCCATGACCAATCATTAAACTTAGCACGATTTTAATGTGCCTCTTGCTCAAGCCTATAATCTCTTTAACATGATTTCATTTTTTCATTATCTTGCCTCTCTCTGTTTTTGGGCCAATCCAAAATTCTACGTGCTGCTTCCTGATTCAGGCACGTATTTTAGGTTTTATTACCACCTTACTGATAGTTAGGATATGTCCCGGTCTAACAAATGGGGTCGTTGTCCCAATCCTGTCTAGCCTATCAGCTTGTTCGTTACCAGTAACATCTGAGTGACTAGGGACCGACAGCAGGTTTACTTGTTGCTTTCCCCTAGCCTCACAAGGGATTCCTGGCATTCTGCGACAGTCTTTGATGTCGTTTCAGGGGCTGGCTGTCAGAATGAATATAGATGCCAAAATACCTGTAGCAACTGTGTACATTCTCCTCTGCGCGCACCCTGAGGCGTCCTGAAAGCCGTGATCAACACGCAGCTGAGAGATGTCGGACGGACCATGCTTTCAAAACATGCAACCGGCTGGCTTGTGCTTCCTCCAATAATAAAGAGACGATCACCTACGAATTTCCTACACTTCCCGCAAACTGACAACAGCCTTTTCTGATTACCAAAGCTCTTCCTTACTTTACCAGCATATTCCCTCAAACTACACACTCGCTGCACCCCACGTCAACGACACTTCAACCACCACCCCCTCCATGACCGTGGAATCCGCCCAAAGGTCTATCTCTCCTTCCAGCATTAGCAGAATACTCCCTTTTCTTTCCATTTTAGAGCTCCTTATCCCTCCTACCTTTTGTTAAGATGCCGTTATCGGTATCTTTACCAGCAGCATGAGCTAGCTGGCGAGCCTTAGCTTCCTTAACTGTCGTTTCGCGCCTCTTCCGGTGGGCAGGGCATTGTCGTGTCGCACCGGCAGTGGTAGGCTGTAATGAACATGCTAATTAAGTAGTAGGTTGGACTAAGTCGAGTGCGCATCTGATGAAAGAGTCGGAAGGCAGAAACACGAGAATTCAAAATGGAAGATGTTTAATAGTTGCATTGAGGGGTGCAGTTAATTAATGTGGAGAACCTGGGCAGTCTTTTCGGAGTGAATTAAATTGACTTTGTGAATTTCATAAACGCGAATGTGTGAGATATAGTCAAGCATGTTCTGTTGTTGAAATCTGAATAAACCAACACAAATGAGCATAATATTTTATTGCAAAAACTTTTAACATCAATTATGATAAAATTATCTGGTAGAGAATTGCAGATACGTCACGTAGATTTTGGCTACAGTTTATTTTGTATGCGATCGTGGTCAGTATGTCTCTCCCCTAAGGCCCGGTAGCCAAATTCTTAGGAGCAAGGTCAGTTCAGTTAGAATTACTGATGGAGAGCTTACACTTCCTAACAGCTTGGTTCAGTGTCCTCATTACCACCTCTTACCATTTTCCACTCTCCCACAGAAATCATTAACACCCATTTCTCACTTCTTTTCTCAAAATCAACAGTTATTTTTCATCCATTCCTTATTCCTGACAGTTTAAAAATCGTGTACAACTGCCATGATCAATGATGCCACACACCAGTGGGAGAAGTCCATTTTATTATATGTAACCACGAGAAAATCAGTTTCAACCTTTTAAGAAAAACTCAAGAAGGTCGTCTATATTTTAATTTATAAACTGTACGTAATTTACCAAACTTTAATGCTTTTAAGTAACTTCCATATTTTTTTTAATTTCTTTGATTGAAGATCGGATTTGTTACCGCTGACAGTCACAACTCTTCTATCCCCCCCCCCCCGCCCCTTCCCACACTTCCTCCACCCCTCTTCCAACCATTCAGGGCGAAGTAGGTGAAACAACAATAAAGAAAAACAGTACATCATCTGCCAGTATAGCCAGTATAGTCAAGCTATCAGTGGTGACGCAGTATCTTTCAGTGGCAGATATACCATACAACTGTCAATGATCGCTCATAATGATACACTGCGTGAACACTGAAGTTGGACATAGCAGCCACAAGAGGGTTGCCAGCTTGACAAAAGTTTTTCCATGCCCTGGCATGAAAATGTATCGCTAGCATCAGTTTCAAACGGGATGGCAGATTCAAATGAGCTCAATAGAATATCAGATTTTTATTGTAGCGGAAAGCTGTGTTCAACGTGAAATTATTGATATTCAAAGTATCGTCAACTATTTGATTACTTTGTTATAGAAGGAGTTTAGAATCAACCTGGTGTAACATAACAGTCCACTTACAGAAATGCGAAAGTCATCTAAAAAGTTGGTGAATGGTACTATAAAAGGAAGAAAAGCTATAAAACGGATGATACAAATAAATTACAGGATGCAGTCAATGAAATTGTTTTGGGTCTAGAGCCAAAAGAATCTCATTGACAATGACAATGGCTGCGAAAGCCTACGCTTACCAGATACTGAGTGGTTGTAATTAAACTGTCGCTACTTGAGAGGACCCCATTAAAAACGAGTGATGCAGGAGTTTCATAATTTTGTGGAAACATTTTTGAGGACATGTGGAAGAGAAATAACGAATATACCACTGAAAGAAACACTTACATGTTTACGTTCCAGGTTACAAACGTTGCTCAGTGTGACGAACATCTGCATCCACAACAGCCTGGAACCGTATTAAGGTTGCTCTACAGCTGTCCGACACATCTCAGCTGATACTTCGGCTACCTCCCTCGCTATGCAAATCTTTAACGTTAACGTATCTTAGTGTCCCGTTGATGGACGCTGTCCTTCAGATAATCTCGCAGCCAGAAATCACATGGGTTCAAATCTGCTATCTTGGTTGCCATGCAGTTTGGAACTATCAGCCAGTGATTCGGTTTCTTCCAATGTGTTACTCAGTAATCGTGTGACCTCACGAGTAACGTGAGGTCGAGCTCCAATGTGGATGAAAGCAATTGAGTCCAAAGCACCTCTCTCTCGAGGAGCAGGGATCGCACATTGGGGAAGCAGATCACAGTAACGTGTGCCGTTCACGCTGCATGTCCTTTGTCGTTGAGGTCCGAGTTCCCTCTCACGTCACCGCGCCAGTAATGGAGCCAAGTGCCAAGTCATGACACTAACCCTGCTAATAACACAAATCTCGCAGCGCACCGTCTGAACACCACTCATATTAAGTTCGGTACCCGTACAGTAAATAGTTTTCCTTCTACACTGGCTCAGGTAGCGAAAGTTTTACTAAATGGTTCAAATGGCTCTGAGCACTATGGGACTTAACTTCTGAGGTCACCAGTCCCCTAGAACTTTGAACTACTTAAACCTAACCAACCTAAGGACATCACACACATCCATGCCCGAGGCAGGATTCGAACCTGCGATCGTTGCGGTCACGCGGTTCCAGACTGAAGCGCCTAGAACCGGACGGCCACACGGCCGGCAAAGTTTTACTATAACCACCCCGTGTATTCACATCTGTTTACTTGCCTTCAAAATAATTTCCTTTAGCTACACGCCGTTGTAGCTCCTTTACAAATCTGCTATAAGGCATCAGTGAATCCTTTCTTTATTACTCGACGAAGTATCAATGATATATGTTTTAGAAATATAATGCAGACGGCTGCATACTGCCCTACTCTCGATCAGAAAGGAAGTTCAACTTCTACATCCATACTCCACAAGACACTTTACGGTATGTGGTGTGGTGGAGGATATTTCAGTACCATTATCATTACCCCGCCACCCCCAACCACTCCTTTTGAGTTCCATTAGCGAATGTTACATGAGAAGCCTACGTATGAACTCTAGTAGTTCCTTTGATTTGCATGTCACCCTCATCGGAGACAGTAACACGTTACACGACTCGTCTTGGAGCTTTTTCTCTCACAGTTTTACCAGTAGGCCTCCCCGTGATGCTCAAAGCCTCGTAGTTTCTGCATCTGGGATTTGATTAGCACCTCCGTAACGTTTGTAGAAATCCTGAAGGAATGTCGTCTATGCCTTCTGACTTGTTTGTTTGTAGGTCTTTCAAAATTCTATCAGACTCAGAGTCCAATAGTGGATCCCCTATTTTTTTAAAATCGACTTCCATTTGTTCTTCTATCACGTCATCAGACTGTTCCTGTCTCTCGTAAAATCCTTCAATGTACATTTTCCAACTATCTGCTACTCTCCCCTAGATTTAGCAACGGAATTTCTCCTGCAGCTTTAGCTATCAGAAGCCTTGAAAGTCATCTTCATTCGTCATTGAGTACGCATTACACTTCAAGTGTTTTAACACTTTTCTATAATTTGTGTCAAAATCTGAAGAGCGGTGGCTTTTCTGCTGTTAGAATATACTAAATAGACAGAATATAACAAATAAATACGAATAATAATAATGCAGTGGATACTGAGACCTAAGCTCAAAGATGTAAAATTAGACTGTCTACCCTCCGCAGATGAGATAGCACTAATTGCCAAAGATATCACTGATATCACTGATGCAGTAAAAGAACTTGTATTATTGCAGGAACAAGAACGGGAAATTGGACCACTAGTTTCATCCGAATAAAAAAAAAAAGGCTGATATCAAAACACTAGTGGGTGGGCTCAAAATTGGCAATAACGAAGTATGTCATGTTAAAGAATTTAGATAAGTGATTGAATGAATCACTGAAAATTGTAAGAAAAGTGGGTCATAGAACGGACTTCGGAAAACGGAAAACACATAACACATTTCACTTAAGAAAAGATTTGTAACTAAAATACTTTCTCGAAACTGCAGAGCTCGACATTATACATTAGTGAGCATACCAGAAACACTCTTCGTGGTAGACATACGCACTCTCCAACACAAAAAAGCGCTGTTAGAAGTAAAATAACATAAAATTATGAGCAGAGTGTTAGGACCAAGAATGTAAGATGGAATATGTTACCCAAAACTCAAAGAAGATATCTACAGGAAAATCGCTGAAGTGACTATTACATGTGAACGCGTAGAATACATTTCACAGAACTTTACAAAGATTGGACCCAAAAAATCTAACCCGTCAAATTCACACATTCTTGAAAAATAAGATTAGTGGATCCAGCTGATACAAACAAACCGAAAAAGACGTTATGGAGTCAGGATAACCAAATTTACAGGCCAAGACACATACAATGCTTCGAAAAAAGAAAGGAGTATCCAACCCTGATTTAACTCTTCCACTGTTTCCTTAGCCTTCAGTGCATAATGAAAGTAGTATGGAAGAAACAATAGAGGGATATATTATTCCTCCATATGTCCCTCAAGGTTCAATGTTAAGTCCATTGTTAATTATTCGTATGTAAACAACATATCTTCTAACCTTCTTCGTTTAAATGCCAAGTATAAGTGGGTTATCTCCAAAATCACTCGTTGCTCATGAAGAAATACTCCGCTAAAGGAAGGCCAAGAAGTGCTGATTTCGTTTGGTCCTAAGTGACTAATTTGCAAAACAAGTAGATGAAGATGAAGAAGAAGAAGAAGAAGAAATTAGTGGATGTAGGGCCTTCAGTGTGATGGTAAGAACTTATAGTCGATACTGAAGGAAAGAAATGCCGAGGTCGCCGTGCTGATGTACGACAATCACGGTGTAGTTGTGTTTGTGTGGGTGTTTGGGAGAGAGAGAGAGAGAGAGAGAGAGAGAGAGAGAGAGAGGAGAGGCGGCAGGTAGGACTTGTAACGGGGCCGGCGGCGCGGTGACCTTGCTTGGAGCGGCGACCCCGCACGCCGTCGCTGGCATTGGCAATGACCAGGCGGCGAGGCGAGGCGAGGCCACACCCAGCGTCGCGAGGACGCCCGCCTCGCCGGCTACAGCTACTGCTACGGCTGCGGGTACAGCTGCGGCCACGGAACCCCACAGGGCAGGCGCACCGCGCCCCCGCACCGCCGCCCACGCCTTCCTGCCAAAGGCCCGCGCCTCGCTCCGCTGCCTGCTTGCTACTACGCGTCACTCAACCGTGGCAGGCCGAGTTTCAGAGTTGCAGAGGGTTCACCTGTCTGGCGAACCTCGCTCCCCCCCCCCCCCCCGTCCCTCCCCCTTCATATCGCCCCACGATTTAGTCCCTCCCGCCGTTTCCCTATATCTCTTCTTACAAGGTGCCCCCGGTATATTGCGCTGAGGTGACAAAAGTCATGGAATACTTCCTAATATCGTGTCAGACCTCCTGTTTCCCGAAGCAATGCAGTAACTTGACGTGGCATGGATTGAAAATTTCGTTGAAAGTCCTCTGCATCCCCTGCAGAAATATTGAGCAATGCTTCCTCTGTAGCCGTCCAAAATTGCGAAAGTGTTGCCAGTGCAGGATTTTTGGCACAAACTGACCTCTCAGTTATGTCCTGTAGATGTTCGATTGGATTCACGTTGGGCAACCTTATTGGTCACATATTTTCTCCAAAAGTTACCCGTCAGGGTAGCCGAGGGCGCTGCTTCCTGGACTCGGGTAGGCGCGCCGGCCCCGGATCGAATCCGCCCGGTGGATTAACGACGAGGGCCTGGATGTGGTTTTTAGGCGGTTTTCCACATCCCGCTAGGTGAATACCGGGCTGGTCCCCACGTTCCGCTTCAGTTACACGCGTCGCAGTCATTTGAAACGCGTTCGCGCTATTTCATGATTTACACTAGATGGAGACAGCTGTGGTACATTGATTCCATCCCTGGGGGTACGGGGTGGCGGCAGGAAGGGCATCCGGCCACCCCTCAAACTAACCTTGCCAAATCTGTTCTAACCACGCCCACCCTGCGATCGCTGCGGGACTATGGCGTAAGCGAAAGAAAGAAAGAAACAAATTTGCTCCAAAAGTTCACAATGTTCTTCAATCTAATCACGAACAATTGTGGGCCATTGACATAGCGCGGTATCATCCATAAAAATCCCATCGTTGTTTGGGAGTATGAAGTCCATAAATGGCTGCAAACGGTCTCCAAGTAGGCGAACGTAACTATTCCCAGTCAATGCTCCGTTCGGATGGACCACAGGACCCTGTCCGTTCCGTGTAAACACAGTCCACACCATTATGGAGCCGTCGCTGCTTGCACAAAGCCTCTTGACAACTTGGGTCCATGACTTCGTGGGATCTGCGCCACACTCGAATCATACCATCAGCTCTTACCAACGAAAATCGCAAATCATCTGAACAGACCAGGGGTTTTCAGTCGTCTAGGGTCCAGTCGATATGGTCATGAGTCCAAGAGAGGTGATGCAGGCAACGTCCTCCTGTTGGCAAAGGTACTCGCATCGGTTGCCTGCTTCCGTAGCACGTTAACGCCAAATTTCGCCGCACTGTCCTAACGGATACGTTCGTCGTACGTCTAACAATGATTTACGTTTTTATTTCACGCATTGTTGCTTGACTGTTAGCACTGAAAAATCTGCGCAAATACAGCTGTTCTCGGTCGTTAAGTGAAGGCCGTCGGCCACTGCGTTGGCCGTGGTGAGAGGTAATTGCCGAAATTTTGTAATCTTGACACACCCTTGACACTGCAGATCTCGGAATATTGAATTTTCTAACGATTTCCGAAACGGAATATCCCATGCATCTAGCTCCAACTACCATTCGGCGTTGAGAGTCTATCAATTACGTCGTTCGACCATAAATACGTTGGAAACCTTTTCATTTGAATCACCCGAGTACAAATGTCAACTCCGCCAATGCACTGCCCTTTTATATCTTGTGTACGCGATACTACCGCCGTATGTATATGTGCATATCGCTGTCCCACGACCTTTGTCATCACAGTGTACGACGGGAATGCAGAAGAAGCAGTTGAGAGCTATAACATCTGATGACCCTCAAGGGTTAGTGTTACGACCATTGTTAATTCACCGTATATAAACTGCATAGCTTCTCACTCACTGTAACTACCATTTACACTGCCTGAAAAAAAAAAAAAAGATGGAGCGAAGCGCCGAAAGGGGAGGCGGAAACGGAATGAAACTTCACGGGTTCAGACGGTATGTGACGATATAGCAGTGATTACAAAATGGATTCAAATTTCCTAAGAACGTGGCAGTACGAGCTCTTTTATCAGTATGACGTTGCAGCTCCTCTGGTCTGGATGCATGCACCGATTCCGTTGGGAAGAGTGTCATAATGCTGTCGTATAGGCAAACTGGCACACAACTGTTGTAACTGGACGTTCATATCCTAGATACTGGCAGCGGGACGGAGTTGACGTCCAAGCTGGTCCAATATACGTTATATCTGGCCCTCACAGAACAGATCTTGGGACTTTTCTGGCCACGAGAATACCTCAGCATCATGCAGACAGTTCATAGAGGCATGTGCCATGTGTGACAGTATTGTCCTGTTGCGAAATGGCACCGTGATACTGTCACATGAGAGGTAACACATGAGGACACAGTATGTGTGCGATGTACTGTTGTGCCGTCAGGGTTCTTTCAATCATTGACAGCCATGACCTAAAACCAGAGCCGATGCCTCCGAACATCTTGACGCTGGAAACAACACCGGTGTACCTCCCCAAAAGATCTGAAGAGTGGGATCTCTCCCCAGGTCGCCGCCATACTCATCGACGACGGTAATCCGGGCTAGCGATTCATCGTTGAACAAAAAAATGGTTCTGAGCACTATGGGACTTAACATCTGAGGTCACCAGTCCCCTAGAACTTAGAACTACTTAAACCTAACTAACCTAAGGACATCACACACATCCATGCCCGAGGCAGGATTCGAACCTGCGACCGTAGCGGTCGCGCAGTTCCAGACTGTAGCGCCTAGAACCGCTCGGACACTTCGGCCGGCTTATCGCTGAACACAATTCGACTCAGTTAATCAGCATTTCATGCCTACTGGGCATGGCACCATCCCAAACTCAACCGTTTGTATTGTCATGTTAACGGTAGCCTATGCATAGGACAGAATGAAACTTCCACTCTGCAGCGGAGTGTGCGCTGATATGAAACTGCCAGACGAGGTACTGGCAGAAGTAAAGCTGTGAGGCGGTGCGTGAGTCGTGCTTGGGTAGCTTAATTGGTAGAGCACTTGCCCGCGAAAGGCAAAGGTCCCGAGTTCGAGTCTCGGTCCGGCACACAGTTTTAATCTGCCAGGAAGTTTTATGCATAGGACAGTTATTTCCTATTCTGACTGCTGCTAGTCTCTGACCATCGGTGAAGGATTAGACAGAATGTTGCAGGGAGTCCTTGTATGACAGATAGAGATGTGAAGAGATTATTACTATGTGCTTGGTGCACAATACAACTGTCCTTCTTTGTGGTTGTGGAACCTTGACGATGGGAATGCCTACCCTCACATTCCATCGCGCGGGGTAGCCCCGCGGTCTTGGGCGTCCTGTCACGGTCCACGCGGCTGCCCCCGTGGGAGGTTCGAGTCCTTCCTCGGGCATGGGTGTGTGTGTTGTCCTTAGCGTAAGTTAGTTTAAGTTAGATTAGGTAGTGCATAAGGTTAGGGACCGATGACTTCAGCAGTTTGGTCCCATAAGACCTTACCACAAATTTCCAAATTTCCTCACATTCCGATGCACTCCAACATCGGGCCACTGTCACTTCTCCATGCTCCTCAAATCTGGATAGTAGAGTAAGACTCCTTTCAAACTCTGGCAGTTGCCGATAACGATGTATGAAACGAGTACGTGACATTTCCGTGTCCTTCACAGTGACCACTCCACGTCTGACGCTGACCTCATAAAAATACTAAACATGAACAACACTAATGCACTCTGGCGGCCATTCTACCTCTCATAGAGAATTACAACTATAACCATTTACATACCCGCCGACGGTGTGCACGTGTACGTAGTTACAATGACATCCGACTGTGTCTTCTGGGCGCTTTACGTTTTTGTCAGCCAGTTTATATGTGCTGTCTACAAGTATGTCTAGGCGCAAGGCCAGTAAACTACACGGTTGCTGCAAATTTTATTAATGGAGATTTGAAAGAGGAGCAAAGATAATAAGACTTAAGCTGAACCTTGCTAAACCGTAAAAAATTATCATGGCTCATCAGTATTCATCAGTTCATATTAGCGTGAATTTCCTCCACACGTCTTACTAATAATAGGTAAACTCTTTCAGTTCCTCATTTACATATCTAGATGTAATACTGGGTGAATACTTACACTGCAAAGACGTTACTGGAGCTGTGTGCTGCATCGCTCATATTTTACCTAAACGCAGAAAACCTTTTTCTGGAGACATCAAAATGAAACTGGATCTGTGTCTAAATTTACTCTTATTCAAATTGTCGTGATGCCCAAAACGTGAAAACTCTTAGCTCCTCGATTTAGCCCTGATCTATCTCAGATACAATTCAATTATGTACAATTATTTTGTTTAGTCAGAATCTGTAAACGCAATTACCATATTCTTCGTATTTTTTATGATATCTTCAGTTATCACAACCCGCAATACCTACAAGTCTCTTAATATAGCATTCTTCCATGAAAACTATTCACGAAACAACTGCTCAATGTATTCTAAATTACTTTTAAACCACCCTTTGCCACAAGCACTTACGCCAACTCCCTTTGTAATGACAACATTCGACTATGAAGTAACAGCCCCCACAATATCAAAGAAGTGACACATTTTCCCATTTGTAAAACAAACGCTTATTATTTGAAGCAATGGTATTTCTTGATCTTGGATTAAAGCTCACTGTTTTCCGTGTTTGCTTTCAAATAACTATGTGTTGGAAAAGGATTTTCTCTTGACAAAACACAATGTATGAATCAAAAAGAGAAAAAATTGTGTTTCTATAGGAAGAATATTTTTCCAAGACATATTTTTTGGCAATTCTCTCATTACTTCTCATTGAGTACGTGTTTACCACAACCTGCAGCCTCAGTATTGTCACCCAAAGCTTTATCTTTCTCCTTCTCTTTTCTTCTTTTTTCCCTCATTTCTTCTTAAAAGTTTTGGTTTTCTATTATAGTTATCGTAATATGTGCAAATTAGTAATAAAACCAATTACAGTGTACTCTCATGTGTGGCCTGTATCACGCAAAATTGTGTACTCCTAGACTTTAAATGTGTCGTGAACGTGCTACCGTCTAAATTAGTAACACTTTTAGGAGAATGAGAACTTGAATCCTTACCGATACATTGTCCATCTGAGCTATATCTCCGCTCCAATCGGAAAGAAACAGCCCTTCACATGAAATAGCTCACTGGCATGCATATCGAACAGACTAACCTTCCTCTCCTTCTTCTTTGTACATAACAGTCATGTTTGTCGCACTCTGTACAAGGGTTTTTCTCCCTGAACGGGCAATATATTGTATTGTTTCCTTTATGTACATGGCAGTAGACGAATTGTAACGAGCAGTTATCTGTTTTTCCTCGAAAGGAAATACCTGACCTAGAAGTGCGGAGCTGGTTCAAGACAAGGTGTCATCAGGCTGCAGAACATTTTGAGAAATGTGCTTTATTATTGAAACATTTAAGTCACTGTGATAATTGTCAATAACTACAGATGAGTGGAAAGATATGGAAAGTAACACAGAACCAAATTCTGTAGCAGCAAAAACAACAACAGTGCAGCAACGTTTGTTGCGCGTCAAGTATTTCGATTCTCCATTTGGACCCATTTGACAGATGTGAAAATTACCGAACTATCAGTTTAATAAGCCACGTATGCAAAATACTAACATGAATTCTTTACAGATGAATAGTAAAACTGGTAGAAGCCGACCTCGGGGAAGATCAGTTTGGATTCCGTAGAAATGTTGGAACACGCGAGGCAATACTGACCCTACGACTTATCTTAGAAAATAGATTAAGGAAAGGCAAACCTACATTTCTAGCATTTGTAGACTTAGAGAAAGCTTTTGACAATGTTAACTGGCATACTCTCTTTCAAATTCTGGAGCTGGCAGGGGTCAAATACAGGAAGCGAAAGACTATTTACAATTTGTACTGGAACCAGATGGCAGTTATAAGAGTCGAGGGACATGAAAGGGAAACAACGGTTGGGAAGGTGGTGAGACAGGGTTGTAGCCTGTCCCCGATGTTATTCAATCTGTATATTGAGCAAGCAGTAAAGGAAACAAAAGAAAAATTCGGAGTAGGAATTAAAATCTGTGGAGAAGAAATAAAAACTTTGATGTTCGCCGATGACATTGTAATTCTGTCAGAGACAGCAAAGGACCTGGAAGAGCAGCTGAACGGAATGGACAGTATCTTGAAAGGAGGATATAAGATGAACATCAACAAAAGCAAAACGAGGATAATCGAATGTAGTCGAATTAAATCGGATGTTGCTGAGGGTATTAGATTATGAAATGAGACGCTTAAAGTAGTAAATGGGTTTTGCTATTTGGGGAGCAAAATAACTGATGATGGTCGACGTAGAGAGCATACAAAATGTAGACTGGCAATGGCAAGGAAAGCTTTCCTGAAGAAGAGAAATTTGTTAACATCGAGTATAGATATAAGCGTCAGGAAGTCTTTTCTGAAAGTATTTGTATGGAGTGTGGCCATGTGTGGAAGTGTAACGTGGACGATAAACAGTTTGGACTAGAAGAGAATAGAAGCTTTCGAAATGTGGTGCTACAGAAGAATGCTGAAGATTAGCTGGGTAGATCACGTAACTAATGAGGAGGTATTGAATAGAATTGGGGAGAAGAGAAATTTGTGGCACAACTTGACTAGAAGAAGGGATCGGTTGGTAGGACATGTTCTGAGGCATCAAGGGAGCACCAATTTAGTATTGGAGGGCAGCTTGGAGGGTAAACATCGTAGAGGGTGACCAAGAGATGAATACACTAAGCAATTTCAGAAGGATGTAGGTTGCAGTATGTACTGGGAGATGAAGAACCTTGCACAGGATAGAGTAGCATGGAGAGCTGCATCAAATCAGTCTCTGGACTGAAGACCACAACAACAACAACAACAACAACAACCGTGGTCTAAAGACTCACTGCCGATTAGAAGAATGATTCAGAAAAATACAATTTTCTCCAGCTCGATGAAGATTGGGTGTTGGGTCAGTAACTGAAAATACTTTGAACATGAAGAAATTATTTATTTAAAATGGGTAATATTCCCCGAGAGCTCGACTGGTTTATAAGTATATTATTTCATTTTGATGCGCACGCGGTAGTCTCGCTTAGCTGGTCAAATGTACTCACACGTCACATAGTGTGTGTAAATGTGTTGTATTTGCGTTGGTAGCTTTTATTTGCAGCGTGGATGTCATTATGAACATACGATTGAGCGGCGTCGTGATGCCTGTGATGGGTACGGTTGATTTGTACAGGTTTCTGTATAAGTGTCGCAGTAGGTAATGTATGGTTGAATGTTCGACAGACTTGTTTGGCCATGTTAGTATTGCAATGGTGTCCACCTGAAAAAAATAATTATGTATTTCGAAAGCGATCGCCCTTTAAGAGGAAAGAGTAAATGGAATAAATGGTGTAAAGAATGAAGTTTATCCGCTTTCCAGAAAAAGTCTGTTCGACCTAGGAGAGAGTTTTTCTGCATTATAAAGAAACTGCCTTCTTCGCAAAAATCCCCTTTATTTAGTCTTTTCTCTTACAGGACTGCAAGCTTCGAAGTGTATTGGGTGTCCCTCCTAAGAGTTGTGAGACGAATTTTCTCTGGTCTTTCTACAGTTGTTTGAAATTTCGTATTTGCAATGTGTATCTGGAGTCCCAGACAAATACTGCTCATTACGTCTTTCACGTTACGCCAACTGTCGACGGAAAGCGTCGATATGTTTCCCGTTACGAACAAATTAATTTTTAAAGAGAAATGTTCGTACCCGTTCGATAGAACAGTCCCAAATTAGTCCAGCGCGATTTTCGTTTTATAGATATGTATTAACAACGTGCCACCTCACAATTAGAGGATAGGGATGTACATTGCCTCGTTCTTTACTACTCCAAACCTATTTTACGTGCTACTTAATGACCGTACAGCTACCGGATGAAACACCATTTCTTCAAAGTCAGCTCTTTCTAGCTTCTTTTCGGCAATGCTGTGGATACAAATGTGTATTTAACCGGAAATGTACTAAACATCTGGAGCAACTGGCTTGCTTCTGATGTCTCGCTTTGGTTCAGCTGTTCTGCCCCTTAGCTGAATCTCTTAGCTTAGCTGTAAACAAATTCCATTAGGCAACTTTTTTCGAAAGTGTACGGCACTGGGTTGTGCTGACTCTTCAGGAAGAACGCGCCAAGTACTGACTCCTGTCTATATAAATCCAGAATACACTGCAACTCGTCGTGCGATACTCTGAGCTCGGAGGCAGCAGTAAGTCTTACGTAGGGAACAATGATTAGCGCATTAAGCGCTGCTCGTCTTCTCCAGCACTCTTTCTGCTCTACCGCCTGGCAGGGTTGCCTACCCTCTCATTCCCTCTTCTTCCTTGGCGGCTTGACTTTGGTACGAAAATTTTTTTCCTCGCCAAAATTTGAAACGACCGACTTATGGCCGAAGTAAATTAGTCATGTAGCCTCCTTCGAAATTGCGAATTCAGCAACCGGCGTTACTAATCATAGCGATACAACCTATACTTCCGGGGCCACTATGCCGCAACCCTTTCCTCTTACATTCGTGAGACGTATGTGGGTAGAATGCCTGTCGGTAATTGAGGGGGTGGTTTTTGTTTCTTCCCACTGTTGGACGGATCCGTTGGACATTAACAAAAGGGAAAGACTGTTGTGGCGGTCGCCAAATATAATCCAGCGTTAAGCTATGTTAAAAGTAAACTAATCTTGTAAAAAGGAGGCCTTATGGTAAAGAATGCTTCAAAGTTGCGCCAGACGCCATGACTGGAAGATACTCCTTTTCCACATACTTTGTCATCTTTTCTGTAAAGAATAAGTACAGCAGGTTGTACATGACAGTCACGAAAATATGTGCATTCCGGAGCTGCGTTTATGGGGTTGGGTTGTTTGCGGGAGGAGACCAGACAGCGAAGTAATCGGTCTCATCTGAGTAGGGAAGGATGGGAAAGGAAGTCGGCCGCGCCATTTCAAAGGAGCCATCCCGACATTTGCCAGGAGCGATTAAGGAAAATCACGGAAAACCTAAATCAGGATGGCTGGACGTGGGATTGAACCGTCGTCCTCCCAAATGCGAGTCCAGTGTCCTAACCACTGCGTCACCTCGCTCGGTCTGAGCTTATGTTGTTGATGAAAGTAAAGAGAACAGGGGCAACCCAGTGTTGCTGCGTAGATTACCCTTCTGAAACAACATCCAAGGGAAGGTCTGATTTCTGCATTCGATGGAGAGTCGCCAAAGGCATTATCTGATTTTTTTTTTTTTTTTTCATTTCATACAACGCTGCGAGGGGGTTTGCGATTCAGAAATGGTCTTACGTGCAGAGTATGGTGATTTGTGCTTCTGTTCCGTCCACCACCTCTTCTTCCTTGTCGAGTTGACTTTCGTTCGAAAATATGTTTCCTCATCAAAACTTGAAACGGCGGACTTATGGCCGAAGTAAATTAGTCTTATAGCCTCCTTCGAAAGTGCGAATTCTATTCAGCAACCGGCGCTATTAATCATAGCGATACAATCGATACAAAATATTTCCTCGTCAATGTAGGACGAGCTGTGTAGCTGTTAAGATGACAGATCATTTTCTAATAAACAGTTCATGAAAGTTATCATATACATCTATACTCCTCAAAGCAGCCATCTATATATGCCGGAGGGCACTTCCGGGGCCACTCTGCCCCAACCCTTTCCTCTTACATTCGCGAGACGTATGTGGGTAGAATGCCTGTCGGTAATCCTCCGTATGATTTCAGATTTCCCTTTCTTCCCACCTCGTTCATTTCTTCAGACGTGTGTTACCTGATTCTTATTAGGTCGTACACTCTCGGAATGTTAACAGCAAATTTCTCCGTGGCGCAGAACACACCATTTGTTACGTGCAACACTGTAGTTTTATATGCATCTCTGTAACGTTCCTACGATTGCAAAACGAGCCCATAAAGAAACGCGCTACTCTTCTTTATATCTTCTCTAAAATATTTACTACACACACTTTATAACATCATAGATCCAAGCTACATATCTCAATAGCCTTTTACACCAAGTGATAGACCCCGTACTGATGTTGAGTTTTGGCAAATACACGGAGATGTTCAGTCTGGCTCGACGATTGTTGACACGAAAGGTACTCGGCAGTAGCAGTTCCATAATTTGCAATTCGATTCTCGTTCACTACAGTGTAGATGAAACTCCACTCTCAACACGTATTCGTACATTTACTAGTGAGACTGTTACTAGTGAGGCTGTTACTAATGAGACGGCGTACGAGATTTTAGAGCTAATAATACTATGAACAATGTTCCATCAGTAAGTAAACTAGGGACTATACGTTTATAGTAGGTTATACTGCATTCTAATTAATATTTTCGACGTTGATTATCTTCCAAGATCAAACCATGTACTTAAAGGGAAATTGAAAATATTTCGGCTTCATGATTTTACAAATGAATGCTTTGTTTAAGAGTATATCAGGCACACGTGTTTGACATCTTG
This sequence comes from Schistocerca cancellata, assembly GCF_023864275.1. NCBI lineage: Eukaryota > Metazoa > Arthropoda > Insecta > Orthoptera > Acrididae > Schistocerca > Schistocerca cancellata. The sequence goes on along the minus strand of NC_064630.1, from coordinate 549,006,367 downwards.
AACCTAGAAATTATCGATAATGAGATCCAGATTATCTACGGGACATTAGGGATGTAATTTAAGGCGTATATGGGAAAGCAATAATTAATTTCAATGTTGTACTAAAGTTATCTGAAGAAAAACGATAACATGATCTATACACACGAGTATTTTACATAACATGAGTGGTAGTGAAATCATTTATGTTATTATTACATTATCGCTAGACCGTAGGGTTAGCTTGTGAGAGCCGTTACTCGCAAGAGCCACTTCCATGAAATACATGTACAGGAAAAAAAGATACGTAGACAAAATTTTAAAATGTTTAGAGGACATAAAACGAAACACTTTTTTATGTGACAAAGATGTTACAGGGGACCTTGAAGTGTTTGCCGCTGGACTTTTCTTAGGCTAACGTTCACAGTTGTTTTGACTGCTACGAATGCAACACGTTGACACTGCAATCAGATTTTCAACACAAATCTTAGCATGACGAAGCCCCACCATGATTTACCGTTAATGTCAGAGAAAATTTAGACAATTGGACTGGGAGTGGTGGGCCAATACCGAAACCACGATCGACCTCACTCCTATGGATTTATTTTTGCAGGGGGGATAAAGCGTTTAGTGTAAGAGAGACACCGACACACTCCAGAAGAGCTGGTTGCCCGTTTGGCTGAAGTTGCAGCCATTATTCATCAAACACATGGTCGCGTTGAGTGTGTTGGACAATCATTAACACGGAGGTGCCTGTTGTGCATCCATGTAAACGTACGACATTTTCAGCAACATGTCAACGCACAGCAGTCTGAACACCGTCTCTGAATAACACTAGCGTCAAAACCTTCATGGACCCTTAGCGCGGAAACGGAACACCAGTGACGTTCTTGTTGCATGAAAGAGTTTCTTTTTATCTCGTCTAAACACACTCAAATTTTGTATCCTTAATTTTTCTACGATATGCTTACTTTTGTACCAGATTATGGATCACGGAGATCAAACATGGCATTCTGAGAAGGGACAGAAAGTAAGTTTACATTCAGACATAATAATATGAAAGAAATTTTGCTTTAAGGCATTGGTCATCCATAAATTCAAATTAAGAGCGTTATACTGTAGAATTTTCCTTCCACAAGTAATACCTGAATTTATGGTAAATGATAGCCTCCGTGTAAAGAAAGCTACTCCTCTCTTTGGTTCATGGTATGCCATTTCTTTCGAAAAGAAAAAGACTGGCGGAGTAGCGGTTGAACAATTGTACGATCTTTTGGGTTCACATTTCCACCCACCATTCGAACGACCACAACGGCGCAAACGCAAGAAATATGACGACAGTCATTACAGTAATATTAAATTTCTGCAGTTGCCGGGATGATTACATGTATGATGACCACACCGGTTCTGTCCTTGAGTACTGGCGAGACTACTAAGCAAGGAAGTTACATTTGAACGTTCCGTCGACGTCGAGGTCCAGTGGATTCGACAGGACCGGAATGGGAGAGGAACAATCGTAGCATTTGCATGTAACGATTTTGGGGATTAAAGGGAAATCGTACGTCTGGGTTGTTTTGAATTTCGCTTCTCCGCACTACTTCCAGTGTTCTGTCTGAGCTAGTTTTCGTTAATGATGACATTTCGCACTGGAGGTTAAATTTGGGAGAAACTGCGGTTACCAGTTTCTGCAATCAAAATAACAAATAGAGTAATTTGAGAGTAGACTGTAACTAATGGAATTTGTAGGGTATCAGTTTATTATCTGCTACTCATTAAACAGCGCCGGAATCTTCAAATTTTTACTGTATTTTATACAATTGCATTTCCTGTCTTGGTATGTCTGCTCCTCATTTACACAAGAAACTAAAAGAGAACATCCAGAATGCGCTGATGTACGCGGAAACGACAGTGCTTAAAGTTTAATGTAGCTGTTGAAGAAGCCAGGCGCCAAGAAATTGAATGTGTGTGGTGTTTCGTGGGCTGAGGACCTTCGGAGTCATCTGCTCGCATTCCCGTTGCTAGTCTTCTATCACTCTTCTATATAATACACGATGTATTCCGTACTTGGGATTTAAATCTAATTAAATCAATTGCGGCAGCATCTTCTTTGGCCAGCTAGCTACCAACACCTTCATTACCGGTATCCTCGTTTTGTTTTTAATTAAAATATTTCCCTTCTTCTAGCGTCATTTTAATCCTTCAGTAATCTTGTGTGCAGCAGAATTTTCTGACTCTGACGTTAAATTTCGGCAGAATTTTTAGAGCAGATGGTGAACTTTTGGAGCAGAATATCTAAATGAAAATGTTGCTGTCATCCGTGAGTAGAAATTTAGTCCTTCTAGTACGGCTATAAGTTCCGGAATCATGGTACTTGCTTGTTTTCGTAATCTGATTAAAGAAGTCTTACGCAAACTTGGAATGTGGAACGCAACTCCAACAGCCAGTGGTTTTTGAATCAATGTAGTTACGGATAGCTTCGGGGTGCTGCCTTAAAAATCAGGCCAAAATTCTATTACTGAAGTGTACACGCTGACCAAAATGTTGCCTTTATCTGGCGAACTTAATCCACACAGACGAAATACGTCCTAAGCGAGATGAAACTTAAATTTTTGGAGCTTCATTCAAAGGCAAAGCCAGCAATTTTGCAGTTGTGTTACTATTTCGATGATATTATCGTTTATATTTCTTTTTTAATGCTCAGAGACCTGTTTTGTAACGGAGTATTCCATTACATCTGCCTGGAGAACAACAAAACTCAGACTGAAACGGATATTATAGACCCAAACCTTCAGATTTCAGACACATAGATCGGTACCAAAAGTTGTATGGCGATAGAATATCAGCCAAAACACGGATTTAGTTCGTGCTGACTGCTGCCGTCCAGTAGAACATGCACAAGCGGCAATTAAAAGATACACCAGAACACGGAGCACAGGAAAAGCGTGTCTGTGAGTGATTATTTTGCAGATCTCGCGTGGGTGAGTTGATAGAGCGTGAGGTCGTCGTACCAAAGGTCCCACATTCAAACCCCACTGATGACAATTTTGTTTTACTGTTTAGCGTGATCAGTTATGTCCAGTAAGAATGCTACACATTTTTTCTCTTCTTCATTTATTTCCGTTGTTGTACGTATACAACAGTCGCTATGCAACAATTCAACGAGAATATCAATAACGTTCCATGGATTCATGTCGCACAACAGCAGTACCTGTAGCGCGAAGACTGGATAGCAACTGCAGACCCGTTTGTCTGTGTGTGCATAAACGCGAGACTCTAAACAACACGCACATTTGACGTACGGCGGCGCTGTCATCTGCAGCCAATTATTATTATTATTATTATTAATACCTCCGCACATGTGCTGCGATTGTTTCTTTGTTCTACTGTTCCGATTGTTTATGTTTATTCTGCGATACTGCAGATGCACTGGCTTCTTCATCACGAGTGGTGCCTACTCTGTCGCACATGTCCGACAGAACACCACACCTGTCTATACAAATGTACTCAATAGGTTTGCTACTTTCAACGAAACGAAAGCAAACTTTCAAAAGAACATTGCTACAAACTCCAAAAAGTCCTTTTCCATGCCAGGAAAATGTCCTCCCCATTAACAGTTTCACGTGTAAACTGTTACACAAAATTATCATCAGGGGGGGTTTGAAAGTGGGACTTAGGCACCACGACCTTTCGCTCTACCACCCATGAGAAGATAGTGCTGGTGTTAATTCTAATTCTCGTTTACGCTTGTTCTACTGGACGACAGCACATAGCACGAACTAAATCGGTTTGGTACCGATCTGAGTGTCTGACATCTGGAGGTTTGGGTATGAGAGAAATTATTTTTTTCTTTTTTCCTGTACAAACCATGCGTTTTCGCTCCGACAGAATGGAAGACAAGGCTGGGTTAAATAAAAGCAGAATAAAATAAGTTTGGATACAAGCGTGTTAATTTTAATGATAATTTTCCTTTAAGTCTTTGGTCCATCATAAATTCAAAATACGAGTGTGCGCATAATCGTCTTTGGACGCCTGGTATAAATTTCTTTTAATAATTAATGACTGTATTTATGATAAATGAAAACCTCTGTGTAAAGGAAGCAGGTACTAATTAATATTTCTTTTTAACGGCAATTTTTATTTTATTAATTTACCTCTGTACTTAAAATAAACTGAAATATTTGTGTCACGGTATGGTATACGCTGGAGATTTCAATACATGCATAGGCGAGAAACTCGAACTTTTAAATGCAAGTACAGCATCTTAAAAGTAGTGATCTGCATTTTTCGTCGTTCTTGGCAATGCACCTTCGCCATTCACTTGCCCATGCCAATTGCTGAATACACAGCCGGGAAAAGAAGTGGTTACGGCACATTCTAAGAAATTATTGAGGCAACGTCAGTAATTTATGAAGATAAAGCATTTTCTCACAAGCGGAATTAAAAGCATAATACCTTCAAATCCACAGCGCAGGAGAAGGACTGTGCTAATATTCAGTGAATGAGCGAAAACGTAAACAGTTCGGTTAAGCACAGTATCTCATTAACATTCCGGGAGGTTATGGCCTCTAAAAACTGCGGTGAGCTAACGGGTTACGCCAGTAAAAAAAAAAACAAAAAAACAAAAAAAAAACTGCATCCCACGCGTGGCTGGCTCTGCCCGGCGGGAGAAAATTGGTATTCAGCTCACGCCCGACCCACAGCGCACACGAGATAATTCAGTGCGCCGTACTGAGTTAGCGCTTTATGCTAATACGCAATCGCCAGCGGTCATCGGGAGGTGGGCCCCGTCCTAAGCAGAGCCACGAGTTTCTGCGCATGTGGTGGGCTTTGCCCTCTGCAGAACCTGCGCCGACTCGACAATATTCTGCGCCGTGCGGTGGACTGGAGTGCCTTCCAGTCGGCCGGCTGGCGTGCGGCGCCGCCGAGTCGGCCCATATAGGTGTCTGCGCGCCATCACGCGCACGTACAGTTAGGCGAGTCTCTAATGAGCCTCTGTCACCGGAGGTACCGAAACACAGGGGCCCACTGGATTCTCGCGCCAGCCTACTACTACTTCCACACGAGTCTTTTCTTTCGTTTGAGAATACCGGTTGCCAGCACAGGGAAAAATACAGACCATTGCATTTAAGTTGCCGCAAATACTGGTACGAGTTCGAGTTTCTTACCTGTGCAAGCATTGAAGTCTCCAGCAAACACTGATTAGAACAAAAAACGCATCCTGGGGTTAATATTTCGTATTTTCTTTGGAACAGAGAGGTAAATTAATAACATTTAAAAAAATACAATGTATCATTATTAGCTGATCAAAAGGAGTGTTATGACGAATATGTCCACGTCCTAGAAATTAAGCATTTTTACAAATGGTATACTAATTAAAAACATTAAGCTAGGAAATAACTGAATATTTTAGCAAATTACGATTAAGTGAGTAACTGTAAAGTTATTCAATTAACATACCTCACAACAATTTTTTTCACTACAGAAATTTCAAGCAATGGAAAAGAATGACAATTCAGCGCATTACTTTCTGGGCGAACCTTAAACTATATTTCTACTACTGTTCTAACTGACCCATGGAATGAAAAACTGATCTTGACCCATGGAACTAAAGAGAGAGAATGAAAGCGGATACCTTGCACACTGAAGGCGTTAACTTTTACAGTATTAACTGTTTTGACCAGTTTTAACAACGATAGTCACGTGTCGCTGTGGCATTTCGCAATTATAGAAATGTGTAAAAATGAAACAGTAGCCCAGTTTTCACAAATTATTTATCAATACAGCTAATTAATATTCGATTTCTGCAGTTCACTATAAACTTTGAAACTTAAGGACAAGGTTCGCATATAGCCGTTTGTCTGTTTCACTAAAACATTAAGGATGATGATACAATGAGTCTTTGTTCCAATCTTAATAACATAATCAAAGTTCCAAATGAAGTTCGCAGGAGTTACGTCGCGAGACGCTATATTTCATCAGGTTGCAGAAGTAGATGAATACTCTGAAAAACTAGTACCATCTTTTTCAGGCTTCACGGTGTGTGTTGTTATAGACTCCAGTTTTCTCTGCAACTCTAGCTTTAATTTAACAAAATACGGTCAAAAAGTATTTTTTAGCCCTGAGCTCGCTATTATTTCACCACATAACTTATATTTATTGAAGTAGTGAGAACACAAATTGAATTCACTGCATAGAAATTTGCGCCTTACGTAAATTCAAAATAATCTTGCTTTTCTTTTTCTTTTTCCTCTTAAGCAGAAATGCTTACTGCGAATGGAATTTACCTGCTGCCAACTGTTAACCCTTCTTAACTAGAATAATCCATAGAGATTTATATGCTATTGCAATTCGTTACTTATTCGCACAAAGATACGTTATCAGATTTTACATATGAAGGTTTCATAACTGCATCAACAGTTTTCTTGTAATCGCATTACTGTAGATGCAGAGTCACTAGTTTTGCAGATTTGGGTTGCGCAATCTCTCTCTGCAGTTGCAATACGCTTATCGAGACTTCGCACTTCTTTGTTTGTGAAGTAGAAAGTACACATAATAATAAAAATTACAAAATATAGGCACTACCTGCTTTGAAATCTCGGTCGAGGAATTTTATTTCATGGATTACACTTTGCAAGAGTGAATGACAAACGCACACACAGAGAGAGAAGTAGGTTATATTTTATGTTTATTCTACATATGAAGGATGTCATATGAAGATAGGTATCAAAGGTGCCTTGATGTTAGTGAAGTATACTAAAATGTACAGCCAATCTCTCGCAGAGAAAAAAAATCTCAATCGCAAACAAAGTTTATATGAACCACGAACAGTCTCCCTCCATTAGTTTGACTCCTGAGTCCCTGAAGACAGAACAATGTAAACCCATGCAAGAATGCAGATATTATTCCTTACTTCGTCAAAATGTTCCAACTTCTGTTTTAACAACTATCATTATTTTATAGGCGTCTAGTCGGTAAGTTTTCAATATTTTCACTTCTAAACGTAAAGGAATAATTTCGACAACATGACCTTCGGTACGTGTTAGCTCCGAGTGGGAGACGCTTTGTGTCAGTAGTAAGGCCGGAGGGACAATATTTTTATTTGTACGAAGAAGGAGTCTTATAAGATGCATTACACTATCAAGAGGTCAAGACGTTATATAACAGAAGTTTCATCGACGCTGAAGTCTAGTCAGACAATTCAGCAAAGCCGCGTAGAAACGTCTTGATACCTATGGTCACAAAAGGGTTTAACAGAACCAGTACAGACTGAAAAGACCCCATAAAGTACATAGTAGTTCAACAACGGATCTGTATTGGGGCGGAACCATTATGAACACATTTCTGGCCGTCCTCATTTCCCGTGGTTAGGTTACGTCATCACGCAGATCCAAACCGATATTTCTTTCAGATGGCTACAATTTTTGTGCTCTTCAGAACGTCATATTCAGTTAAGTGAACTGCTGATTGAAAAGCAAATTATAAAAAAATTAAAATTCCTTTACTAACAGTTTCGATAGAGGTGATCACTATCAGGTGTCGTGAAGTGTTAGTCCATCGTAGCAGATAACACTACGACGTTAATAATAAAATTTGTTTTGGGGGATTGTTTTATAATCATAAGTAGTGATAAAATATCGTGCCGGCCGGTGTGGCAGTGCGGTTCTTGGCGCTTCAGACTGGAACCGCGTGGCCGCTGCAGTCGCAGGTTCGAATGCTGCCTCGGGCATGGATGTGCGTGATGTCCTTAGATTAGTTAGGTTTAAGCAGTTCTAAGTTCTAGGGGACTGATGACCACAGATGTTAAGTCCCATAGTGCTCAGAGCCATTTGAACCATTTTTTGATAAAATATCGTAAGGTATCAAGGCTATGATGTTCATGTGGCATTAGTGAAAAATTGTGAACAATGGGCTCATAACGAACTATACACATAAACGAAAGTTCATACAGCATCAAAGCAGTTTTTTCTTCTGTCTGTGTCCATATGCGCACATGAATTTCATCTCAAATGACCATGTTATTGAAGCCTTAAAAATGTATGCTAATAACATGAGTCTGGATTATATGGCTTAGAATATCGAACTGGTGTTGGGATGTACTAGTTTTATCGCATAGTCCATTAATATCGAGCGTTCTGCAGGCATAGCGTTGACCATTCCGACTAGGCTTGGAGGTTCAGGACTTTGGCGCAAGTCCAGTGTCCTAAGGAGAACTGGCAATCAATCGCGTAAGTATAATTTAGTCTATACAGCTGCTGCCCTTGTATTTTGCGATAGATGAGGAGTGGAAACAACCGAAGAGCTCCTTAAAAAAACGTTTCTCACCTTCTATTGAGAAGGCGTCGTCTTCGTCGATCTCTCGCCAGTGGTCGTCGGCTCGGACGCAGAGCACCGCCGCCGCGGTTACGACAAGCAGCGAGACGATGAGCCGGGCGGCAGCAGGGCACGAGGGGGCGGAGGCGAGCGCCATGGCGCCGCGCATGCAGAACAGAGCGGCCCTGGGTGCTACGTGCTACTAGCAGCGACCACGGCGCGAGACCGCTACCTCTCCCTGGGGCATCACGCCGCCGAGTGTGGCGTAGGCCCCTACGCCCCGCCGCGTCTTTAAAAGAAGAATTCGCAACAGGCGAGCCGGTGACTCGGAACAGGCCGGCCCACGGCCAATCAGAGGCGAGCAGCGCGCCGCGGAACCTGACCGCCGGCAACGGCCAGCGCGCCGACCACGGAGGCTCCTCGCCACCTCAACCCTGCCGAGGCCGGCGCGCCAAAACAACAACAGGGAGGAGGAGAAGGAGCACAGGCAGATGCCGAGGAGAAGCGAACAGCGAGGGGGACTGCGAGAAGAAAAAAGTCCTTCACTTTCTGCGGAGGGGCACCAATAGCGGCGTACTAGATCTGTGGACGCAGCAGGTGGCCACGACGCCCTCTGGTGACGGGATACTCTAGCGGGCCGGCTCTTCCTGGTATGGAGGGAGACTACCCGGCTCGGCAGCTGCGTTCCTGACCCCGTTAGCGGTACGGGGGTGGACGGGCCCTCACCGCATCAGGGACGTTTAGCGGGAACTCCTGATGGGGCCCGGTCATCGGCCTCCTTTCAACGCCTCTGCTGTCCAGCACTCGAGTTGCATCATTCTTGAGAAGACGTGTTACCCAGAAGGAATGACACAGTCGCCTCTTCACTAATTTCCTCTTTTTTTCTTTCGACCTCTAGTAGTTATCCATAAAGCTTTTGGCAACACACTCCAGGTTTTAATATTTCTTCGTTATGAAAGTTTAATAAGCCACTGCTGCAAAATACTAACAGGAATTCTTCACAGCCCAATGGAAAAACTGGTAGAAGCCGACCTCGGGAAAGATCAGTGTGGATTCCGTAGAAATTTTGGAACACGTGAGGCAATACTGACCCTACGACTTATCTTAGAAAATAGATTAAGGAAAGTCAAACCTACGTTTCTAGCATTTGTAGACTTAGAGAAAGCTTTTGACAATGTTGACTGGAATACTCTCTTTCAAATTCTGAAGTTAGCAGGGGTAAAATACAGGGAGCGAAAGGTTATCTGCAATTTGTACACAAACCAGATGGCAGTTATAAGAGTCGAGGGACACGAAAGGGAAAAAGTGGTTAGGAAGGGAGTAAGACAGGGTTGTAGCTTCTCCTCGATGTTATTCAATCTGTATATAGAGCAAGCAGTAAAGGAAACAAAAGAAAAATTCGGAGTAGGAATTAAAATCCAATGAGAAGAAATAAAAACTTTGAGGCTCGCCGATGACATTGTAATTCTGTCAGAGACAGCAAAGGACCTGGAAGAGCAGCTGAACGGAATGGACAGTGTCTTGAAAGGAGGATAGCAGATGAACATCAACAAAAGCAAAACGAGGATAATGGAATGTAGTCGAATTAAGTCGGGTGATGTTGAGGGTATTAGATTAGGAAATGAGACACTTAAAGTAGTAAACGAGTTTTGTTATTTGGGGAGCAAAATAACTGATGATGGTCTAAGTAGAGAGGATATAAAATGTAGACTGGCAATGGCAAGGAAAGCATTTCTGAAGAAGAGAAATTTGTTAACATCGAGTATAGATTTAAGTGTCAGGAAGTCGTTTCTGAAAGTATTTGTATGGAGGTGAAACATGGACGATAAATAGTTTAGACAAGAAGAGAAATGTGGTGCTACAGAAGAATGCTGAAGGTTAGATGGGTAGATCACATAACTAATGAGGAGTATTGAATAGAATTGGAGAGAAGAGAAATTTGTGGCGTAACTTAACTAGAAGAAGGGATCGGTTGGTAGGGTATATTCTGAGGCATCGAGGGATCACCAATTTAGGTTCAAATGGCTCTGAGCACTATGCGACTTAACTTCTGAGGTCATCAGTCGCCTAGAACTTAGAACTAATTAAACCTAACTAACCTAAGGACATCACACACATCCATGCCCGAGGCAGGATTCGAACCTGCGATCGTAGCGGTCTCTCGGCTCCAGACTGTAGCGCCTACAACCGCACGGCCACTCCGGCCGGCTCACCAATTTAGTATTGGAGGGCAGCGAAGAGGGTAAAAATCGCAGAGGGAGACCAAGAGATGAATACACTACACAGATTCAGAAGGATGTAGGTTGCAGTAGGTACTTGGAGATGAAGAACCTTGCACAGGATAGAGTAGCATGGAGAGCTGCATCAAACCAGTCTCGGGACTGAAGCCCACAACAACAACAACAACAACAACAACAACAACAGTGGAACTTCCTGTCTGATTAAAACTGTCTGTAGATAGGAACTCTAACCTGCAACCTTTTGGCCTCTGCTCGCAAATTATCGACTCAGCCATCTAAAAACGACTGATGACCCACTTTCACATCTTTATTTACTTCAGTATCTCTCTCCTACCTTCCAAACTTCACACAAATCCTATTTTGTCTTTGAAAGAGATCGCTCACAAAACAATTCGACGGGCTGTACTGAGGTACTGCTCACTTCCATTAGATCCACAATAGGTTGGACTAACACGAAACATCGAAATTTGAGAAAAGAGCAGTCCGAATCGTTTCAAGTTTGTATGATGGAACACTGTAGGTGGCAGACATACTAGAAGACTCCTAATATCTCGCGAAAATTAAAAAAAACCGGTTTTCGGAGCGGACCTGCGCATATTTATCATCTTCCTGCGTATGGTCCCGCACAGCCTATTACGTTAAAATTAGGCTAATAACTGCAAAGCAGAAAGACATAAAAGCAATCATTCTCCTTATAATCCAGTTTGAAATTGCACAGGAAGCAATTCTGAAAATGGTACGAAAAGTACTGTAGCCTTGCACTTCATAATGCGTTTTCGAGTATGGATGCAGTTGTAAGGTAGGAGTACATTAATTTCACAACAGTGTCCTAAAATGCAGATCATTCTATTGCACATAACTATATTATGAACCTACATTCACTTCTAATGTGGCGTCAACGGAAATATATTTTGCAGCAACTTTTACTGAACTACGGACGTTCTCAAAATGTGGCCTTGTCCTAGTTCAGCTTATACTAACCTCTGTCACAGATGTCTGCAGCGTCCTACATCCTCACAAATATTAAGTAATTTTCCCCTTGCAATGTTTTCTTTCTGTAGCTGACCCCATCGTCATGTTAACTGATGCAGTACAATGTATTCCACCAACCTGATCTTTCCTCTAACGGGTTTCGTAGAAACCAACGAAGTGTTTACGATGTGGTGTTACAGAAGGAAGTTGAAAATTAGGTGTACTAAAGTTATAAATTTCCACAGAATCGCCTGGGGAAGGAATATGAGGAATACATTGACTAGAAGAGGGACAGGATGAGAGGAAATGTGTTAAATATCACGTAATAGCTTCCATGGTATTCGAAGGAGCTGAAGGGGAAGACAGAGATTGGAATGCATTCCACAAATAACTGAAAGCGCGGGTGTAAGTGTTGCTTGAGATGAAGAGGTTGGTGCTGTAGAGGAAGTCATGACAGGGTGCATGAGACCAGTTGGGAGTTTGATGATCCACAAAATGACATTATTGTTGTTTGGAATAATATTCAATTTCTGTATTTACTGCATGGCAGTACGTAATAATGACATGTGGTTCGCTGAACGGTAGGCTCCAGTGGACACCGTGGCGCGCTACCCGCTGAAATGAAACGGCAAATAAACTGCGATCAATCGCGTAATAAATTAGCGCTTGCATCTTTAATATTGCTTGAAACCAACGAAAAGCTAAGAATTTGTCGAAAATTAGGATAAGCAATTAACGCTGTGCAACATGTCACTCTCGGCGACGCCATGGAATCGTGCTCTTGGTTTTCAGGACACCAGAGGTGACCTTGCCGCAGTGGTAACACCAGTCCCCGTCAGATGACCGAAGTTAAGCGCTGTCGGGCTGGGCTAGGGCTTAGATGGATGATCATCTGGTCTGCCGAGAGCTGTTGGCAAGCGGGGTGCACTGTACCCTTTTGAGGCAAACTGAGGTCTCGTAAACTGACATACGGCCGGGAGAGCGGTATGCTGACCAAATGCCGCCTCCATATCCGCATCCAGTGTCGCCTGTGGGCTGAGGATGACGTGGTGGCCGGTCGGTATCGTTGCGCCTTCCAAGGCCTGTTCGGGCGTAGTTTTAGAGGCGGCATCCGACATCTGGTGGTGGTAGGGGTTTTTGTTCCGATTAGATATGATTTGTTGATCTGTCCGCAATCCTTCGAAAGTGATTTGTAGACAGAGCCTACTACGCTGAGTTACGGGCAAACAACCCTCCCATGACGGCAGGCATTTTCAGCGCCTATTGGAAACAGTCGTGCTAAATTCCTGGCCGGAAGCATAACTCTGCAGAGGAGTCCGATTAGCGGGCCTGCATTCGGTGCCGGGGGCTGATTGGCTGAAAGGCCTGAATATCTGAACATTTTTCGGAGTGCTTTAGCGATCGCTAAATCGAACAGTTGGCCGGTAGCCGTCCTGAGTGCAGAAGATAAGGCGTACGCGCTCTGGGTCGGAGGCAACATTTAATAATGTTTAACACTTGTGACCTCAGGAGTTGGTAATCCATGATGGTCAAACAGGATTCTTCCCAATAAGGAATACCTAAGAGAATTCGGAAATGTTTTCCCACGCGCGATCGTAGACAATCAATAAATAAGTGACAATCAATAAATAAACCCATACCAATCGGAGTACCAACATGAAAAATGAAAATGCTACAAACTTGTGCACCGAACTAATAGATTCCTGCAGGACAGTTATCATTGTTATCCAAGAAGCGACATTCTTAAGCCTGTTCGCATGTCAGAGCTGCGCTTCCGACCCTGATTAAGAAATTCTGGCAGTGCTGGTAATTGGTCTGTGTCCATTGATAAACGTTTCCCGGCTAATCAGTGGTGCAATGTTTGATTTATATCACGCGTCACAATCGCCAACGAGGGACTTGCGTGACTCGTTCTCGCACCTGCTACGGCTTCGGCCAAATTCTCAGGGGTGGTCACAATCCACGATCTCTTCCAAAGAAAAGTGAATGACATGAAGAAAGCTCACAGCTGAACGAAAATGAGCTTAGAACATAAATCGCTCTTCCCAAAAACAATGGTATGACCATTCGTATGCAAAACTGTGCGTCTCACTCCGAGGGGCGTTTAAGATAACAACTTTGGTAACGTGAAGAAACAAAGTAGCCATATAATTTATGTTCTGTGCCCATTTTCCCGCAGTTGTGGGCGTTAGAGGTCAAGCAATTCATTCTGAGAGCGCGTAGATTACCGGTATGACTGCGACTGAGACTTCGGTGGAGCCGTAACATATGCGAAGACGAGTCGGAAGAACGTATTAACAATTTCAAGTAACACTCTTTTACCCTGTACCGAGTATATCATGTATTGACCATATACACAACTGGCAATTAAAATTGCTACACCAAGAAGAAATGCAGGTGATAAACGGGTATTCATTGGACAAACATATTATACTAGAACTGCACGTGATTACATTTTCGCACAATTTGGGTGCATAGATCCTGGAAATCAGTACCCAGAATAACCACGTCTGGCCGTAATAATGGCCTTGATACGCCTGGGCATTGAGTCAAACAGAGCTTGGATGGCGTGTACAGGTACAGCTGCTCATGCAGCTTCAACACGATACCACAGTTCATCAAGAGTAGTGACTGGCGTATTGTGACGAGCCAGTTGCTCGGCCACCATTGACAAGACGTTTTCAATTGGTGAGCGATTTGGAGAATGTGCTGGCCAGGGCAGCAGCCAAACATTTTCTGTATACAGAAAGGCCCGTACAGGACCTGCAACATGCGGTCGTGGATTATCTTGCTGAAATGTAGGGTTTTGAAGGGATCGAATGAATGGTAGAGCCACGGGTCGTAACACATCTGAAATTTAAAGTCCACTGTTCAAAGTGCCGTCAATGCGAACAAGAGGTGACCGAGACGTATAACCAATGGCACCCCATACCATCACGCCGGGTGATACGCCAGTATGGCGATGACGAATGCACGCTTCCAATGTGCGTTCACCGCGTTGTCGCCAAACACGGATGCGACCATCATGATGCTGTAAACAGAACCTGGATTCATCTGCAAAAATGACGTTTTGCCATTCGTGCACCCAGATTCGTCGTTGAGTACACCACTGCAGGCGCCCCTCTCTGTGATGCAGGGTCAAGGTTAACCCCAGCCATGGTCTCCGAGCTGATAGTCCATGCTGCTGCAAACGTCGTCGAACTGTTCGTGCAGATGGTTGTTGTCTTGCAAACGTCCCCATCTGTTGACCCAGGGATCGAGACGTGGCTGCACGATCCGTTACTGCCATACAGGTAAGATGCCTGTCAGCTCGACTGCTAGTGATACGAGGCCGTTGGGATCCAGCACTGCGTTCCGTATTACCCTCCTGAACCCACCGTTTCCATATTCTGCTAACAGTCATTGGATCTCGACCAACGCGAGCAGCAATGTCGCGATACGATAAATCGCAATCGCGGCAGGCTACAATCCGACCTTTATCAAAGTCGGAAACGTGATGGTACGCATTTCTCCTCCTTACATGAGGCATCACAACAACGTTTCACCAGGCAGCGCCGGTCAGCTGCTGTTTGTGTATGAGAAATCGGTTGGAAACTTTCCTCATGGGTCAGCACGTTGTAGGTTGCGCCACCGGCATCAACCTTGTGTGAATGCTCTGAAAAGCTAATCATTTGCATATCACAGCATCTTCTTCCTGTCGGTTAAATTTCGCGTCTGTAGCACGTCCTCTTCGTGGTGTAGCAATTTTGATGGCCAGTAGTGTATGACTGTGGTGGCGGAGCAGCACAACATTAGAAAGCAGACCACTGCCTTTCGTGGGCAGTGCACTGCCAATTACTCCATCCGAGCAATCATGACGAACTAACGCGAGGCCTGAGAGGGAAGGCGCCTGTAATGAGTTGAAGCCTTTAGTCGGACAGTGAGGTATGTTAGGATGGTGCAGTTGGTAGGACCACGCCCGCTACGGGCAAGGGTCCGGTTTATAATGCCGTGCTGGTCCAGCACACAATTTTAATGTGTGACGTTATAATCTGTCACAATTTCCCTGAAATAATTCGGGATTATCTCGAGTCGTTTTTCTTAGGCTCAGCTCAGTCGGTATCCGTATGATTACTGCTTCACATGCCTGGCCATTTAATTTCTGTGGGAATTATCAAAATTAACAGTAACCTTGTGGTGACCGATAGTATAAGTGAAGTGAAGTGCGAGTCGTGACAGTTATTTCGTCTGCCGCTCGTAGCAGCTGTTCGTTGGCTCGTCGGAGATGTCGTCTTTCTCCGGCCATTCATCACAAAGTGAGTCTCACACTCACGAAGTAAGCTTTGGTGGCAGATGTGCTAATCCCGCCTTGCCATCCTGGACAAGGTGCTAATGTAGGTTATAAGCGAATGCCTTCTGCTACCTGTAATGAAGTGTCGAGTGTGTATTAATGTAGTGTGGGTGTCTGTAATGAGTGTTTGTACGGTATGATGCTTTGTTTGGGTTGCTACAGGTGAAGAGAAGAAGTATGAAACTCGCTGCCAGCACGCAGACAGCTGCTCTCGACAGCACCAGAAGAGTCGCAAAGCTTAACGTCCCATCAACATCTCACAGACATCACTCCCTGAGATATTTTGAAGAGATTTGAAACCCAGGCTTGGCGACTGTCGCCCCCACCTATTCTTCCTTTGATGGTCACGAACACGCGGAGGAAATTTCTTCCACGATCAGGATTCGAACTTAGAGTCGAGCACCACCGTAAAAGCTTGCATTAGGGATTTCTCATCCACTTATGCAGGGTGGTCATCTGTCAGCCAGCAAATTCCGTTCACTTGTCAGATCACGACGACTCTCCAACTCTCCATTGGCCATCACATCATGAATCTCTCTTTCGGATTCCAATTCCCCTTTTAATCTACGTCCCAGTCTCAGTCTGAAAATCTAGACTATGTTTGGGAGAACACCGTTTTCTTCGTCTTTTGCAAGAATTGTCATGTTGCCTATTTTTGTAGAAATTCCGCCAAAAATATTTGTACAACAATTTTTACTGTCCTAGATCACATTTATTTGTAATGTTATGCCCCTTTTTGCTTTTATCGAGCCATCTTGAGATCTGTAGAAATAAAAACGTAAAATAAGTATTCATAATATAGCCTGATACACACGCCGTTTCTAAAACCAAATGTACCAGAACGCAAGTGGGAAAGTCAGCTATGTACAAGAGTAACTCTTCAGTTCGTAAAATACATATCCATCGTAGAACACTGGAGTAGTGTGTTAGCATGCCCATTGTCAGCAGAACCCCGCAAGGCAACTGCCAGTAGGCGATCTCTGTGTTAAAAAGGAACTCACATTCTGCGTCTGGCACATTTATCACATATTAATTAAAATTGTTTCCAGACTTAACTAGTAAACATTACTTGAGGCTGCATTAAATATTAAATAATAATTTTGTGTTGAGCAACATATCTTAACGACATAAACACTATACGCGTTTTAATGCATCAAAAGCCGGCCGCGGTGGCCGAGCGGTCCTAGGCGCTTCAGTCCGAAACCGCGTGACCACTACGGTCGCAGGTTCGAATCCTGCCTTGGGCATGGATGGGTGTGATGTGCCTAGGTTAGTTAGGTTTAAGTAGTTCTAAGTTCTAGGGGACTGAAGACCTCAGATGTTAAGTCCCATATTGCTCAGAGCCATTTGAACCATTGCATCAAAAACTTTAAATTTACAGAAAAGTGTGTTTACGGTTATAACATGTGGTTGATCGGGGACAAAGTGGCACAAAAACGTATAACTATAGCATGAGACCGTATCCAGACTAATGGATTTAGTTGCCAGTCTCCGTTACGGCGCACTCAAATTCGTAACCGTCCTTCCACATCGTGCTGTGAACGAAAGCGTCGCCTGTAAATGCCCGTCGTTGGTACAGGGCCACGTAGGAGAGCACCCTCTTCGATCTGGGGACATACACAGGTTCTCGCTGTCATATCACAAACGCGTCCCTCACCCCTCCTTGTCCCCTATCACTTTAGAAAACCACAAGAAATAATCACCACCTTCGTAAGTCTTCATCACTATTGAGATAGTCATTGCAATTAAATTCACTGTGTTGAGTCAGTATTACACAGCCTCAAAAGAAAATTAAGCACCAGAAAGGCAGAGAGGCTATGTGGTATTATTTAAGCAATTTCAAAGTCGAGTCAAATTTAGGAACAATTTCGCGGTATGAACCCACTTATGAGTATGAGGTTGCATCCCTCTGGCCTGGTTGCATGCTCTGATTCGGTTGGGTATGGTGTCACAAAGCCATTGCGTCCTATATTAAGACTAGCGTGACCACACCTGTTGTAATTGGCCTTCGGTACCCTGGACACAGGCACTGTGCCTGAGTTGACGTCCGTGCTGGTATCCACAGATGTGGGAATCTTGCTGTCCACGGGATTACCTCAGCACTACACAGACAGTCCATTAAATTTCGGGCATGCAGCCGCGCAAATAAAATTTCCTCCACTGGTATTTCGGCCGCGTATCGTCCGGCCATCCTTGGAGTGAGTCACAAGACTGGCGACAAGATGCCAAGTGCGGCCTTATATGCTCCACCGCGGCGGTACTGCGCATGCAGGTCACAGATTAAACTGCAGAGAAGTCGCATGGTGTCACCGCCGCCAATCATACGTCTATAAGCGAATCGAATGTCTGTACGCCTTCGCCACAGGCGGCGCATGTGTAAGCGTATTTCTCTGCCGCCGACCAGCATCTGTGACCCGCATGCGCAGTACGCCGCGGTGGAGCACATAAGGCCGCACTTGGCATCTTATTGTACCCTTTCTCAGTTTTTATGTTCCCCTTTTTATCGCCCTTATATATATCATTTTCGGATCGGATTGTGCCGCTGACAGCCCTCCCCTGCCCATATGGGGGTAGGGGAATGAAATCACAATAAAGAAAAAAAAATCTTTTCGTCAGTCTTGTGACTCACTCTGAGCATGGCCGGACGAACGCGGCCGAAACATCAGTGGAGGAAATTTTATTTGCGCGGCTGCATGCCCGAAATTTAATGGACTATTCATTACGCCGCACACTACACAGACAGTTCATAGAGATGCTTGCCGTGTGTAGACAAGCAATGTCTTGGTGAAAAATGGCACCACGAGACTATCTTATGAAACGTAACATTTGAGAACGCAGTATGAGTGTGACGTTACCTCATTCACTTTCAGCCGTGACCTGAAGTCATACCCTATGGCTCCCCAGCCACTGGACAGTGTATGACCGGAAACGAGTGATTTAGAGTGATGAACCACGCTAAGCCCTATAGCAATCCGATGAAAGGGTTTAGGTTTGGCGAGTGCCACCATCTTAAATGCGGAAGAATATGAACACAGTTTACAGCGTTGTGTACTGTATAGAGTAGAGGAACTGCTCGGACACAATGCCTTTCCGTATCAACATGACAATGCACCCTGTCATAAAGCACCATCTGTGAGGCAATTGTGTGGTCTGTCCAGATAGATCAGATGTTGCACAGTCGCCTGCCACATGAAGGAGGACCGTCAACACGACATCCAGCGTGGATTGCATTGTTCTCAGTCTGCAGCAATAAAAGGTATACTGCACATTTCAAGCAAGTCATAGACTTAATCTGCCATACATATAGTCAAATGCATGTGCACTCCAAATATTCTCATCTGGGACTACACCTGAGCCATAACTACTTCGCCTGGAATTTAGTTGATAAGATTTCACTTCACCATGAGTCAGAACTCGAAAACCCCACTTTACCTCTACGAGTAGACTAAGAAAAGTATTAAAAAATAAAGAAATCAGCATAACCGGAAGGTTTCATGTGATGAATGGAGCAAACTGTTCAGTGGTACCACACAGGACTCGCATTCGGGAGGACGGTGGTTCAAATCACTGTTGGGTCACCTCGAATTTGGTTGCCTGTGCGCTCCCTTAATCATAAATGCCGAGATGGTTCCTTAGAAAAGGACACGGCCGATTTCCACACCATCCTTCTTCAATCTGAGCATGTGCTCCATCTGTTACGATCTCGTGTTAGCGGCGACGTTAAACCCTAAATTTTGTTGTTGTGGTTGTCAGTTAGATGTAGTTCTTCAGGCTTGTCTATCCTGTCCAAATCTCAGTCGCAGAGTAGCAACAGCCGGACTAGGGAGCATTTTAGCAAGGACATCGCATTATCATGCACGTGTGTATAGAGAACCAATATAGATTCATGAACACCATAACAATGTTAATACAAAAGAAAAGGATTTGAAATTAGTTAAATATGGATGTTTACTTTGCACCAACAGAATGACAATCGATTATTTTTAATCGAGAATGATGACGCCATCCAGAGATAGTCATACAGTTGGCATCACGTGACGTATGTTGGTGCCGTCTGTGCGCTCTATAAGTGCGAGAATTCCTCAAGCTTTCGTTTCAGTAGGTCTTTTACCTCGGAACACGTCTCCCGCAGTTGGAGACGAAACGTTACGAAGCAGTTTTATGCATCGACCACGACCTCTGAGCCGGAGAATTTTAATCCATTTATCCCGTCCGTTCCGCCTCTCGTGACGCCTAGCAGTCGATTCCGCATTGTGCAGTGCTATCCCGACATCAGGTAGTGTGTATCTATCGCAAGGTCAGGATGATATTCCAGTGTCTGGTATCAGAAGCGCTCCCAGCAGTAGTGGTATGTGTTGCACCCATAGCATTTATGTGATGCCAAATGTCGAGGACGGCCGCTGCAGAGCCCTATTTTTATGTTTGGGATTCGAACTGTCCCCTCGTCCACAAGCCTCTGGCACCGCCCAAACGCAGACCACTTCCGCTGTGGAGTATAAATAAATAAATAAAAAATAAAAAACTAACGACCACTTCAGGCGTTGGCCCCTATCTAATTCTACTCCCAGTACGACTAACCCAGAGCTATGAGGGGGCGAGAAAGGATAGAGGAAAAGTGAAACTGGTGTTAGCCTGTGTCGTCCACTCCACAGCGGTTGCAGAGAGGCAAGTCGGCTAGATGAACGCGCTGCTGTCGATATCGGTGAAGTCACTGTGATATACCACGCTGATTCGACGTCGGTTTCGAGAAGGCGGTCGTGGACCGTTTTCCATATCTGCCGCCACACATACTGGGGATATTTAATTTCGATGGGTTAGGGCGGGCGGCATTGTTGTAACACTTGGTATACTGTTTACGTCTGAAACAGTCGAGTAAGTGGTAAAGACCGGTAGACATAACTGAAGTCCAGGAAAAATTGCCAGATATAAAATGGGGATGGGATGGTCGAGACCAAACCTGGGGCGGACAAATAGACCGCCGCAAAGTCTTGGAATAGGAGTCCAGTGAGGCTATGTGGCCAACGATGCCAGAGTTTGAGTTGGGAGCTGATGTACAGCGCCATGCCTCTGGTCGGCACATATATATTAGTCCCACCCCAGCACGGTCCCGTGGGAGTGCAGGGGAGTCATACTGCACTTCGAATAACATCCCTGAGCTGAAGAAGGAGCCTAGCACCATCAACAATTGGGACCAGTAGTACCTGAGCCATATGTGGTGTACGGGAGGCATGATAGATGTTGACATATTGTGCGCGTTGGATAATGTCGAGGGCTCATAGTCAGTGACCTACAAGGCTATCTCTGATGGAGTGTAGCAAACGCCTACCGTTAATAGCCGCTAACCGACGGAGATCAGCTGTGAATTCAGTATCAAGACATTGAACCATAGCGGCGACGCTAAGCTGTTCGAACGTCATCCTCACTGTGCGGACAAAGAACGAGGTCGTATGCATAGGCCATGCAACGGAAACGGTACCCACGGAACGTCATACCTTCTAAACGCTGGCGCAGTCGCTGGAGCAGGGGTTCCAAAGCGAAAGCATATAAAATCGTGGAAAGGGGGCAGCCTTGAGGACAGATCATGCTATGACCAGGGGCGGCGTGAGGCGGCCGTTGTACATGATTCTGGAGGTCGCGCCGCTGAAAAGGTGCAAAATTACGGTGATAAAACCGCCGGGGAAATTCGTATGTTGAAGAACTGTCAGCAAATGGGAGTGGTCTACACGGCGGAAGGTCTGGCTAAAGCCCAACGATGGCAAGGCACCAGGGCGATGTTATCCAGTTCTGAACCTAGGAACAACGCTGCAACCAGACGTCTGGCTGGCGGTTCACAAGACGCTCCTCAGATCTCCCATGAAGTATGTGTCGGTTGTATGCTGCTGAAGAACACATCGAACGACTGCACTGCGTGTAGCACTGGGTCCTGGCGCTGCCGCTGCTTCTCCAGCGAGGTTTCGTACACCAGTTAGTGATGCTTCGTACACCAATTACCTAGGCTTGGTGCACCAGTTAGCGAGGCTTTGTACACCAGTTAGGGAGGCGTCATAAACCAATTAGTGCTTGTCCCGTGCTTGTTGGAGCTTTTCCTAGAGACGGCATGCGCCTTCTACAACACATAACGCTCTTGACACCGCCACACACAGGTGCTGAGTACAGGACGCGTTGGCGCGTCATCACAAGCTGGCCACTGTTAAAAATATTTGACAGAAATAAATATAAATTTATCGGTTGATTTTGTTTATATAATCTAAATTAAATTAGTTGACATCTGACGTGAAAGGTCTAAAGTAGCGACGTTATTTCGACAAATACTGTCTGTAGGCAGTCGGCACAGTTCTCGAGCCTCCGTGGCGATAGAAAATCGCTTTGAAGTCTATATTTCCCAAAAAAATCACGTAGAAATATGAAATTTGTAGTGTACTGCGGTCGGCAGGAAAGAACTAACAGTGAGTTTGAACGCACTTTATTATAATTATAAAAAAAAACCGACTTCTCGGCATGCACTAATTGTCAAACGCAAGAACAACAATAAAGCCTACAATTCTTGTGGTGGTAAAACCAGATAAGAAAAACAAGACAATGAAAGAAAATAATGACCAAAATCTACTCTAACAGTTACAAGATACAACGTGTTACTGAATACTACGGTGAGTGTATACTATGCTAGGGTCAGCGTAGGTACTGGCCGGAGCTGTGCCTAGCGGTAGGAAAACACTAGCGGTCTGACTTTTTTTTCCTATATTGAATTTCGATTCCCCGCGAAGGGGGCGGGCTGGCAACAGCTTAGTACGCCGCTCTTCAGCCTACATAATTGTTAAAACATCAGAAGAAGATAATAAACAATAATAGCAGGCGACAAAACGGTGGCTTAACTTGTAAAACGGCGGAAAAATGTGGAAAGTTAAAACGAAAAAAAAACAAGAGGGTTGGT
Source organism: Schistocerca cancellata (assembly GCF_023864275.1). NCBI lineage: Eukaryota > Metazoa > Arthropoda > Insecta > Orthoptera > Acrididae > Schistocerca > Schistocerca cancellata. The sequence continues at coordinate 548,983,611 of NC_064630.1, read as the reverse complement.
GATGCTAATAAAATACACAGGATGCAGACAGGTAAAATAGTAGACAGACAATTAAAAAACACGGCGACAGTCTGGCTTCTGTTTGCAAGAGATATAAAAATCACATCCAGCGACAACATGATTTCTGTTCGCAACGCTTTGGAAAGACGCACAACACTGAGCACTCACTTGAACACTGCGCTAAAAAGTTGGCACAAATATGACACACCACAGCCGAGGGCAGATGGGGGGAACCTGGACAGATGATGGGAAAGAAAAGGTGGCAAGGAGAGGAAAAACGAAGTGGGGGGGGAGGGGGGAAAAATGGTTCAAAGGGCTCTGAGCACTATGGGACTTAACATCTGAGGTCATCAGTCCCCTACAACTTAGAACTACTTAAACCTAACTAACCTAAGGACATCACACACATCCATGCCCGAGGCAGGATTCGAACCTGCGACCGTAGCGGTCGCGCGGTTCCAGACTGAAGCGCCTAGAACCGCTCGGCCACACCGGCCGGCCGGAGGGGGGGAAAGAGCCGATGGAGGATGAGGACTCATAAGAGGGGGGGGGGGGCGCTCTGACTGTCCGGGTGCCCTTATAAGGCCGAGTCGCCAGAGTGCTACATGAGTTCCGATTGGTGGAACACTGTTACATGTCGTCTGCGAAGTAGTTCCGTATTTATTCGGAAAGCCTCTTATTATTTATATCCACTGGCGATGTTTCGCTCTGCGCTCTTGACGGGAGATTCGCAGGCCATCTTGCTTGTCGGTTGTGCGGGCCTCTAATTGATAAGGGGATACTACGACAAAATTCACTTACGGTATAAATCTGTATATTGCCTCTACGCTTGTGAAATATCCTAAGGTGCGACATAAAGTCTCCCAGGAGACCTGTGACCATGATGTACACTTGAGGAGACCTATGCGACTGCTGAATAGGTCGTTAAAATAACAGTTGCCCACTGTTCAAAAATTCTATTTATCTGGTGATGCGTTTTGGGCGCAATACGTATCAGAACTTCTGCCAAAGAAAAGTACAGGGCAATAAACAGAAGTGTAATTGACAAAAGTCAGTAGAAGAAAACTAACAGAAGGTGTTATAAAGAATTTTTAAAATGTAGACATACTAAAAAGAAAAGTCTTCATACAAATTATAGAGTCACAGGTGGTAGCTGTCAGCGTCAGTACTCAGCTGATAAAAAGGGCGTTACAAAACTTAACCAACAGAAATGGCCGGAAACGCTCAGTAAACAAGAATTTTTGAACAGCAAGTGACCAGTTCTTCTAGTGACCTATTCAGCAGTGCCGTATGTCTCCTCAAAATGTCAGATATCTGTTCTTTATTTTAATTAGTGATAGTATTACATTATTTATTTTTTTACGTTACTTACCAAAATACGTTGTTCAGCGGCAAATCTTTCCGTAACTGGGTATTACACTGCGTGTGATATGTATAAGCTATAGCGTCCTTTTTTGTCAATAATAACTAATAACAAGTGATCAGTTTAAATTCTCTCTCTCTCTACAAAAATCAACTAAACATTCTGAAATTGACATATACTATACGAGGGTGGTTTGATAACTCTGGTAATAAAGCAAGAAAAGATGTTTATTTTGAAAACAGATCACCTTACTTCTCGACATAGTCTGGTTTGAGGTATATGCACTTGATCCAGCGATGCTCTAGGTTTCTCATTCTGTAGGAAAAATAGATTCTGTCAAACTTTGCAAAACACTTGTTGACTGCAACTATCACTACTTCAACTGATGAAAATTTCTTCCCAGCAAGCCAAATTTTCACGTTAGGGAACAGGAAAAAGACTTGTGAGTAGAGTAAATGAAGAACCAATTCCCCTTTCGTCATTGTTATCGCTGATGTGCATTATCCTGGTGAAAGAGCACTTTTTTTTTTGCTTGCATGCCAATGTTGGTCTTTTTTTAGCCAACTCAAGTTTGAAACGATCCAACAATGAAGCATAATGGAGTCCACTTATGGTTCTGATCTAAGTTTCATCAACAGTCACAAATCGGCGCAAAACGTCTTGTGGAATGTGATTAACCATTGCCAGATATTGTACTGAAATGCTATGCCAGATCGCGCTTTTGATGGACTGTGAGCAATCGCTGCACTCACCTCACACACAGCTTCTTCACGGCCAATTCTCTATGCAGGATATTATGCACGTGCTCAGTTGAGATGTCTACAGTCTCACCACCTCACGAAGTTTTATTCGGCGGTATTGCATTGTAAAATCATGGATTTTGTCAGTGATTTGCTGTGTGATGACCTCAGTCGGCCGACTGGAGCGTACTTCGTCTTTGGTGCTTGTCTGACCACATTTAAATTTATTAATACACAATAAATGGCCTTCTGTGATGGTGCAGAGTCCCGCGCGAACTTCATCCAATTCTGTTTTGATTTTCGAGGCAGTTCAACCCAAATAAAAATGTGTAATAACAGCACGAAACTCGGTTTTCTCCATTTTCGATCGGAGTCGAGATATTGCCCAGTGCCAACGATGAACTGTACACTGAACATTGTAATTCTTTATAAGATCCTTGGAACAATTAGACTTACCAACCATGAAGGCACAACGAAACTGTTCCATTCTTCCAGGGAAATTTACCAGACTTATCAACCCACCCTTGTAGATCTCTACAGTGTCTCTCTATGACGAACTGTCCACTACACTCATCACACGACATAAGGCACGCGAAACTCAACGTTACATGAACACCGCACTGGTATGGCTCACTGAGATTTCGCAGGCACAAAGATTTACGTTGCCTAATTGGCATCAAAGTCAGATCCGACAAAGTCTGTACAGCTCCTATTGGTGTATTGCTGACGGGAGTAGTCCAGCCTGCTAACTGTCAGATGCCATCTACTTTAAATAGGGGGCAGACCTACAGTATATGCTGTTGTTCCGGTCATCGATCCTAAGACTGACTTGTTTTCAACTCCCCGCACTAGTCTGCCTTGTGTAAGTCCTTTCATATCTGCGTAACTATTGCACCCCACACCCATCTCAGCCTGCTAACTGACCCCAGCTGTGATCTCCCTCTACAATTTTACTCCTGCACTTCCCTCCATTACCAAACTGACAATTCCCTGATGAGTCAGGATGTGTTCTTCTTTTGGTCAAGTTATGCCATAAATATCTCTTTCCCCCAAAATCCACTCAGTACTTCTTCAATAGTTGCCTGATTTCTCCATCAACCATTCTCGATTCTTCTGTAGCATCATATTTTAAAAGCTTCTTCTATTGTCGTTGTTTATCGCTCACATTTTACTCCGTACAGGACAACGCTCCAGACAAATACTTTCATAAAAGACTTCCTGACATTTAAATTTGTATTCCATGTTAACAAATTTCTCGCTTCGAGAAAACCTTTCTTTGTAGTTGGCAGTCCACATTTTACATACTTTTTACTTCTGACGTCGTGAGTTTTTTCGCTGGCCAAATTTCGTAACTCGCCAGCCCCTTTAGCATCACATTTTCCAATTTAATTCCTTCAGCATCGCCTGAATTCATTCGATTGCCTCTGTCGCCTCTCAAATAAGAAAGGATGTAGATAATTTCGTCATAAGTATAGTGGACCATTATTGATGCATTTAATACCTCACTCAGTACAGTTCTCTCTCTGTAGTGCACTGCAGTGGAATATTTGCTATTGTAGATACTTTAGTTGATATGTATACCAAAAATGGTTCCAGAGATGGAGAAGCATAATAGCAGCCCTCGAGTTGCACATGGTGAGTACCAATGAAACACGAGCTTGAAATAGGCAGATCGTTGCTCTGATCTGAAGCCTATCAATCTCGGGTTCTGTGGCAGTTCAATTCACACAATACCGGAAAAGTCACGTAGACCAGCATTTGTTCAAAGCGGTCACGTCTGATCACTTCAGTTTTCCATTCCTAATTATTCCTTCCAATGACTAATAAACAACTGCTGCATGCACCAGTCGATGACAGCCTCAGATGGTTTCACAGAAACTCACTCAGTTTTGCCAGAACAAAACTACCGTGTATAGCTTGCCCGATTTCCTATTGTCTGACCAGATATACTTCAACTGATTGCGGAAAAAACGTTTCTGACTGTGGCCTAAGGAAATGCATTAAGGTGAGGTACTCCGTACCAGGTAAATTACCAACTCGACAAAGCAAAAAGCAAGAGACCTGAAGATTAAGGTCATCACGTAAGTTACGATGTCATTAGAAACCGAGCACAACCTCAGATTGGAAGATGATGGGTAAGGAAATCAGTGCAGTTGGCGCAATTTGGATGTTGAATAACTCTCTACGCTCTGCGGTTACTTTGACAGGTATCGTGTTTAGTAATCCAGGTTTCACGTGAGGGCGTCGTAGTCTGACCTGGTCAAAAGACGAGTCTCGTACTACGATTTTTTGAAGAGGATGAATGTGAATTAGTGTTACTGATAGGTCGGATATCAGCTCTGTCGAATCATTTAGATATTCTAGAAAACGCGTCACTGAAATTATTTTAGTATGTAAATTAAGGTCAAAACACAGAAAATTCACTACTGTAGACTGTTATAAAAAAGAGCACAGTAAATTAATCCCAAGTAAGCTTGTTCAGTTCTAAAGGAAAGAAAAAACTTATGTAACATGAAAGGATGAATGTCTTAGCATCAGGATTGAAACTAGAGTCAGCTGAATTATTAGACGCAAACGATTTTTGATTAAGTCAGCCCTTCCACATCAGAAAGTTGACTTAACGTCTAATATCACTCCAAACATTTCTTCGCATGGAATGATTTATAACCATTACTCCTTCATAAGGCAATATATCAGCACCACTAACATTTAAAGCCTCGTATGTCTACTGCATGTTAGACTGTAATGATATTATGCAAAAACCTGAAACTGCCAGGTGCTTCTGGATAGTATTTCAGAAATTAAAAACAGGTTCTTTTTATTGCTTGTATGACCTACAGCATAATTCAGGAGGAATTCTGTGTGATACACGAGCTTCTTCGTGCTTGGTTAATTTTTACGACGCGGTACAGTAAAAGAAAACAGCAAACACAAGGTACGGGAGATGATTCAAAACATTTCTGGCAAACGAAGCGCAGCGAAGAGCTCGTAAATTTTCCGTCAGAGCTCTAGTAGTTACTATACGACAGAGTACTGATGACAGATACAATTATTGTATTACTGTGATAGACGCATTGGGTCTGTGTGCTCTTCCACTGGCCTGCATAATTAAGTGCTGGTGTTTTGATTAATTGTTAGTTGTCAGAAAAAAGTTTACAGTATATTTTTACATTGGATGTCGTCTGTTAGAAACGTCTGTCACATTATGTATCAATCTGCGAACAGCGAGTCACTTGAAACGCAGATACTGCATAGGCGATGCTTTCGTCTGCTAGCGCAGTCTTAGCTTTGTTATGCAGCATATCTGCAAACAATGCTCTGAACGCAGAACCTTTCCAGCCAATCGGGTCGTTAGGGGCCCAGATTCGAGTTCGGTTGCCCCTCGTGTGCCTGGACAAAGCACACTTCCTTTATGTGCTTGGAGCAAGTAAGACGCTGTTTACTTCGCACTGCTGCTGACAAGTTAGTTAACGATCAGAGATTTTGTTTTGTGAATGATTTGATATGAGTATTTCTATACTGCATCTTCGAAGAGTTTTGGTGAGAGCGTTGCTTGCTTGCACTGCTTTGGCATAATTACATTTTACATGATTTTCAGATGCAGTTGTGTGATTGTGTGAGCAAGATTTCGCATTTTCCGATCCTGGCTTTTGTCTTGGTATGCACATCAGTATCAGTGTTTCATTAGGTCATTCGTGGATATAGGTCAGTTTTTATGGTACTCTTCTACTCCACTAAATAATTTACGGTTATTTGAGTCTAAGGAATTTTGTGAACAAGTGGTATTGTATATCCACATGCTCCGAGTAAAGATTTTTGTATCTACTACTCATGGAATTTTGTGTTTATTTTGAGTAATAATTGAAGTAAATTTAATATATCTCATAAATGATTTCCTCCTGGAATTGTTTCTCTGTTTTACAGCCTCACACGGTCATAGGCACGGCTGCTCATTTAGTCTTTATTCTCAGTAGTAGCAGGTACAAGTACAACTTTCTACAAATAATCTGCTTTCAGCAGAATTTATACTTCTATAAATTGCCTCCAGCAGGTGAAGTATTTGCTAGTTTTCTAGCGAATTTTCACCCCGATGTAGGGGAGTCGCGAGTTGCAGAATTTATATTGCAATAATTCATGTTTCTTGCTGATGGGTTCAAATGGCTCTGAGCACTATGGGACTTAACTGCTGCGGTAATCAGTCCCCTAGAACTTAGAACTACTTAAACCTAACTAACCTAAGGATATCACACACATCCATGCCCGAGGCAGGATTCGAATCTTCGACCGTAGCGGTCGCGCGGTTCCAGACTGTAGCGCCTAGAACCGCTCGGCCACTCCGGCCGGCTTGCTGATGGGTTTCTAGTAAACAAAGGGAAATCGCATTTGCATTGGACATGTATTTTCTACAAGAAAAGACTCAGTTGCCCTTACACTGTGGTGAAAAAAGTCATGGAATACTTCCTAACTTCATGTCGGACCTCTTTTTGTCCGGCGTAGGGCATTAACTTGACGTGGCGTGGACTGGACAAGTCGTTGGAAGTCCCCTGCAGAAATATTGAGCCGTGCTGTCTTTATATCCGTCCAGAATTACGAAGGTGTTCCCGATGCAGAATTTTGTGAACGAACTGACCTCTTGATTATGTACCATAAATGTACGATGGAGTTCGTGTCGGGCGATCTGGGTGAACAAATCGTTCGCTCGAACTGTCCAGAATGTTCTTCAAACCAATCGCGAACAATTGTGGCCCAGTGACATGGCGCATTGTCATCCATAAAAATTTCATCGTTGTTTGGAACCATGAGGTCCATGAAAGGCTGCGATTGGTTTCCGAATAGTAAAACACAACCAGTACTCATTCCATTCCATGTAAACGCAGCTCACATCATTAGCGAGGCACCACCAGCTTGCACAGCGCCTTGTTGACAACTTCGGTCCGTGGCTTCGTGGGGTCTGCGCCTCACTCGAACTCGATCATCAGCTCTTACCAACTGAAATTGAGACTTATCTGACCACCCGCGGTTTTCCAGTCGACTAGGGTAATCACTCGCGTCGTCGACAGCTTCCATATCCATTAACGCCAAATTTCACCACACTGTCCTAACGGAGATGTTCGTCGTATGTCTCACATTGGTTTCTGCGGCTATTTCAAGGGGTGTTGCTTGTCTGTTAGCACTGACAACTCTACGTAAATGCAGCTACTGTCGGTCGTTAAATGAAGGCCGTCAGCCACTGCGTTTTTCGTGGTAATACCTGAAATCTGCTACTTTCGGCACACTATTGACACTGTGGATCTCGGAATATTGAATTCCCTACGGTTTCTGAAACAGAATGCCCCATGCGTCGAGCTCCAACTACCATTCCTCTTTTAAAATCTATTAATTCTTGTCGTACGGCCATAATCACGTCGGAAACCTTGGCTTTTGTCACCTGAGTATATAGGGTGTTTTAGGAAGACTGAAGATCTTGGTGATAATTATGTTTTACTTAACTCATATTGCAGGTCCCTTTATATATTTCATTGCGCTATGAAAGTTACTTACTACGTCATATTTCAGTAACAGATCGCGTTATTGTTCATTTGTGGGTCAAATGTTATACCAAAAGCCTAAATTTTCAGTACCGTTTATACTGGAGTCATAACTGCTATACACTCTTAAGTTAAATCATAACGAGGAGTGAAGGCTTTCAACATATTTAAAACAAGTCACAACTTGATGGGAAAAGATCGGTCCCGGAATTCGTAGTGCAATGACTGCACATCACATTCGTATTTTTACATCGTGCAACAGCTCTTCATGTAACTGATGAGGATTTTCAGAGCTGCAGAGTCGATTGTTCTGCGAGTTCACGCACCCCAGTTAATGCATCCAAGCTTCATCAGAAAACGAGAATTCCTCTCTATTAAGCATAGACTGCAATAGCCACCTGCAGTACTTACATCGACCAATATCTGACTTGGTCATTTGATTTTTTTAAGGTTCTATTTTCCATTTGTGCACAGCTCTCTGAGCACATGAACTGACACAGCAGTCTACAATGCTAAATGAGGGACGGATTTTCTGAGATTTCTGTGTAAGGCCGCTCCCACCCCAGGAAGTTCGGGTTAAAATCGATAGGCCACCTGCCAAAGTCTGAAGAACGATCCAGAGAATATGTAGCGATCGGAACCTGCCTTGTCAGTGGCGGTTGCCACGTGACACTGGGCACTGCACTTACGTCATTTGTGATATACCGTGCATGTACCATGTTCCAGGTTTTCACAGCTAATCTTCTAATATTGGGCCTTAAATGTGTTCATTGTCTTGCATTGTATCACCATTTGATGAGAAAAATCTCATTTTACCAAGGTAATATATCGTCGATCATAAGTTGAGAGCCTGCTACGTTTGTTTAGAACTTAAACTGAGTAGATGAAAGATTTTGATCCAAGAATAATCATTAACTCTATCTGACTTCTGTTTGATTGAAATATTCTTAAACTTAAGGGAAATGCGTAAGGTTCATAGAAGAAAGTATCGTTATCCTTCATTTTAAATTGACAAACCTAATCTTCCCTTCCTGGTTTATCTGAAAATATTGCTTTACACTTCAACAGGATTTCATACAGATTATAACTTCGTGAGTCATTTAACAATTTCGATTTATCAGTCTTCAGTCTTATTTGCTCGTTTAAATCTGAAGAGTCTCTATTCGGTTGGTCGTCACAGTTTCAGCTGTGGCTATCAAGTGCATCACAACCGATAATATAGTGGCACGATTTACTTTGAATGGTATCTTAAAATTAAAATTACCGTTACTGCAATATGATGAATTTTCTTCAGAGTCTAGTTTACCTTACACGATAACAAACAATCAATACCTAATAGTATTAGGATGTTTATATTGTGTGTCATTAACAAAGTTTGCATGAATTTATAATTGTTGGTGTTTACTAGTAAACTTATCTCTCTTTTGATTAATTTCCTTTTACTTCTTGTAATCCCTACTATACAGTATATAAGCGTTTGTTACCGGTAAGATAGAACAATGTTTTGTTCGTCATTGTTTCCAAACATTAGTATGAAACTAATGAAATCTCGCTACCTCAGTCTACATAAAGATCAACTTGCTTTCCATATATGTTTCCTACAACTGAGAGTTTTACTTTCCCCTCGTCTGAAATTTCTTTTATGTTAATGGTCATTCCTTTGTATTCATTGTTTGTGTGAAACCGATTAACTTTGCTTTATACGGGCCTGTTTATTGTGTGTAACGTCCTGGACCTTGGAACACATTCCAGGACGTTCCTTGTTTTTCGATGCTACTGGATGTTAATTGTTTGCGACATTTTGGTTAGTAGACCTACGTCGGACTGTCTTACTCCGTTGATCGAATATGTATGACGAGAATTAAACACTTATGACTGACGCGTTTGCTGATTATTTCCCATTCTTTTCTCGCCATTGTTATAGATTTTATTCATCCAACACAAATAACTTTCCTTCCGTCGTTGGAATTTAGACCAAAATCTATGGGTTTCACTGTTCTCACCAATTAGTTTTCCCCAGGTACAGATTTTCCTCTCTTCTTATTCAGTGTATCTAAACTGTCAACAGATGCTAACAAATCATCCGTTGTGCTCCATATTCGATGCAATATGTCTTTCCTCGTAAAAAAGGTGATCGTCATATTATTATATTTTCTAATGATAGCTCTTCTGTTGGACTGTCCAGATATTTCGATCTTGTATTATGCCACTCAATATAATTTTTATAACTACACCATGAACTATTATAATGTCTTGGGTTTAACAGTTCTAATATCATATTAAAAAACTAAAAACACGCCTCGATTGCGAAAAAAGCACCTAGTGTTAAGTGTTAACCCAGGTTTCGGCGTAGATAACTACACCTTCTTCAGAACAACAATAAAACCCACAAGTGCCTAAGAAGACCTTTGTCAATGATTAAAAGAACAGCATAGCTATACATTTATAAACGAAAAAGAAAAGGAAAACACAAACAGTACATATGTACAAAGTCAAAACCACTACTTAACTTAATGGTGTACGCACCACCTCACACCGGCCTATGTTCGATGGGCCATGACCCGCCATAAACTGCAGCTACAAACGGTCGCTCACTTACAAGCCTGACCCGCTATGTATACACATGCGCAAGACAAGGGAAGTTACTTGAATGCGCATGCGCATACAAATACGAGAAAGCTTATACATGGGTTGGGGCTAAATAGCCCATATATTCCTAACCGTGGATCAACGTATATCAAAAAATGAAATGAATAGAACAAGAGACGAGCTAAATAGGAGATGAAACCTAAATATAACCGCACACGGTTGCTTATGCTAGTAAAGAAACTTATATATGAAGCTACCTATGACAACAGGAGGAACTCTTAAAAACTATACCTAAAACCAGGCTATATCGAAAACAAATACCATGTATGTGCCAGCATTGAGCATATGCGCCCACACATTAAATATACAGGTATTGATCCAATCAGTCACCTGCACAAACAATTGTTAGGTGTCATTGCCTGTACTGTAGGAGGAGGACAATATCTCACATATTATACTATCAGTCGCAAGAGAAGGTCTCTGTGTCCCTGTGTCATTGTTTGAAATGTTTTTTCTGCTGTAAATATCCAAGCAGCATATGACACAGCTTTATAGACCGCCATACATTTTTGTTTCTTCCACCATGACTTCGATGTCTGTGTCAGGTACTAAATTGACATTAAAACATTTCAGGCTATTGTCTCTCACAGAAAACTAGACATCGCAAGGTATAAATTACGTTGTTACTGCTGCTTGCACAACACATACCCACTGGACACCCGTGAAATGGTTGTAAGGGAAAATCCCAACCTCATTGCTACCTCGGAGAAGCTGTGTCTCATCACTCATGCACCGACTATAACACTACGTTCAAATTCACTTAAATCTTGATAACAAGCCATTGTAGCACCAGTAACCGATCTAAGAACTGCGCCAGACTATTCCTGTTTTATATAGGTGTTGCCAAAAACAGCGCCGTATTCTGCCTGTTTGCATATCTCTGTATTTGAACACTCATACGTATACCAGTTTCTTTGATGCTTCAGTGTATATATCGAGTTCTATGTTCGACAAAGTTAGCGGAGCTTTTATAGTTCGCAGTTTTTTTAATTCTCTGTTGGGTGATACATGACGGAGAGAATGTTTTTATGACAGACGTGGATGCACCCCGAGAGACGCAGATCATCTTCAGACTGCAGTATCTGTGTGCAGGCTGGAGACACACTGTGATGCAGTAGCAAAATCCTCGTCTTTCTCCCAGTTCCCGTAACTGCTTGTACTGTCTTTTATACTAGCTCATGTTGCAGGAGCAGGCTTCGTTTGGTGCTGACCTTACACATCATACACAGTTGAAGGAGCTATGACAACATGTTCCATTTCCACCGAATGGTCAAAACATTATCCTGTCGCATTAACTCAGCTCACCCTGTTTCTTCATAAGTTACAGAAGGTGATAGATATACGCTGTCCAACTTCTGCTCAGTTCTGATTTAAATTGAAATGACCACATGCACAAAGCTGCAAGGATGGCGGGGCAGAATCTGAGGAACAATTACAAACGCATTGGGACTGTCTAAAACCGCATTAGAATTTTATTGTAGCAGATAGGTTCGAAAAGGGCGAAACGTTTCGAGATATCAGAGTGCCTCAAATATTAATCACTAGCAGCTATAATAATTAAAAGACATCTCCATAGGATCCAGCGCAGGTATGTGGCTGAATGGAAAGACTTGATTCCAAATCACACACAGCATTTCTACTGGAAAGTGTGACACTATAGATCTGAAACGCACATTTCTTATGACTCAGTCTAGCGTTACATTTTTTTAAAAGTGATTCGATGCATAGCACACCATTTATTGTATGTTATCATTCTCAACCAACATGTATTGTATGTTATTATTCTCAATCATCCATCGCCTATATCGCAATGGATATACCGCATCAAGATGGAATGCATTACAAATGCCACAGAAATATCTTGCGGTGGCATGAGAGAGTTGCAAATACCGACTTCATACCACGTTACTTAGCCGAATCACTTTCTAAATTCAATGATTTTATTACGAACTTACACCACGACGACATCTACTCACACGGTCGGTCTGATAATACACAACCTGGCGATCGCCGTCTATATTCAGTGTTCTAGTATTTGTGTGGAAAACCATTTCATTTAGAGGTAATGCCATACCTCGATTTATAAGACTCGTATAGTTTTAACACGAATATCGTTAGCAATACTTGTATGTGCCTTTAGAACCAAGACCACTTTCCTAGGACAATTCTGTTTGGGATGCGGGGCGCGCAGTGGCAGTTGCCTGTCTCTAGAATGACTGATATTTTCAGCTGATGGTGTCCAAATGGAGATTCCGGCTGGGGTACAGGAATGTAACTGACTTAACCCTGTCGCCCACTAGGCAAGTGAATAACGAATTAATACTCAGTATGTGTTGGGCAACCCTTGTGATTGCATCTGTTCTCCATGAAAATTTGAGAAGATTCAATATGAGTATGTGTTTGCGCTGGACAGTTATTACCTCCAATGTAAATTGTCCAGTTGACTGCTTCTCCTTATTTCTGATCTCTTTTTGGTTGTGTGCATCTAGATGGTGAAAGACAGCTGTAAGAGACGGTTAGTGATTCTCTAGACACCTTAGTTGACGTTTTTTAAATTAGAAGGATAATTTGGAATCAGGTATATAACTGACATCGGTGTTTGCGAGTGGACATGAGTATCTAGCTACTCAGTGGTTTACAGCACGTTCCATCTCACTGCACCTCGCTAAAATTTCAGGTTTCTAGAGAAATAATTTCCACTCGTTATCTTTGGAATTATATTGCGATAGCAATCCTGCTATGCAAGCGATATTGCTGTGTGCTTGATATTGAGATCTATCGCATAAGTAACATGATATTCTGTCAAACCATGTGAAAATACATGTGTTCTTGTAATCTCAGAGTATGGAATTGGGCGTGGAAGGTATGACAGTAATCAAGCAAGCAGGTCAGGGCCAGGAACAGTAATATTTTTGTGCTGAGGGAAACCAGCCTAGCTTTTGTACAACAGTTTGGATTCACTTTGAAATATTCAAGCTGTGCTTGACATTAGCAGAGCAGTGTAACTGAGGAAGTGTCTTTGGCGGTAGTCTTCATATTTCACGATCTGATCACTTTTTCAATGTTTACCTTTCAGTGCAATATGACCGCTGTATCTTTTTTTCGATCGGAACAAAATAGTTTTGCCGCTGAAAGTCTCGTAATTGGTCTGTCTGCAGGAAGATATGGAAGGCAGTATTCCCACGCCATCAGTGACAGCGTTTTGGTGGGTAAATTCAGTAATAACCAATCAGTATGCTCCATTCACAAGACATACTTCGTGTGAGGCATAGGAGCCTATACAGACTGGTTTGAACAAGATGGGGGCAGCATATCTGCAGAAAGTTCTGTGATGTCTGAGAGTAACGTGATGTGTTCTTTGTTTGAGTGTTCAGAGACACGTCCGAGCAGACCATCCACCTGTGGTGAGATACTGTCCCTCACCCACCATTGTGGGTCTTTACAGCATTTCCAGACCAGCAACTGTAGGACATCGAAAATTCACCGAAAATTCCAGCCATTTTTTTTCTCGACTGTAGGACAGTGCTTCGAATTCTGTTCCCGTAATTGTTCTGATTTTCCCATCTGTGCTTAGACAGCACTTCGAGAAGTGAGGCAAGTAATGTCCCTGACTCTAGCAGCAGCAAATATAAAACGAAGCCTACTCACCATTTCAGAAAAATTGTTAATACCACAGCAGTTCTCTCTCTCTCTCTGGCAGTGCCATCAAACAAGCACCTAAAACTGGAGAAAGTGGTGAGCGTCCTGTTTAGAATTACACAGATATTTATTTCGACTTCCAAATATCACCGTTTTGACATATAAAATCAGATATTGCACCTGATATAGGTTTTGGGATTTGTTTCCCTCAAAAGCTTGTGATATGTCTCAGGAACGTTTCGCAAGTGTGCAGCGATCTTTTTAAAGTTCATGTTCAAGCGTGGCGGTATACATCGCAAAATTGCGGCAAACTACTGTGTAGCGACCTGTTTTGAAGATGTATTTAGAGACATATTCAGTTGGAATTAGTAACTCCCGAAGCAGCCCGATGCTCAAAGACAAGGATATTTTCCACAGAAGCACACGTAATGTTTCAGGGATGGTTTCACAACTGTGTTGCGATCTTTTTAGAATCCATGTTCAAGTGTGGCAGCGGCAGCGGAATGAAACGTGTAATTGTTTAAATATTCTTGCATCATCTGCAAAGCTCTCTCTCTCTCTCTCTCTCTCTCTCTCTCTCTCTCTCTGTATCTGTATCTGTGCAGTGTCTAAAAATACCACCACTTGCAAAGTAGGTTAGAAATCAGATTAATAATGTTGCTCACGCAGCATATTTTCGCTTTATCGGGAAACAACAAAGTTATTGACTGTGGATGGTATCGTCAGAATGGAAATAATGAAGTCACTGTAAAAAAGTAATTAATTTTGGCAATTATCTTGAATGGATTCACAAGTAGATTTCGTCGAAGTTGTTACGGCTCATCTTGTTGATTCTAGGATGATTCCACTTTGACTGCTAGAAGGTCCAGATCTGTATTTTAGCAATATTTGAAGACATAACAAATGCTTTTTTCAGGAAATTCTTAATGATAAAACAATCCCAGATCAGGACAATGGTATGGTAGAAATAATTTTTGACTTGGTGTTCACGATCCACATTTTTATCAAACTTCTTGTAAATTCACATATACTTCTTAATTGTCACATCATCAAGAAAACAGTTTTTTTATCAATCTTCATATATTTAATTTACACTTTAACCGAACACAAGACTTGACTGTTCTTTTACAAAGCGAAATAACAACTTAACTTCTGCAAAGTGAAATAAAGACCGCTCTGTGCGCATTCGCGCCAAAACGGTTACAAGTAAGTCAAAGATTATGACAGCCTCACAGAAATGAATACACACAAGAACCATATCACTGTAATATATCGATACATCGGAGTACCTATACATTAATAAAACCAAATGTGAACATTGTCACAAAAATATGTCTGTTACTTCGTAGAAGAGTAGTACTGTATTACTGGTATCGAGAACTGGGGTTGGGGTGCCGTAATGGTCACGTAAATAAAGAACCATTACAAGTGGTACATTTAGTTCTAGTGATATCTTCAAGTTATATATGTGACAATAATCCGCAACACCAGATGTAATAACTCTGGAAGCAGTTCGTGTTCAACGACAAAGGATATCCTTGCACCGGGGATGGGAAGGTGGGAGGCCACAGGTATTTCCAGCATGACAGGAAGTGCATAGCAGCTACTGGATGACCGTGGTGTAAGCTGGCACGTTGCCTGCCCGAAGTCTCTGGCCCCGCTGGAAGAGACCGCATGTTGGAGTGGGTGAACATCTTGCCTCTTGCACTTCAGGAGAGAGACTGACTAGACTTATATCAAATGATCTACATTTACAGCACACACATTTATGAGCACGAGTTGCGAAGTGTAACTTAGCCCATATTCATTATTTCATGAAGCATACTCGCCTCACCATGTATCAAAGCCATTGACACAGTCGTCAGGCCACCCGGGCTGGCCGAGCAGTTCTAGGCGCTACAGTCTAGAACCGCGCGACCGCTACGGTTGCAGGTTCGAATCCTGCCTTGGGCATGGATGTGTGTGATGTTCTTAGGTTAGTTAGGTTTAAGTAGTTCTAAGTTGTAGGGGACTGATGACCTTAGAAGTTAAGTCCCATAATGCTCAGAGCCATTTGTACAATTTTTTGAACAGTCGTCAGATGTTAATATACTCCCACTTTTCCAGCACAGACATCTTGTCCACTGAACACAGTAAACCATTACATCTGGCCTCCCAGTCCAGCACTAGACACAGACAGTTCTTTTCCCGCCAATTTCCAGATGGGAGATGGCTGTGGAGGAGGGAGGAGGGGAGGGGAATGGGTTATATTAGTGGAGGTATTGACCTATTTTCGCACCAAAATTTGAACTTCCCACCACGACGGGATTGCGACATTGCCACATCCATGGCCACCATCTTGGAACCGCCATCTTGAATAAATCTGGCACCAATGCAACGTAGGGTGGTGCCAGCATGCCCTACTACTGATAGTTACTGTTTGATGGTGTCAAGACTACTTGATACACCATCAACTCGGTTTTTAAATTCTTCATCCTGAGTGTTAAAACGGCCATCTATATCAGTTTCATTGGTGTGCGAGTCTGTTTCAATATTTTTATTTACATCAGTTTGAGCAACATTAAATTGTTATCTAAATTTGTTTGAACAGAACTGATATTATTTGAACTGCTCCGAACAGCATTTATCTGCCAAAGTAAATTTTCATGCATTAACGTAAACCACTCCTGCATTGAATCCATGCTCGTAGCGGTGAGACGACAGCTGCTTACCGCTGCCACAGCCTTCGTTCTCCAACTCGTCGACAAATTATATATTCCACTTCGTAACTGGAGTTAATTCATTCAACAATTGTTCCCCTCAAAGCTATAAACTTGTGTTTGTACTTTTTATTTCGTTGCTGGCCGTTGTTTACTTAGCTGCCAGTGTACTTGTTGACTTTTGTTGTCCCTGACAAGACCCTGTATCTCAGTGTTATATTAATGGAATTTTCTCCGTATTTGGTGCGAAACTCTCTTACACCACTTCTTCTTGTTCTCGTCCTGTCACAAGGGCGCCAAGTGTGCTGTTTCTCCTTGCAAAGTATAAGACTCATGGTGTCCGAAGGAACAGACACCACACACACACACACACACACACACACACACACATATATATATATATATACCCATTTCTGATGTTGCTAGATACTGTCTTTGCTGGATAACAACCTCGATTACCACTTAGTCTTTCTCTGTGATGACGATTGGATTGTGTCTCTCTTTGCTTTTTGCCTGTTGACATCGTTGTGACGAAGGTTCCGTTTTTCACCTGGTTGTTTTCATAGGTTACTTTGCGGTTATCCTTCTCTATGTCTCGTCCGCTGTGAGTTAGCTACGTTTAGCTCGGCTACCCCTCGACTTCAGGTGTGTCTCTTTTGGATTCTGATGCGTGCGCTCGTATCCGGCTAGTCGCGGGTATAGCAGAGCACACAAGGTTTTCTTGTAGATTGGATCGCCATACAGTCCAGATAACGACAGTTGCCGGACACTCAGAAGTACCAGTACAAAATCTAAAGAAATGCCTTCTACAGGCGAGAGTATTAAAATACGAACTGCCAGGGAGAAGAAACAGAGCTCGCATAATACGAAGTGCAGAAAGCTGGTTGAAACCCGAATCTGATAGCAGTGACATTTATGAGGAAAATTTATGCGTATATTGAAAGGATGCGCTATTGATAAATGGAGGTAGCGCATTTGTCGCAATAGACAAGAAACTCAAACCTACGGAGATACATACATGCAAGATTGTCTGAGTAAAGACAACGATGGGCATCAATGTATAATCTGATACTTCTATTGACCACCAGATTCATCAACAGATGTGACCCAAACCTTTAGGGGAAACCTAAGTTCATTAGTACGTAAACTTAACCATCATACTTTAACCTTTGGAGGAGACTTTAACTATCCGTCAATCCAAACTGTAGTTTCGTAAGTGGTAGGCATGACAAGACGTCCTGCGAAACATTGCTAGGTAAATGCATTCCCTGAGAACTATCTAGAACAGATTGTTCTAAAGCTGACTCGTGATGGAAATATATTGGATCTTGGCTCTTTGAGCATATCCATGCGGAAATTGGTATCAGAGACTGTGAGGAAATTGTGCTAACAGTGATTACGAAAGTACAGATGGCAACTAAAACAAGTAGATGGATTTATATGCTGAAAACTGGATAAAGAGGCAGTAGTGTCGTTTGTCAATAAAGAACTCGAAACATTTAGCTCTGGAGGGGAGCATGTAAGAGAACTGTCTCTCAGGTTTTAAAGAATGGTTAACCATGGATATATACCTAGTTGAACATTTCAAGAGAGCTATACGTGAAGCCTTCAACGACTAACGAAGCAGAATATTATCGATAGATCTACAAATTTCCAAAGAAATACTGGTCATATGTAAAGGCTGTTAGTGCTACCAAAGTTAGTGTTTAGACACTCATGGACGAGACAGGGAATGAAACTGAGTGTAGCAAAACAAAAGCAGAACGCTGAACTCCATTTTCGAATATTCTTTTATATAAAAAAATTAAGGGGTATAGCTTCAATTTAATTCTCGCACCCCTGCAAGCATGAGTGTCATAGATTATTACTGACAGTGACGTTGAAAAATAGATGAAGGCGCGCAAACTGAACAAAGCTCTAGTGCCCTATGAAATATCTGTCAGACTCTATACCGAATTTCAGGCTGACTTAGCCCCTCTTTTAACCATAATCTACCGTAGATCCAGTGAAAAAAAAAGAAAAAGAAAAATAAACAGTTCCCAATAATTGGAAGAAATGGCAGGTCACACCCATGTACAAGATGTGTAGAAGAACTGGACCGTAAAACTCCCGGCCAATATCTGTGACATCCATTTGCTATAGAATCTTAGAATATATTCTAAGCTCAAACGTTATGAGATATCTCGAACAGAATGACTTCCTCCATGCCATGGAATTCGAAAACGTCGATCATGTGAAACCCAATTAACGCTTTTCTCACATGACATCCTGAAAACATGGACGAAGGCAGTAAGGTATATGTATTATTTCTCGATTTCCGGAATGCACTTGACTAAGTAAAACACCTACACTTGTTATTAAAAGTCCGATAGTATGGGGTTTCAAGCGAAGTTTTGCAACTGGATTGAGTATTTCTTAGTAGGAAGGACGCTGCATGTTATCTTGGACAGAGAGTGATCGGCAAATGTAGTAGTAATTACGGTGTATCCCAGGGTCTGTTGCTGTTCATGTTATGTATTAATGACCCGGCGGACGATATTACGAGTAATAGTAACCACAGACTTTTCGCCGATGACTCAGTTATCTATAATGAAGTTCTATGTGAAATAAGCTGCACAAAGTTTCAGTCGGACGGTGATAAGAGTTCAAAGTGGTACAAAGACTGGCAACTTGTTTCAGATGTTCGAAAATGGAAAACTGTGCACTTCACAAAACAGAAAGAAACATGGTATCCTATGACTACAGTACGAACGAGTCACAATTTGAACCTGTCCACACATGCTAACAGATTGATGTATGATATTCGTATGATCACATAGGCTCAATAGTATGTAAAGCAGGCTGCAAACTTCTGTTCATTTGTAGAAGTCTGAGGAAATACAATCCGCCCACAAAGGAACGGGAAGAAGTCCTGACAACTGGTACAATGAGAAGTACCGTCTGACCCACACTTCACATTGTATATAATTATTCGAAACGATTTTAAGCGCCAAACGTACCACCACTGCTTTGAGATAATATGGACCTTGTGGAGCAGCTACAGGACGTGACCGAGATATTCTTCATCTGTGAAAGCCAGGAAGCTCTGAGCAATTATAGAAGTGCTCTTAGTGAGTGCCAATATTTCTTGTCCTAAATATTTCTAAATAGCATTACATTGGTTTCCAATAGCAGCGGCCACCAATATGTAGTGAAACTGATCGGATACGTTGTAGAAAATCGTACTTAGGCCTTGGGGTTCCTGACTTGAATTTGGAGGAAGAAGTTCTTGAAGTATGCCTGTAGCACAGCGTTGTGTGAAAGGGAAACATGGGCAGTCGGAAAGAAGAATCTGGAAGCATTTGAAATGTGGCGTTATCGAAGAATGTTTTAAACATTGAGTGAAAAGCTAAAGGACGAAATGAATAAGTACCAAAAAAGAATATGCGATCATAGAAGTCTGTGGACTATACTTATCAGAAGAAGAGACAGGTAGACGTAGGCTTATCACATTTATTAGATCCAATCCAGAACATAAATCTGAAATAGCTTGAAAGTCTAAAGTTTACAGAAACATCGAACTGTATTTAGTCACCGGCCGGAGTGGCCGAGCGGTTCTAGGCGCTACAGTCTGGAACTGCGCGACCGCGACGGTCGCAGGTTCGAATCCTGCCTCGGCCAAGGATGTGTGTGATGTCCTTAGCTTGGTTAGGTTTAAGTAGTTCTAAGTTCTAGGGGACTGATGACCTCAGAAGTTAAGTCCCATAGTGCTCAGAGCCATTTGAACCATTTGTATTTAGTCAGTTGTATTTTTGACATGACTCACTTCAGAAATGGTTTCTGTTGAATGTGAGCTGAACAATAAATTTCTAAAATAGGTGTATCTAAATCACACTGAACTTTTCTGAGCACATCAGCAGTATATAAACCAACTTTTCTTCAGTTTCGTTTTTTTTTTCATATGCTGCAAAAGATTCTGAGTCAAAATTGAGCAGTTTCACGATCATTACATCGAAATTTAAAAGTTTAATTTGAATTCCCTTCTCCAGACTGAAGTATCTTACTACAACTGGAACAAGTTTTATCTCACTTCTATTTGAGCTATCCATCGTGACTGTTACATAATTATTATTTTACAAAGAACGCATAATGGAATATAAGTGCCGAAATGATGTGAGTGCCTATGTTTTTGGTTCTTGCAGATGAAAGTTTTGGTCATATCTTCTTAATTAGTTTTGATGCGTGGCCTGATATTTCGAAACTGAGTGTGTCTAGCGGTGTAGTATGTAAATGTAGCTTCCTTAGCAGCACACTTCAGGTCACAGTTCCCATCTCTGGATTTTAAAAAATCTCGTATATTTGGCGAAGCAGTATCATTAATATCACTCCTATGTTTAGCTGTTTTCACGTTGTTTTTAATATCACCTCTTCCCTTATGTGCAACAGGAAATTCTCCAGTAAATAGTCTGCAATAAACATATTCATTGTTACTATCATTACGCAATTTAAAAAAAAATTATTTGTCTGTTGCAGGTTAACTTTAAACGCACCAATTTTTGTCTATTGCTAAACGATGAAACAAGAAACAAACAGAGATAAAATGGCCAAAAACGTATAGATGAGATACTTCACACACGAAAACAACACAATGACTTTGCCCCTGATGTGTTGTCAAATGACTATCAATGAGTGAAAAGTTGATGCAGGATCGGTATCCACGCCTCTATCGACGTCAGCGCTTACTCCAAGGTCGGCTGAGAGAGGGACGGCCGTAACAGAATGTCTAAAAACGCGCTGTCAACAGACAGATATTAATTTAAAAAGAAAAGAAAAAGACTTGCCAGTCATAAAAATTCTCAAACCCTGTACATTTTTGCAACGCCGACATCAGTAAAAAACGGGGCTGTCCGGGATAGTACTGGGCGTGTGGTAAGAATAGTTAGAGGGACATCCAGGAATACATCTGCAGCTTGAAGAGGCAGTAGAGGGGAAAAGTTGTTGAGGCAAACCAAGACTAGAAACACAGAGGAAGTTGCAAACAATCTGTTTCTGTATGAGTATGAATGAATCCTTCAGCTGTATCCAAAGGTCTTACTTTATTTGCTGTCGACTTCGGTGCTACACTGCTCTGTCTTCAGGCCCCTAAACGCAGTAAACATATTCTTTGTTGTATCTCTACGTAATGCAGAAATGTATAACTACGCTTCGGAATGATCATACAGTGATTTCATGAAACTAAAACAATATTAGTATCCTTATACTGGGTGGTTTTGCTAAATGGGGACACATTGCAGGTAACGATCCCTCAGAGGATAAGGAGCAGAGAAGGTCATATGGACACGGAAATGTGCTCCAAGCGAGGTACGATCATCTGAAGGAAGAAGCAAAAGATCGTAATGTAAGCCTCGGTGGTTGAACATTCACACGAGAACACACTGGACAAGAGGAAATGTTGTATCTGTCATAGTGTTTTAGCTACTTTGGAGAGAGGTTATTTTGTCCACGGCGACGGTGCACTCACACATCGGTAGAGTTGTAAAAGTATCGTTTGCTACAGTAGACTATGGTAAGTAAATGCCAGCGCGGTAGCCCAGCGTGATGGCTGCCCTCTACAATAAAAAAAAAAAAAAAGAACTGAATGAAATATTCAACGAGCAGCATGAACAGGCGTCGCGTGACGTTCACATACACCAAATGAAGAGAACAATAACGATAAAAAAGGTAGAGTACGGTAGTTTTACTAGTACCTTTGACAGTTAAGACTGTAACCGCGTTTCCTGTACGTTAGGTATGATGCATACCTATCGACTTTACCTCATTTGGATCGCTTCGTTTACGTATGCGATCAGTGTCTTTGTAAATTCGCCTAAGAATCGCAAGCAATGAACTGTCTAGAAACTGAGTGAGGATATATGAATCAAGGGCAGCATGACCTACGGAACAGTTTTGTTCTGCATAGCTGTCCTTCAGCCTGAAACTTAGAAACAAACAGTAGTTATTCCAAAATTTAAATTGTCAGTCTTTAATTGAGGTTTTATTTGAAAATTATCGATTTATAATGCGAGACAGAGGCATGTTGTAGTAAAAAAAAGTTACAGGTTTATCATATGGCGTTAGAAAAGACAATTTTCTCAAGAAAGGAAAATTTTAAAAAACACAAAACAAAAACTTTTCAAACATCGCTTCGATTCTTTGTCGAGCTTATACAAAACACGTGTCTCTTATTGCTAAACTACTTTTGCACTCATCAATAATAACAAGAAACTCGTGCCTTTAATCATAATGAAAAAAGTTCTGTGGAGTATGAAATAACAACAGCAATTATATAGACTTCTATGTCTTTGTGCATGTGGACTATACCTGCATCAAAAGTCATTGCTTTGGTTATATAAAAGAGCAGAAGTTACGCGAGCAGCTAATTAATATTGCTTATAAAATGCAATTTATGTTCTGTGTGGACGTAAAATACACTGTGGACCAACACTGAACGATGTACTGTTCTAATTAAATGCAAAACAAACATACAAAGAAGCAAACAAACAAAAACAAAGAGAAGTCGTCGGCTTCCAGTTCCTCTCTCACATATCCGTTAATGTTTCTTTTCTTACCATTGCCAGCAGTACTACCGGTAATCCTATCATTTACTACGCCATTTATGTACTCCACCAAAACCAGCGACCCACAGTTCTGGTAGAGCGCAACACTACACATCGGTACTACGCTGCATCTGCTTTACTGCTGTTGCCGACTCACTACTGCGTGAAAGTATGTCGTGTAGTGCAGCGCTGGGAGACAAATGTCCGGTGTACCAACCAGGGACAGGCCGACATGATTTTTACATTTTTTTTTTGGTCATCAGGCTACTGCCTGGTTTGATGCGTCCTGCGAAGAATTCCTCTACTGTGCCAGTCTCTTCTCAGAGTAGCATTTTCAGCCTACGTCTTCAATTATATGTTGAATGTTTTCCAATCTCTGTGTTCCGCTACAGAATTTACCCTCTACAGTTCCCTCGGACACCATTGAAGTTATTCCATAATGTCTCAACAAATGTCCTATCATCCTATCCCTTCTTTTTTATTTTCCATATGTTTCCTTCTTCGCTGATTCAGCAGAGAACCTCCTCATACCATTTATCATCAGCCCACTTAATTTTCAACATCCCATCACAGACGCTTCGATTGCCTTCTGCTCCGGTTTTCCCATTGTCTATGATTCACTACCACCAAATACTGTGCTCCAAATTTACATTTTCAGGAATTTCTTCCTCAGATGTTTGATACCAGTAAACACCTCTTAGTCAGCAATGCTGTTTTTGGTTGTGCTAATCTGTTACGTCCATCTTGCTTCGACCGTCATGGATTATTTTGCTTCCAAGGTTGCAGAATTCCTTAACTTGGTCTACTTCGTGATCACCAATTTTAAAATTTCTCGTTTTTCTCATTTCTGCTACTGCTCATTACTTTCGTCTCCCTTTGGCTTACTCTCAATCCGTATTCTGTACTCATTAGGCTGCTCATTCTAGTCAACCGATCCTGCATTTCTTCTTCTCCTTCATTTAGGATAGCAATGTCATGAGCGAATCTTATCATTGATATCCTTTTACGTTGAATTTTAATCTCATTGGTGAACATATAAATCCGTCATTGATATATAGATTGAACAATAGAGGCGAAAGACTGGATCCCTGTCTTACACCCTTTCTAATCCGTGCTCTTCGTTCTTGGTCTTCCAACCTTATTGTTCCATCTTAGTTCTTGTACACGTTGTGTATTTCCCGTCTTTCCCTATAGCTTGCTGCTACACTCCTGGAAATTGAAATAAGAACACCGTGAATTCATTGTCCCAGGAAGGGGAAACTTTATTGACACATTCCTGGGGTCAGATACATCACATGATCACACTGACAGAACCACAGGCACATAGACACAGGCAACAGAGCATGCACAATGTCGGCACTAGTACAGTGTATATCCAGCTTTCGCAGCAATGCAGGCTGCTATTCTCCCATGGAGACGATCGTAGAGATGCTGGATATAGTCCTGTGGAACGGCTTGCCATGCCATTTCCACCTGGCGCCTCAGTTGGACCAGCGTTCGTGCTGGACATGCAGACCGCGTGAGACGACGCTTCATCCAGTCCTAAACATGCTCAATGGGGGACAGATCTGGAGATCTTGCTGGCTAGGGTAGTTGACTTACACCTTCTAGAGCACGTTGGGTGGCACGGGATACATGCGGACGTGCATTGTCCTGTTGGAACAGCAAGTTCCCTTGCCGGTCTAGGAATGGTAGAACGATGGGTTCGATGACGGTTTGGATGTACCGTGCACTATTCAGTGTCCCCTCGACGATCACCAGTGGTGTACGGCCAATGTAGGAGATCGCTCCCCACACCATGATGCCGGGTGTTGGCCCTGTGTGCCTCGGTCGTATGCAGTCCTGATTGTGGCGCTCACCTGCACGGCGCCAAACACGCATACGACCATCATTGGCACCAAGGCAGAAGCGACTCTCATCGCTGAAGACGACACGTCTCCATTCATCCCTCCATTCACGCCTGTCGCGACACCACTGGAGGCGGGCTGCACGATGTTGGGGCGTGAGCGGAAGACGGCCTAACGGTGTGCGGGACCGTAGCCCAGCTTCATGGAGACGGTTGCGAATGGTCCTCGCTGATACCCCAGGAGCAACAGTGTCCCTAATTTGCTGGGAAGTGGCGGTGCGGTCCCCTACGGCACTGCGTAGGATCCTACGGTCTTGGCGCGCATCCGTGCGTCACTGCGGTCCGGTCCCAGGTCGACGGGCACGTGCACCTTCCGCCGACCACCGGCGACAACATCGATGTACTGTGGAGACCTCACGCCCCACGTGTTGAGCAATTCGGCGGTACGTCCACCCGGCCTCCCGCATGCCCACTATACGCCCTCGCTCAAAGTCCGTCAACTGCACATACGGTTCACGTCCACGCTGTCGCGGCATGCTACCAGTGTTAAAGACTGCGATGGAGCTCCGTATGCCACGGCAAACTGGCTGACACTGACGGCGGCGGTGCACAAATGCTGCGCAGCTAGCGCCATTCGACGGCCAACACCGCGGTTCCTGGTGTGTCCGCTGTGCCGTGCGTGTGATCATTGCTTGTACAGCGCTCTCGCAGTGTCCGGAGCAAGTATGGTGGGTCTGACACACCGGTGTCAATGTGTTCTTTTTTCCATTTCCAGGAGTGTATTTTACTCGGAATTTCGTACATATTTCATCATTTTACATTGTCGAAGGCTTTTTCCGGGTCGACAGGTCCTATGAAAGTACAGGGTGGCGCACGAAATGTGTTACCATTTTGTTTTTGAATATAAACTTTATTGTCAATACAATCTGAAAGGAACATATACTACAATTAAGAGCCGTCCATGGAGATTTGTTCTAACTCAGAACATGCTCAATATCTTCACCATTTCGTTTCCTAACTTCCTTCAAACGAACACTGAAGTTAGTGATTACCCTACGGCACATGTCTTACGTAATTTCACTGCAAGCTTGAAGAATAAGTCTTCTGAGCTCCATTAAATCACGTGGACGTTTCGGGAAAATTTTTTCCTTTAAGTACCCACAAAGAAAAAAGTCACATGGATTGAGGTCTGGACTATTGGGGGGGGCCAGTTTTGTCCGTCATTGAAGCGACCTGTAAACCTGAGTGAAATGATCCGCATGTCGAAATGCTCGTGTAAAAACTCCAACACAGTGTTTGCAGTATGTGGCCTCGCTCCATCTTGCATGAACCACTGCGTGTTGAAGGACAAGGCAGTAGCAAGAAGCTGTGGAATTTAATGGAGCTCAGAAGACTGATTCTTCAAACTTGCAGTGAAATTACGGTAGACATGTGCCGTAGTGTAATCACTAACTTCAGCGTTCGTTTGAAGGAAGTTAGGAAACGAAATGGTGGACATATTGAGCATGTGCTGAGTTAGAACAAATCTCCATGGACGGCTCTTCATTGTGGTATATGTTCCTTTCAGATTTCATTGACAATAAAGTTTATATTAAAAAACAAAATGGTAACACATTTAGTGCGCCGCCCTGTATTTGGATTTTTCTTCAGTCTTGCTTCCATTATCAAGTGCGATGTCAGGACTACCTCTCAGGTGCCTATACCTTTCCTGAAACCAAACTGATCGTCATCTAAGAGATTCTCAGTTTTGTTTTCCATTCTTGTGAATGCTATTCTTTTCACTAACTTGGATGCGTGAACTACTAAGCTGTTTGTACGATATTTATTGCGCTTGTCGTCTCTTGCTATCTTGGAATTGTGTGAATAATGTTTTCCGAAAGTCTGATGGTATATCGCCAGTCTCATAAATTCTACACACCGACGTAAATAATCGCTTTGTAGCCATTTCACCCAATGATTTTACAAATTGCGATGGAATGTTATCTACCCCTTTTGCCTTATTTGACCTTAAGTCATCCAACGCTGTTTTAAATCCTGATCCCAATACTTGATCCCCTGCCTCTTCTATCTCTTCACTGTCGACTCCTGTTTCTTCTTCCATCACGTCATCGACAAGTCCCCCTCCTCATAGAGGACTTCAAGGTACCCTTTCCAACCATCCACTCTCTCCTATTCACTTAACAGTGGAATTTCCATTGCATTCTTAATGTTACCGTTCTTGCTTTTAATTTCACCAAAAGTTGTTTTGACTTTCCTGTATGCTGAGTCAATCCTTATGACAATCATTACATTTTCGATTTATTCACATTTTCGCTGAACGCATTTCACCTTGCCTTTCCTCACTTCGTATTTTACTTCCTTCTTTCGTCTAACAGTTGAAGGATTTCTTATTTCTCAAGGTTTCTTCATAATTTACTTCCTAATACCTTTGTTTGTCCGTCCAATATCTGAAACTGCCGTTTTCAGAGGTGCCTAGTCCTCTTCAATTGTACTGCCTACTATTGTATTCTTTACTGAATTATTCACATAGTTATTGAACCTGAAACGCATGTCGTCTTTGCTTAGTTCTTCAGTATCTTGCTTCCACATTGATTCTTCTGGACGATTCTCTTAAACTTCAGCGTAGTCTTCATCATTACTAAATTGTGATCTAAGTCCTTATCGCCACCTGGGTATGCCTTACAATCCAATATTTGATACGGAATCTATGTCTGACCACGACGTAATCCTAGAATCATCCGACACTCCGGGTCTTTTCAACATGTACCTCCTCATCTTGCTATTCACAGTTACTAGTTGAAACTTATTGCAGAACTTTCTCTTCTCTCATTCTCACTACCAGGCCCACATTCTGCCATAACTCTTCCTTCTACTCCTTTCCTACAACCACATTCCAAACCCCTTGATTACTAGATTTTCATCTCCCTTTACGTACTGAATTTCCCGTTCGATGTTCTCATGTACTCTGTCTTTTCATCTTCTGACTGCGACGTCGGCATTTATACCTGAACCGTCGTTGTCGACATTGGTTTGCTGTAGGTTCTGATGAGAGCAATCCGAACAGTGAACTCTTCATAGTAACCTACTCTGTGCTCTACCTTCCTATCCATGACGAATTCTACTCCAGTTATACCGTTTTCTGCTGCTGTTGTTATTGTCTATAGTCGTCCGACCAGAAATCCATATCTTCTTTCCATTTCACTTCACTGACCCCCACTATATTTAGATTGAACCTTAGCGTTTCCCTTTCCTGATTTTCTAACTTCCCTGCCACGATCAAACTTCGGATATTCCTCGTTCTCGTAGGAAGTTACCCTTTCGTTCGTTATTGGATCCTTTTCTCATGCTCATCTCCCCCGTGGGAGTACCCTCCCGGAGATCCGAATGGGGGACTAGTCCAAAATTTGTTGCCAGTAGAGAGATCATCATCTCCTGTGCATACACCTCATGCGTATGCAATGATTTCCACTGCCTTCTGCATCCTAATGCGTTGATAACTGCCGATTAATCCGCCTTTTAGCAACAGTTTCCCACCCCAACGACAAGAGAGTGCCCTGAACTTCTGTCCACTCCTCGTCCCTCTTTGAAAAGGCCGTAGTCTGAAAGAGGGTTACTTTGTATGCCGAGAGTCTTCGGCCGCCATTGCTGATGATTTTTATTCAAAATACGGACAGGCAAATTGGAATAGATGGACTACACCACGACTGTACCGGAAAAAGTATCCTCACCGACGGTAATCACACCATAAAGTGTTTTGAACATTGTTTCTTCGTTTATATGAGACAAGCTTGTTTACGGGAATGGGTGTCCATGAACGGCAGGTACTCCCAGTAATTACATAGGCCTTGGAGGATATGGTATTGAGCGCTATAGAATAAGAGCCCGTTAGCAGCACCACGGAGGTGGCCCGCCAGCATAGAGTAAGCTAGACGACCGTGTGGAATATTCTCCACAACGAATGCCACTGTCTGTACCACTTACAATGCTTTCAAGCCTTACTACCTCCGGAATTGGCACCACAGTCCTCCTCAGTGCTAGCATCCTGTTATCCGTCCCACTGCCAGATGAGGCTGGCTACCTTTAAGAGGAGCAGAATCGTCAACCATCACAGCACTGGCCTGTCGGCTACTGAGAATCCCCATGATACGGTGACAGAGAAGTATCAGCACCGGTTCAGTATCAGCGTGTGGTTGGCACCCGTAAATCTTCCACAACACCTCAGAGGCGAGAAATGTCTGCACTTTCTGTGGATGATCCCGCCTACCCTGCAGCAAGAAGTGACTATGGTAATACGAAAGATAATGTGGCTACTACATCAAGGTGCTCCAGCTCACTTCCGCGTCCAGACAATATCTATCCAGACTAGTGGATCAGACAAAGTGGTCCATTCGCATGGCCCACCTGGTCGCCGGAACTCACCCTTTAGATTTCTACCTGTGTGGGAACCTGAAAGAAGTCGTCTATGCGGCGCCCATACCGGACGTGCAGACATTGGAACAACGCGTTCATGCTGCCTGTGATGCCATTCGGTTGCAGGACCGCGGATTTGAATGTATGTATTAGTTGCTGTTGTGTCACATTCGCGCATGCTTAGAGGCCAACTTTGAACAAATTGTCTAACGGTGATTTCATCTCAGCATGTCATGCAGTGCATTGTACTGCAAAGGCACGACGAATTAATAAAAACTTGTAGCACAGGCACTATGAATTTCCGGCTATATTTCCATATGACCTGTTTTACTCCTTATCCGCTTAGGAATAGTTTCTGGCAAAATCAACCTTTATATCATTTAATAAGCAAAGTGATAAAGATTTTCCTTATATTAAATTTTCACCACTTTGCTTGTAAAATGATATACGGAAGCTAGTAGTTTAGAGAAATTAATTTGTGATCTGTTTCAAGAGTAACTATACATAACTCGATTTAATATATTATGTACAGAAATGAAAAATATATTTACTTTATTCGGGGGCTGAAGATGATGCATCGTAGCGCCGAATTTGATAGTAAATACCTTTAAATACAGTTGAAGGATTCATTGATACTGAAATAAAAACATAATAAATGCTGGCGTCTCTTGGCGTATCTGAAGACTGATATACGAAGAATGGTTATAGATGATGTGTGTCTTGATTAAATAGAAATGAAAAGTTTGGTTCAAAGTAGCAATTGGGAAATAGCATGAAAGCAGTCAAAAGACTAATGATATAGAAAGAGGATAAATGGTAGCAGCAGGAAAGTGATAACAAGGATCGTGAATGACAGTACTTACCCACCGTCATTTGGAGCAGAATGTGTACAAACGCAACGTCTCATTACCTTCGAAACCTTAGTGCTCCACAATAGTTCAAATCCGGTGCATCTGTTGCAATGGACTCCTTGCTGTTATTTACAGAGTGCATTGGGACAATTACACACAGTATTTAAGCTACACAAAGTTAGCGTCAAGTAAGGTTCACGGGTATAATGACTGTAATAGGGATCCTCAAAGTGTCCTCAGCGAATGTACGGGGCTCTGCGTTGACTGACGTCGTATCCTGGATATTTTCCCAAAGATAGAGTGGGTGTAAGTGTGTCAGAAGCCAGCATGGACACATTCAGTATGAGCTACGGCTACGACGCACGTGCATCATCGAGTCCTCGCCCACGCTTTGTGACTCACCAGACACACGCAGGGACACGCATGCTAGTAGCTTGGAGACCGTGTCCGGGGGAAAGTGCTTTCACATCGGAAACAGACCCGTGAGGCGGATGTGTCACGAGGCGCTGAGCACCACCGCCGAGATCTCAGCGAGACATTCGAGGGAGGAGTGGGGAACGGGAGCGTGAGGAGTCGGGGGGGGGGGGGGGGCACAGCTTTGAATTACAATACATGAACGTGATTTATTGTTAAAAGATTCAAAAGATTCACCACGTCTAGCCAGTACAAGATGTAGTTGCTGTAAACCAGAGACTCCCATCGTCCTCCAAGGACTTAAACATTCACTTACCCTCGCATTCAGCCATATCCGACGCCTTAAATGGTGCGTATTTGGTATCACGTTCCAGTGGAGATTGATTCATTCCCCATTTATAAAATATTACAAAACAACCGTGCTCTGAACGACATAGGCCTCTTAAATCGTTAGTAATTTGCTCAATTTACATAATACTTGGTTCCTGCAATGCAAATCAGCCACATTTAAGCTTTTAGTGTGATATGTTACCCTATAGCTTCTCTAGGGTCATAATTTATAAAAGTACTCTTTATATGTGCTCGGGCGGAGATTTTATCTTGTACTCTGTTAATCAAATACCGCTATTAATTAGCGAATCACAAACTGCTTCGTGTAGTGTAAAAGACAAAGAGTGTAACTGGAACGGTGAGCCGCGAAGAAAATTACCACAAAGGACAGAAATGATCCAAATAAATCGACATAACAGAATGAAAGATGAAAGACGTCAGTAATAACACTGACGACCACGGTCTATGTGCTCGTCATAGTAAACACAAGAGAGATCGGTATCGTCATCTTACGGAGGCTACTAAGACGTTGTAAGGCTCCATGCAGAGCTCACGTCCTTCTTCTATGCGTATTCATACCCGTTTAACATGCAAATTTGAAAGTGGGCCTAAAAATAAATTGTAATAATTAGAGATGGAAAGCGTTACGCCATGACGAGTCAGTCCGATACTTATAACGCTTTGTGGAGAAGTTTATCAGATAATCCGGCAATTACTTCATGCTGATAAACAAGAATTGCGACGATGAATGTAAGTGGGTGCACAGATCTGGGCCGGGGGATGTTCATTTGTTCTCTAGCAATACAAACATGGGCAGCACAATGAGGTGCATATAGTGTCTGAGACTTAAAAACTTACATTACGTTCCGAAGTGATATTCATTATCATCAGTAAGATGTAATCGTTGTGGCATAGTACCGAACAGCCAACTAATGTCACCTGAGGACTTTGTTGTTCTGTCTGAAACACATGCTGTGTCAATTCACGAAGACTGCTAACTGGAATTGGGTTTGAAAGCATAGCTCTTTCCATTGCATCCCAGATACGCTCTATGGGTGTCAGAACAGGGGAACGGTCAGGTAAGTCAAGGTTCCGCACATTCTTCAAGGTGTTTATGCTATGCGATCTTGAAGTAGACATTTGGTATCTTAATCATGAAGGATATGACAACAGCCTTCTACATTCAACCAGATGCTTAATAGCTCATTGCTCCACATTGAGAGCACAATACAGCATCAATCAGTTAGCCTGAATTCAAAAAGGCTTGGTAAGTTTCCGGCGGTATGTGGACCAGTTGCCTACTTGCAGGTCACGCAACTCCTCTAAGTTAAGTGCTGCGGGTCTGTTGCCCAGATGCGTCTCAGATGTACTCCATCGTGAGCATGTCAAGAGAATTTGGTGGCCAATACGTCAGTATGAGTTTGCTAAGATGTTCCTCAAACCACTGTAGCAAGACTCCGGCATCGTGGTACCATCATTCTGCTGACCCTATCACCGTCGTCGTAGGGGGACGAATGAAGCATGAAGGAATGCAGGTGGTCCGCAATAATGTTCACGTAGTCTACAGCTGTCATGGTGCCTTCGATTACTACCACACAGCGTAATACTGCCCCTACCGACCAGAGTCGGTGTCACGGTTCATGTTACGAATTGCGGTTTCCTGGATAACGGCGTAACCGAACGCGACCATCGACATGGTGTCACAAAGAACGATTAATCCACTCAGGCAACAGGTTTCCATGGATACACCGTCCAATTTGGATGGTCCCGTGCCCGCTGCAGTCATAATTGAAAATGTCATTGGGTCAACGTGGGAACAAGCAGAGCTCATCTACTGCGGAGTCACATGTTCAACAACTGTGTGCTGAACAGAGTACTCCGTAACAAATGTGCCTGTACCAGCATTGTGCTCTGTCGTTAGAACTACCACAGATAACAGCTATCGTACTTTACGGAGCAGGCCCTCTTTGCCATCATCTCTGCCACGTCGGTAAACCTAATAATCTCGATACTCTACAACTGACTCAAATCACGTCTCAGATATAGCAGCCACCTCTATCTTTCGTGTCCTAAATTCGCATTGCGGTCACAGATCATACTTTCCACTAAAGTAACCTAAATTCTGCCACTGTTGCCAGGTGTTGGGAGCGTAACTAATAATTGCCTTATTGGTTGCAGCTGAAGAGTCCCAGGTGCTTCTGTCTTCATGTCTTCAATTGGGCATAGAATAAACCAGATAATTTTGCCCGTGGTGTACTTGTTGTTATTGACAGGCAGGGATGAGTAATTACCCTATTGAGAATGTGTTATGTAATATTTGTGATTGGGGAAGATGATGAACGATAGACCATTCTTGATTGATTTCTGAGAAATACTGTCACCAAGCTGGTCTAGAAGTTTGCCTTTTCGATGGTCGTCTTGCGTTGTTTACTAAGCCCGTATTCTGCTGACTGAAAGATATTCCAATGGTACTCTGTTTTCCTGTGGTATTGCTTTTGGTTCCATTGGGTCGTCCTGCATTACTAATTGTGGTTGTGTTGGGTGCGTAGGCGGTAAAGGCTGAAATTCCGCATGGCTCTAATGACTGAGAGTTTGTCTAAAGGCAGTGAGAGCTTGTCTTAAGACAGCTGAGTACATGTGTTGAGGACACCCGGATACCGATCAAACTGTAGCCTAAGCCCTTGTACGCTGCAGCTCTTTATGATGTGTGCATACTGCGCATGTCCTGTTTTTAACTGGGTGCCATCCGGAACGGTATAAGCAAGTTGGAACTGTTGCACACGTATCCGCTGAGTGCTCATCACCAAATTTGCTGCACTGGATCGCCCAAAGACGGAAACACCAGCAACTTTTGCATGAACTGCTAGGGCGGCATAATGCTCAGTTGGACAGCGCGTTCCCAAAACAGTAATATGAGAGGGCAAATTTTGTGAGCGAATCACTATCATGCATACTGTAATGGGCACCGTTGATTTAAGATTTTTATTGTTTCTTCGTGTATCGTTTGATGCTTATGATGGAGTACACACTTCGCAGTGCGTCAGTTATTTCTTTATCTGTCAGCCTAATATCGATGTATCTGATAATTCTGTATACAGGGTGTTTCACTGTTCATCTTACACTCTTCTAGTGGTTTTAGAGTGGATTTTGCAGATCAAGTTTTACATAGGAACCCATCGTCCAGAAACGTCACCCAAAGATGCTACAGAGCGCCAAAGTTATAGGCGCCAGCCCTTGGAAATGTACGTATGTACAGGGTAATCCTGTGATAGTGATAAAAACTTTCAGGAATGATAGAGACAGATAAATGTATCAATTTGAGGTAAGGGTCCCTGGTTTGGAAACGAACGAGTCGTTAAGTTACAAGCGAAAATCGTTTTGATACCTCTAACAGTACAGTGCATGTATCGGCACTGTTGTTGCTAGGAATATAGAGCACGGAACTTTCAGAAATGGTAGTATGGACTAAAAAAAGAAAAAAGGCTAGTAAACATGGGCTCTAAAATGCGTAACTAAGGAGGTATGAGCACTTGTTCACCTTCATTAGTGTGAAACCCATCTCCTCTACTGAACATGTGCTCGTAGGTCCTCAGGTATGCATTTTAGAGTCAATGTTTACTAGAGATTTTTTTATTGTCTTAGTCCCTACTACCACCTCTGAAAGTTGCATAACCTACATTCTTAGCAGAAACAGTAGGGTAAATGTATTCCACTGTCAGAGTTATCAGAATGAGTTTCTCTCGTAAGTTTGGACTCTTTCGTTTCCGAACCAGGGACCCTTAACTCAGATTGATACATTTATCCGCCTCCATCATCCTTGAAAACTTGTAACATCAGCACGAAATCACCCTGCCTATACATACATTTACAGGCGCGGCGCTTGTAACTTAGTCGCTCTTGTAGTGTCGTTGGATGACGTTTCCGGGCATCGGTTCCTATGGAAAACTTGAGCTGCTAAGTCCACTCTACAATTTCTAGAAGTGTGTAACATGAATTGTGAAACACCCTGTATAGTTGGGGACATGCACGACCAAGTTATGATCTCTGAGAACGGATATCTCTATTAAGTTACTGGCATCCGCAGAGGACTTCAGTTCTATCCTAACTCAGCTTGTACTTTAAGATACCATGCTTCATACGAAGTCTATGAGCACACAGTAACTTGCCTACAGAAATACAGTGTAGTTTCTCAACGTTATTGTCCAAGCTCTCCAAGGGCGCAATGAAGGGGCTTGCATTAAACCGACTGTATCTGTTATTTACAGTTGGTCGTATAACCACGTTGGGATCGTTTGTTGACTCCGAGAATAATCGGTGTTAGCTGACACTACGGCGCTATTAGCAGGAATTTATTTTCCGGTATATCGTTCATTCATAATACGGGACAGTACTATAGTTACATGCAGCCGTTTACTTGGCTAAATCAAATGGCTCTGAGCACTATGGGACTCAACTGCTGAGGTCATTAGTCCCCTAGAACTTAGAACTAGTTAAACCTAACTAACCTAAGGACATCACAAACATCCATGCCAGAGGCAGGATTCGAACCTGCGCCCGTAGCGGCCTTGCGGTTCCAGACTGCAGCGCCTTTAACCGCACGGCCACTTCGGCCGGCGCAGCCGTTTACTGAGCGGGCCGCTTTGCTACTGCGTGTTATCAAAAAAATGTGTGTGAAAAGTTATGGGACTTAACTGCTAAGGTCATCAGTCCCTAAGATTACACACTACTTAACCTAAATTATTCTAAGGACAAACACACATACCCATGCCCGAGGGAGGACTCGAACCTCCGCCGGGACCAGCCGCACACTGCATGACTGCAGCGCCCAAGACCGCTCGCCTAATCCCGCGCAGCGTGTTATCGATAACACCGTCATTAAGTCCTGTGCTATCTGTGTCATGTTGCTTGCTGACTGACCTGTTGCCGTCACAGCTGGAACTGTATTATTGGACTAGTTGGTGCTACTGGAATTGTATTTGTTGGTGATGTTGCTGCAGAAACTGCTGTTCTTATTGTTGTAGAACCTATTGTTGTAGGAACTCCTAGCTCTGAGGCGACATTTTACCCTGCTGAACGTGAGACTTCGACATCAGCTGCTCTGTGATAGCTGGCGATGCATTCTAATGGCAAATTTCTAGTGGCGACCGTATGACCTTAACAGTGTCAGAAAGGGCACTTGTGCAGATAACTGTGCGTCACAAACACTCGAGCAACGACGTCGGCAGAAGTAACACCACCTCTGGTTGCTGTCGCGTATAAAACGGAACTATTTTCCGTGGAGGAAGTGGATCTTGTTTCTTCTGTTCAAGGTAAATACTTATACAAGGCAAAGTGGTACACTGAATAACGTGTGCATTGTCACAGCGGCACTGGAAGGCAATTATTCAAGATAGAGACCTACTAGACAGTTATTTCGTCGCAACTCTTCCGGAAAATCTTTAAAATTTCGTACCGAATATGTAGGTCGTTGTCGTCGGCTGATACTCGTATCCGAGTTTTCATTTCTCTCCTGAGATTTCCTTTGTCGCGGTTCAGGCGTGGAAGTGTCGTTGATGGCTTAGCAATCCAATCCTAGCGTGGAACAGGCGGCCACAGACATTACAGCTGATGGAAGGTGGAGGACGTGGCTGAGCCTGGAGGAGTTTACGTCTCCGGCGTTTGTCATCCCTCATTCTTCGACGTTCCAGCTCAAAGTTTTGAAGAGCATTTGAGGTAACTGAGCGCCAGCGACTTCGGTCTTCTGCTATTGTGGGCCAGTTACTCGGATCGATGTTGAAGTTTTTCAGATTTTTCTTGTACTGATCCTTATAACGTTTGAGAGGGGCACCTCGTGGCCTTTTACCTGTGCTCACTTCACTGTACAGCATTTGGCGTGGAAGTCTGTCATTTTTCATCTGCTGGACATGTCCGACCCATCTGAGTTGATGCCCAATGATAAGAGCTTCCATGCTATACATTTTTGCTTTCTCAAGAACAGCCGTGTTGAATATGAAGTCATCCCACTTCAGGTTCATGATATATCTTAGCTTCTGTTGGTTGAAGCGTTCTAGTTTCTTCAGATCACAGCGATATAACGTCCAGGTTTCGCAACCATATAGCAGGGTGGAAATGACTACAGCTTTGTACACCATCAGTTTGGTGTACAGTGTTAGGTCTTTATTCAGGAAGACACGCTTTGTAAGACGTCAAAATGCTACATGGGCATCACGTAATCTATTCTCCACATCTTTTCCAAATGAGCAGTTAGATGACAGTATGCTTCCCAGGTAGAGGAAATGGTCCACTTGCTCCAAGGGTGAACGCACATTGGAAGCGTGTATTCGTCATCCCCATGCTGGCGTGTCACCCGGCGTGAAGGTATGGGGTGCCATTTGTTACACGTCTCGGTCACCTCTTGTTCACATCGACGCCACTTTGAACAGTGGACGTTACGTTTCAGATGTGTTACGAACCGCGGCTCTACCATTCATTCGATCCGTGAGAAACCCTTCATTTCAGCAGGATAATGCGCGACCGCATGTTGCCGGTCCTGAACGGACCTTTCTGGATACAGAAAATGTTCGAATACTGCCCTGGCCAGCACATTCTCCAGATCTCTCACCAATTGAAAACGTCTTGTCAATGGTGGCCGAGCAACTGGCTCGTCACAATAGGCCAGTCACTAATCTTGATGAACTGTGGTATCGCGTTGAAGCTGCATGGGCAGCTGTATCTGTACACGCCATCCAAGCTCTGTTTGACTCAATGCCCAGGCGTATCAAGGCCGTTATTACGGCCAGAGTTGGCTGTTCTGGGTACTGATTTCTCGGCATCTATGCACCTGAATTGCGTGAAAATGTAATCACATGTCAGTTCTAGTATAATATATTTGTCCAATGAATAACCGTTTATCATCTGCATTTCTTCTTGGTGTAATAATTTTAATGACCAGTAGTGTATTTGCCTTCCAGGTTTCTCACTGTCCATGATTCACTTCCACAAAATGCTGTGTTCCAAATGTACGTTCTCAGAAATTTCTTCCTCAAGATGACGTTAATGGTTAATGTTAGTATATTTCGTTTGGTCATGGATATCCTCTTTGCTCATGCTAATCCGCTAGTTATCTTCTCCATCCTTGGTCTGTTATGTTTTATTTTGCTACCAAGATAGCAAAACTTCTTCGCTTCGTCCTCAATTTTGATGATAAGTTTTTAACTAATCTCATTCTTGTTACTCTTTATTACTTTTGTCTTTATTTGGTTTACTTCCCAATACATATTCTATGCTCATTAGATTGTTCTTTCTAATCAACAGATCCTGTTATTCTTCCTCACTTTCCCTGGTGATAATAGTATCGGGGAATCATATTCTTGATGTTCTTTCACCCTAAATTTTAACCGTTCTCAATCTTTCTTTTATTTCCGTCTCTCGTTCTTAGATGTACAGGTTGAACAATAGGAGAGAATAACCACATCGTAGCCTCACGCCCTTTTCAACCCAAACACATATCTCTTGGTCTTTCATTCTTATTGTTACTTCTTTGTTGCTGTACATCTGCCTATCTTCCTCTTGTCTCTTCTATTTCCTTCTTCTGTATGTCTATACATACATAAATGAGCTTTCCCGCCCTCTTCAGCCCCCTCCCCAACTTTGGTCTGTGGTCTCTGTCTGTACGTTCAAGCTTATCTCGGGAACTACTGTAGGGATTCTGATTCAAGCTTATCTCGGGAACTACTGTAGGGATTCTGATACTTATAAACAGACCGATTCACGGGGAACGTTTGTGTATTTAATGTATAAATATTTCGTGCAAATTGGCTGAACTATGACAAGTAAGTCCCCCCCCCACCGCTGCGAAAATGATGCCATTGCCATCTATTGGTGAGTGGCTGAACTTGCAACAAGGCCACCTGACTGCACCAGGCTGGCGCGAGCTACCGCTACTGGGAGGCTGGTGTGAGCTAGTACCATAGATTTGAAATGCAGAGCGTATCAGGTATTACACTGATAACGGCAGATTTAATTACTTGGTGCCACCATGCGAAGCTGGGGCGGGTTGCTAGTACTGTATATTACTTGTCCAATTATAAGCCGGCCGCGGTGGTCTAGCGGTTCTGGCGCTGCAGTCCGGAACCGCGGGACTGCTACGGTCGCAGGTTCGAATCCTGCCTCGGGCATGGGTGTGTGTGATGTCCTTAGGTTAGTTAGGTTTAAGTAGTTCTAAGTTCTAGGGGACTGATAACCTAAGATGTTGAGTCCCATAGTGCTCAGAGCCATTTGAACCATTTTTTGTCCAATTATACATGTTTTTCTGATGATTTTAAACATTGCACTACAAAGTATTTTACGTTGTTGGTATCCTTTTTCTAGGTCGACAAATACTACGAAAAGATTTTTATTTGTCTTGATTCATGTTCCCACTATCTGGTACAATGATAGAACTACCTCTCTTGTGCCTTCACCTTTGAATAAAGCCAAATTGATCGCTTTCTAACAAATCCCCAATTATCCTTCCATTATTCTATATATTGTTCTTGCCAGAAACTTGAATGTATCAGTTGTTAAAATGACAGCGCTATAATTTTCTTATTTGTCTGTCTTTGCTATCTTCGTGTTTGTGCGGGTGATATTCTTTTAAAAGACTGGTGGTATGTCTCCAGTTGCAATTTCTACACATTAAGTTCAGTAGCCGTTTGGTTGTCACTTCTCACGAGGATTTTAAAAGTCGGAAGAAAAATCTCCAGTTTTTACTGAATTAATCTTTTAATTCCTCGTACATTGCATCGGTACTATTATGTTCTTCTTGTAACGCGTATGGATACCTGAGCTTTTGGCGTTGGTTTTAGTAACCGTTCTGATGAGCTAACCATTCCGCAGAAATGTTCACAGTAATTCACTGTTTACTCTACGTTCCTACACAGCGAATCCTACCCCCGATATCGCATTTTCTGCTGCTGTTTATATTAGGCTGACCAGAAATTTATATGTTCTTTCCATTTCACTTCACTGACCTCCACTACATGTACACTATTTGTAGTACCAGAAGAAAAAACGCTTGAGACATTCGCGAAGGCATTACAGTGGATTCCAGCAATTGTAAACTTACTTTTGGAGTAGGTCGGGCAGATGCTATAACAAACGCAATGCGTTACATAACTTAATTAAAGTTTGAACAATATGAAACATGTCAGATCCATAGGAATGTCTATGTATCTGTTACAGTCGCTGAACTTTTTTAACTTATCACTTGATATACACTACTGGAAATTGAAATAAGAACACCGTGAATTCATTGTCCCAGGAAGGGGAAACTTTATTGACACATTCCTGGGGTCAGATACATCACATGATCACACTGACAGAACCACAGGCACATAGACACAGGCAACAGAGCATGCACAATGTCGGCACTAGTACAGTGTATATCCACCTTTCGCAGCAATGCAGGCTGCTATTCTCCCATGGAGACGATCGTAGAGATGCTGGATGTAGTCCTGTGGAACGGCTTGCCATGCCATTTCCACCTGGCGCCTCAGTTGGACCAGCGTTCGTGCTGGACGTGCAGACCGCGTGAGACGACGCTTCATCCAGTCCCAAACATGCTCAATGGGGGACAGATCCGGAGATCTTGCTGGCCAGGGTAGTTGACTTACACCTTCTAGAGCACGTTGGGTGGCACGGGATACATGCGGACGTGCATTGTCCTGTTGGAACAGCAAGTTCCCTTGCCGGTCTAGGAATGGTAGAACGATGGGTTCGATGACGGTTTGGATGTACCGTGCACTATTCAGTGTCCCCTCGACGATCACCAGTGGTGTACGGCCAGTGTAGGAGATCGCTCCCCACACCATGATGCCGGGTGTTGGCCCTGTGTGCCTTGGTCGTATGCAGTCCTGATTGTGGCGCTCACCTGCACGGCGCCAAACACGCATACGACCATCATTGGCACCAAGGGGCAGAAGCGACTCTCATCGCTGAAGACGACACGTCTCCATTCGTCCCTCCATTCACGCCTGTCGCGACACCACTGGAGGCGGAGTGCACGATGTTGGGGCGTGAGCGGAAGACGGCCTAACGGTGTGCGGGACCGTAGCCCAGCTTCATGGAGACGGTTGCGAATGGTCCTCGCCGATACCCCAGGAGCAACAGTGTCCCTAATTTGCTGGGAAGTGGCGGTGCGGTCCCCTACGGCACTGCGTAGGATCCTACGGTCTTGGCGTGCATCCGTGCGTCGCTGCGGTCCGGTCCCAGGTCGACGGGCACGTGCACCTTCCGCCGACCACTGGCGACAACATCGATGTACTGTGGAGACCTCACGCCCCACGTGTTGAGCAATTCGGCGGTACGTCCACCCGGCCTCCCGCATGCCCACTATACGCCCTCGCTCAAAGTCCGTCAACTGCACATACGGTTCACGTCCACGCTGTCGCGGCATGCTACCAGTGTTAAAGACTGCGATGGAGCTCCGTATGCCACGACAAACTGGCTGACACTGACGGCAGCGGTGCACAAATGCTGCGCAGCTAGCGCCATTCGACGGCCAACACCGCGGTTCCTGGTGTGTCCGCTGTGCCGTGCGTGTGATCATTGCTTGTACATCCCTCTCGCAGTGTCCGGAGCAAGTATGGTGGGTCTGACACACCGGTGTCAATGTGTTCTTTTTTCCATTTCCAGGAGTGTAGTTCAGAATGTTAGTCTCCTCTCTATGAATTGACTGTTAACTTCGATATGGTTCTGGCTTCTTATACATCCTGCTGTGCTGGATCTGACTTGAACGATGCTGTCGTCGTCAACGATGACTGCAGAGTGGGGGTGAGAGGCGCTGCGCTTTGACGTAAGTAATCTTCCGACAGCGAAGGCGTATTGAACCTCTTGAACGTGACCCTCGCCTGCGTCTCTGATTTGTTGCCGCATCAAGTAGCGACTGTCCTTACTTATGGTTCCGTCGTGATATGAGACCTCGTTCTCCGAACGACACCACACTACTGGCTACTAAAACTGGAAAACCGTGACAGCGGTAGGCAACAAAAGTCAAATTGGCAACAACTATACTACATGCCTGGATATACAAATGCTTAGCGTTTCAGTGTAACCGTACGGAGTAGACAGGAGTAATGCCATCCACTTTCTGTTCAAATGTTCAAATGTGTGTGAAATCTTATGGGACTTAACTGCTAAGGTCATCAGTCCCTGAGCTTACACACTACTTAACCTAAATTATCCTAAGGAAAAACACACACACCCATGCCCGAGGGAGGAGTCGAAACTCCTGCGGGACCAGCCGCACAGTCCATGACTGCAGCGCCCTCAGACCGCTCGCCTAATCCCGCGCGGCACTTTCTGTACATAAGGAAAGATTACACAGTGGGTTTTCCATTCAGAAGTCGCATTTGAAAGTTTGTGAGGAGCTCGTGTTATATGCTACTTTTAAGAAGTAGAAACGTTTACCAGCACTTATCAGAATTCGACAGCAATTGAGTTGTGGTCCATGGAGACTGCGGTCTGTTGTCGCGTGATATTGCTGCTAGCTCTGGTTGAGAGCCCGCGACTGTCATGTGAATATGGAATAGATAAATTACAGTAGTTAAAAAGGAGCAGTGAGACGTGTTTCGTCTTAGTTGCAAGGCATTTAAGTGGGTGTCAGATCAGAGACTACTTCATTATTTCAGAGCCAAATAGATTCCTCTCATGTGGCAACCTGGTTGAAAGTTTGCGGTTTTCCGTTTAGTCACTATTTCCAACATATAGCGCTTTAACTGTCATTTGAATCCAGCCGGCAGACACAACCGACATCGTCACTTGTATCGGTATCCTGCTGCAGCCCAGATGCAGGTGCATATCGCGCCGCATCACTCAGACGAAGTAATGGATGTTGATATGGCGGATTAGTTTGACAGACAGCCCCCTCAACGAGGTTTTGGACGCTACATAGTTATGTTCCATACAGAAAGGGCACACGTGAGGGACTGTATTACGCTTTCGCGCCATACGCTATTCAAAAAGCTCTATTTGTCCGCCACAGTTATGGTCTGACGCCACAGAGGGCGCAAATAACAGGGCTGCTTCATGCTTCCGCCTGACGTCAGGTAAATATTTCGCAAATGAACATTCATCAGCCAACTACTGATTCGAGCTGACTCACAGTTCCATTAGTCAGTGTATCCAGAGTCTCACAGTGCCACAGCATCCACCGAATGTCGCAGTGTGCATGTATGAACAGATATACCGTCACTGCCAGCGGAGCCAGGTCGGACATTCTAAGCTAACCGGATAAAGAGTTAGTCACTATAGTGCGCACTCGTAGATGAATCGTTAAACCTTTACAGATGGTACAGCGATCGAGTCACGGGATCAGTCGATAGCGCACTGCCTCTACATGAGCATAAGGCATATAGCGATCAGTGAGACATTTATGTTTCAAGCGAA
Source organism: Schistocerca cancellata (assembly GCF_023864275.1). NCBI lineage: Eukaryota > Metazoa > Arthropoda > Insecta > Orthoptera > Acrididae > Schistocerca > Schistocerca cancellata. The sequence continues at coordinate 548,940,162 of NC_064630.1, read as the reverse complement.
CATTGTATGCAAACACGAGTAAATGTAAGAACGTGACAAAGTGGCAAAAAGCGACAGTCGTATTTGGCTGTGCCCATTGCCATATGGTGTGTGAAGCTGCTGGATTTGTTGGTGTTTTGTGGCGGATAGTTCAATGTGTGTACAAGCAGTGATGTAGCATACGTGGTCACGAAATACGACGTCAAATTTGTGGTCTCTGAATGTTATCCTGACTGGTGAAGGGAGGGAGGAGGGGGAGGGAGGGGGGGGGGCAGAGAAGAAGCGTTTCGCGGCTTGTGAATCAAAATCGCTTGCACGCCCGACAGGAATGGCTGCAGACAGTGAATGAAGGTCCATCCCCACGTGTTAGCGAGAGAATATTGCGACAGGAACTGCGTCTCATGAACATTCGGACTCATTCAGCTTCCAAGAGGCCATTGCTCACACAGGCACATAAAAACGGCAACTGCAAAGTTCATCGGGCTGAAAGAATATCTGCTTAGTTTTCTGAAAACCTCCATCCCATTACATCTCGACTGGCATGCAAAATCACCTCACTTGAACACCATAGAAAATCTGTGGCACATATTGGAACAGCGGGTGAAAAGCCGACGTCAGCATCCCCGCAATTTGCTGGAACTGTGAGATAAAATGCTCAGCTAGTGGATTAATTTGGATGTGCGGACTCGCTTTTGGGAAACCCTCTGCTCACATGTCAGCTTGCGTGGTAGCCAGCTGAAAAAAATTGCGACTCTGTAATGAACCAGGCTTGATACATCGGAGTGGAGAATGAAAAGCGCAAAAGGAAGACAAGCTTCTATACACTCCTAACACACTGCTACGCTAATTACTGCGGGCCACATCTCTGCAGTTAAGCACCACCACTATAGGCCATTGCTCTTCACTGACTATCATTTACTGACTGATTACTGGTCCCATTGCTCAACAATAAATAATGTCTTAGCCGTACTTAGTGCAACTATCTCTCAAATGTTAACACAACGTTTGAAAATAAATATTGTCTTCTATGCTATATATTCTACTACTTACATACCATTGAATTCTTTACCAAAACAAGTGAAAATGTATGTCTGAAAAATAATAAAAAATAAATTGAATTACAATTTTGCCCAGCAATACAAAAACTCGAATGTTTCCACGCACCACTAATAGATGACACTAGCTGCTACTTTTATAAGACATTGACGCAGATACTAAGCTGTTTCAATGTAAATCATATAGTAAATTAAGGAAACTCAATGGACTGAATAAAGAGACAGTCAAAGTCAAAGGAAGAGTCAGAAAACTAGACCTCACTTAGCACAGTGACACAATACCGTTGCAACAAACAAGGGATGTCCCACAGGCCGAATCGGATGCTATAATCCATACACATTATAAAAACATATGTGCATGTACATGGTAATTCTTATTAACGTTTAAAAGTCCGCAAGCGACGTAGATGACACTGAGATAAGTAACTGAATAGAAGACACGTGGGATCGAAAATGTCGGGAAATACGCCAAAAGTGGATGACAGATGTTCATATGTGACGTCACCGGATGATGTTCCTCGCCGCAAGTGCAGCGGTGGAGCCTATCGATCTGCCGCACTTGATCATCCGAACCCAAGTCAAGTATTCACGACGGTGTGGTTCCGCACCTACGTGCGCGACTTCTGCCTGTGGGGCTCAGGCTCCAGGTCTTGCGTCTGGCAGGTAGTATCTTTTTGGAAAGAGTTAGACAGTTAAGTGTTTACATTGAGGTGAGATTTGTTATTTTGTTTACCGATCTCGCGCTTTCCGCTGGTTTATTGCAAACTACAGTACAACAAAAACAGTGCGTATTGCGTCACAAGTAACCAAGTATAAGCTTCCGAACTGCATCGCTAGAATCTACGTATTCTTTACTAAATAAAGTCTGTAAACGGAAAAAGAAGGGATAAAAGGATAGAAACACAAAATCAGAACAAATTTTACTTCGTTACAGCGAGTACAATAATTTCGTAACTTCACGTTTAGAACAGATCATATTTACAGGAAATGTTCGAAAACAGTAGCCTAGTGGAGTGATGTGTAGCACTGACCCCTACCGGCAAAGGTAGAATCGACCTGCCCAGTCGCTGCAGTGTGACGATGTACGTCGTCTGGTAAAGTAAAATATTCGACATTTGTCGTCTATTTTTTGAGTATTTCCCAGCATTCGAGGCCCCGTGCATCTTACATTAAATTAGTTATCTCAGCGTCATCTGTGTCGCTTTGGGGTTTTTCAAACGTTAATAAGAATCATCTGTATATGTATGCCTTTGTATGTATGTATGCTTCACACCTCCCCGTAAACAACTGCACAGATTTCAACTAAAATTGGTACACATATCACTTATTGCCTGGAAAGAATCGCTATGGGGGTAAGAACCGCCAACCTATCAAAAGGGTGTTGGAGGTTGTGAAAAAGCAGTGTATTCCACGACGCTCGAATACCTATTCTCTAATATTCCGATATTTGAGAATGACAACACTTGGCGACTTGCAACAAACTTTACACATCTACATCTACATCTACATGGATACTCTGCATATCACATTTAAGTGGCTCCAGAGGGTTCATCGAACCACCTTCACAATTCTCGTATAGCGCGCGGAAAGAACACCTATATCTTTCCGTACGAGCTGTGATTTCCCTTATTTTATCGTGGTGATCGTTTCTCTCTAAGCAGATCGGTGTCAACAAAATATTTTCTCATTCGGAGGAGATTGGTGATTGGAATTTCGTGAGAACATTCTGTCGCAACGAAAGGCCTTTGTTTTAATGATGTCCAGCCCAGATTCTGTATCATATCAGTGACACTCTCTCCCATATTTCGAGATAATACAAAATGTGCTGCTCTTCTTTGAACTTTTTCGATGTAAAGGATCTGGTAAGGATCCCACACCGCGCAGCAGTATTCTAAAAGAGGACGGACAAGGGTAGTGTAGGCAGTCACCTTAGTAGATATGTTACATTTTCTAGGTGTCCTGCGAATAAAACATAATTTCAAACCTTAACGAAACTTTTTCTCGCTGACAACCTTCACAAAATGGTGCAAGGAAAAAAGTCTATCGCTTACTACATTTGCAGTGTTCAAGCTGTAAAACAGCTGTATGAAGCTTCACGTTTTATTTATTACTTCTTTGCTACTAAAAATTATATCATTGTACGACACATAGTTCGCGAGGTATGACGTCACAAACACGGAGATGCTTGAAAAAGTGTCGCATTTTGCATGACGATTTAATTCATTACTTCTTTACTACTAACTCTTCAAATGGTTCAAATGGCTCTGAGCACTATGGGACTTAACATCTGAGGTCATCAGTCCCGTAGAACTTAGAACTACTTAAACCTAACTAACCTAAGGACATCACACAACATCCAGTCATCACGAGGCAGAGAAAATCCCTGACCCCGCCGGGAATCGAACCCGGGAACCCGGACGTGGGAAGCGAGAACGCTACCGCACGACCACGACCTTTTCACAGGTGATACGGTACATTGGAGCTCTCCGAGGTGGCAGACCGTTATGAGAGGGCCAGCGTTGACAACTTCAAAGGGTAGCTCCCCTCATCCGCATAGTGGTGACCAATTAAGGTTCAAATGGTTCTGAGCACTATGGGACTTAACATCTGTGGTCACCAGTCCCCTAGAACTTAAAACTACTTAAACCTAACTAACCTAAGGACATCACACACATCCTTGCCCGAGGCAGGATTCTAACCTGCGACCGTAGCGGGCACGCGGTTCGAGACTGATGCGCCTAGAACCGCACGGCCACACCGGCCGGCCCACTTAAGGAGCCTGCACAAGTTTAATGTTTATTGACAATAGTTGCTTGTCAGACTTTCAGTGTATTGAAGCAGCCTCACACTATCAATAATATTGACAAAAATTGTCAGTTAACAACGCAGTTTTACAAGGTTTTGATGTCGAACACCCAAAAGAAAGCGAGTGCTGCAGTTATATTAGATACAGCTTACAAGCAACACAAAACAGTAAAAAAGAGAAAACAGGCCCGAGAATGCTTGGAAAAAAAGGAGCGACTGGTCACAATCAGAACTATGGACCCGAAAGATTTCATAAATTATTTTCCAACGAGTTCTTCATCGTACAGCAAGATATTAAAGTTGATACGAGATGAAGTAGAGAAACAAAATACGTTAATGAGAGAGGCAATCGGTGTCAATGAGAGGTTAGGAGTAGCTTTGAGATTTCTGGTGACAGGCTGGTCTTTCGAATGATCGAAGTTTTGTTCTGTAATATCAGCAAAAACGATTAGTAAAATTCTATGGGAGCCTGTGAAATAGTTGTATCTGTCCGGCTAGGAAGTTTTCAGGCAATTAATATAAAATATTTTTTTATGTTTTGTACGATAATGATTTGGTGAAATTGACGTGCTTTTCTCAGACCTCTTACAAGTCATTGCAGACGTATGACGTATTTTTCAAAGTAGAAGTAGGTTTTTCAAACTGTTGTGTAATTCACCTACCTACACAATATTTACAAATTAATAAAGTAAGCAGTGTCATAGCGAAATGCTACACACCATGATTATCCTCTCATTGATGTATTAAATGTTTTGTGTTAAAATGATACTTGAAAATTTGAATCTGAGGTATGATATGCACGAGGGCGAATTGAAAATGTAAACAGTGCTCATTAAAGCCATGCGGCTGGTTCAAAAACTCTCTCAATATCTGAATGGAGAATATTGTTAAACCATCAATACTTGACCTCACACGTTCAGCATGTACTGAAAATACTGAGAATATTTTGAGGGCGATCAATACCTCTCGTCAGTATTTCTAGTACTGGCAATACGTCAGTACCCACCTTAGGACGGGTCAATAGATTGACCGTTTGACAATATTGTTGATGGTGTGGGGACCTCTTTAAGGATTTCCCGAGCCACTTGCCTGCGGAAGCTGTCCCATATTTTGTCCGCATCTCTCGGTCTAGTAGCTCGCGTTTGTACCTCTGGATCACTGCGTCCCGGTCTCGATTACCGGCCGAGTTGGGGATTTTCTCTGCCTGGGGACTGGGTGTTTGTGTTGTCGTCATCATTATTCATGAAAAGTGGCGAGATTGGACTGTGTTCAGATTCGGAAAGTGTATGAGCACTGATGACCACGCATTTGAGCGCTCCACAAACCAAGCGTCCCATATTTGCTTCCCCACAGCAGTGTTAAGGTTAAGTAATATGAAGGCAATGATTGTAGTAAGTCTGATCGCATAGGGAGAAAGAAAAATAAGAAGTCGTTAATCTAAATTCCCATTACATTAATCCTTTGACCATTCAAGTTGATACGTCGACCGAAATAGAAAATTAAAAGGAAGTTAACCTGTCCAACCACTTCGTGGATAGAAATAAAAATGAGACAGGACGCTCGAGAATGGACTGCCACATCTCAAGGGACAGTTGGAAGAACTTAGCAGCCGGCCGCTGTGGCCGAGCGGTTCTAGGCGCTTCAGTCTGGAACCGCGCGACCGCTACGGTCGCAGGTTCGAATCCTGCCTCAGGCATGGACTTGTGTGATGTCCTTAGATTGGTTAGGTTTAAGTAGTTCTAAGTTCTAGGGGACTGATGACCTCAGAAGTTAAGTCCCACAGTGCTCAGAGCCATTTGAAGAACTCGGAAAGAAGGAAAGAAAGATTCTCGGGAAAATTCTGACACCCCAGAAGATTAGTGATGAGACTTGGAAGAATAAGAAGAACGAGGTAGTACAATACAACAGAAACAGCACAAAAATAACGGACTTAATGTGGAAACGACGACTGAAATTTTATATAAACGCAAAAAGAATGGACGAAAATCGTTTGAACAAAAATATCTTCAATTGCATCAGATCACTGAAGTCCACCTCCAAGTTGGAAGAAAAGGGCAAAAGAGATGCACAATAAACTGTTATTACAATAAAGATAATCCAAAATAAAAAAGAATTCAGAAGCAATATCAAAAGCATAAAATTATTTCAAGAGAAAACACAAGAGTAAGAAAATTAAGATATTCTGGGAAGAGAGGAAAAGAAAGGCCAAAAAGTTTTAAGTTCTACACAGTCTGTAGTTGGGCAAATTAGAAAGGAAAAAGTGAGAAAGAAAAATTAATTGTGTGTCTGTACTTCAAATTAACTGCATCGTTACAAAATTCTCCATAGAGTGGACAGTGCTACCGTAGGAGACCGTCGTGCATGGCAGTGCAGTGGACTTTTCTTAATTCTGTTCCTGTCACTGCTATCCATCTCTGTAACTGGCGGGATGTTCGCGGTATTTTGAACCTCGAGCCGCTCATTGTCGCCAGTTTTTCCGCACCTCCAACAGCAGAAACAGTAGCCTGAAAATCGTATTAATGAGAAAAGTATGCGAGACGTCGGAAGACCAGATGAAACAAAAACTAACGCAAGAAAACTGCGTGACCCATGAGATTCTTTGTTTGTTGAGACAGGGGCTTCGTCTCGGCGAGAATGTGTGCTGGTGTGGCGGAGTTTACTGCGGGAGAGGCTGCGACTGTTAGGAGCCGCCTAACCACCGTGCCGACTGAGTCATTACGCAAACTGTGACCCGCGGCGGCTGGCGGTTCGCAGAAGCCGCCTTCGCGCAGACTGCCCACAACAGGTGGCCGCAGCCAGAACAAAGGGCTCGCAGCTCAATTTACTGCTCGCACATTCCACGCGGTTTTTCTCTCACGCGCGAAAGAGGGTATCAACAGTGAATGCATAGCTTTGAGCCTATAAGTTCTATATCTGTTTTTGTTGTTTTACTGGTAGTTTACTATTACACTGCCTCAACACAAAGTGAAGCATGAAAGTAAAGCATACACAATGGGAGGAGGAATCGAAATGAAACTTGATGGGTTGATAAGGTACGTGATTTTGTTTCAGTTATTACAAATTGTAGTTAAATTTACGAACAACTTGACAGCATGAGTCCAGTTATCAGTATGACGTTGCACCCTATCTGGCCTGGGTGCATGCTCTTATTCGGTTGTGAGGGGTGTCTTAAAGCCATTGTATCCTCTCCTGAGAAAGCAGACCCACAACTGTTTTTAAACGATCCTTTATATTTTGGATACTGGTACTGGGACAGAGTTGATGTTGGAGGTGGTCCCACACATGTTCTGTCACGGACAGATCTGATGGCGAAGTTAAAATCTTGTGGGTTATTATGCCGCGTCATGTTTCTTCTAAAATGTTCGACGTTTCGACCCCTCTGCTGGGATCTTCCTCAGGATCTTTTGGTGTCCACTACTGCTACTACTTCTAGCAATAGTGGACACCAAAAGATCCTGAGGAAGATCCCAACAGAGGGTTCGAAACATCGAACATTTTAGAAGAAAAATGACGTGGCCTAATAACCCAGAAGGTTTTAACTTCAGTGACAAGGGCCAGATCTGATGGTCTTGCTGGTCAGGGAAGTACCTCAGCATCACACATAGAGTTCAGAGAGACAGATGTCGTATGTGGACAAGCATTGTACTGTTGAAAGATGGCATCACGATTATATGCTATGAGAATTAATACATGTGGACGCAGGATGTCCGTGACGTACCGTTGTAACGTCAGAGTCCTCTCGATCACTGCCAGCCATGACACGAAGTCAAACCCGATCGCTCCCCACGTCATGGCGCCAGGAATAATACCAGTGTGTCTGTCCAATACATTGGATCAATAGAACTTCTCCCCATGTCGCCCACTATACTCGCCAACGATGGTCATCAGCGCTAGCGTAGTACCGCGATTCATCGCTGAATACAATACGATGCCTTTCATCAGCAGTCCCTGCTTCCCACACATGCCACCGCTCCAAACACAGCCTTTTGTGTTGTGGTTTTAATGACAGCCTTCGCGTGGTATGATAATTTTCTAGTCCGGCTGCTGCTATTCTCCAACCAGTGGTGTGGGATGACGCAGAATGATGCAGGGAGTCCATTACTTTTTCTCAGATGGCAGACGCAGATGAGAAGGGTGAGCTGTGCGGCTCGCTTCGATCTCTCGAGTGTCGGTTATCCCATTGTATAGCCGTCTTTGCCTGAGCGTGCGTCTGCAGCGTGTCATCAGTGCATCGATAGTTGGAAGGTTGGCTCCAAGCAGTAAGGGGCCGAAGGAAGGAAGTGGGCACGGAGCGCTGTGTTGTCATTTGAAGAAGCCATGAGCCTGTTGGGGCAGGCAGGTGTTGTGGGCGGCCAGCGTGGTTGTATGCAAGGGACGCGAGAGTGACTGAGCCGCGTCCGTTGTCTGCGCTTTCCGTGCTGCTTTTGGGCTGTTGGTCCCTTTTTGCCTCAGTGAATTAAAACTTTTATCTTTTCTGTAAATCTTGTGGTGGTCAAATAGTGCGCAATTACTGTGTGTTGTACCGAAAGACGGCCGGCAGCTGTGGCCGAGAGGTTCTAGGCGCTTCAGTGCGAAACCACGCGGCTGCTACGGTCGCAGGTTCGAATCCTGCCTCGGGCATGGATGTGTGTGATGTCCTTAGGTTAGTTAGGTTTAAGTAGTTCTAAGTCTTGGGGACTGATGGCCCATGTTAAGTCCCATACTGCTTAGAGCCATTTGAACCATTTTGAACCGCAAGACACTCTACCAGAATACGTCAAATGCAGTTCCTACTCTAAATTGTGCTATTCCCGGGCGAATTCGTGAATTTAAATTGCTGTTCTACTTGCTAAATTGGTACTCCGGTACAGGCCGTGACGGCCGTCTTACTGTGGGTTATTTTTAAAAGTACTGAAATTTAGAAATCTTTCCTTGTCAATTGTATAACCAGCTTTAAGTAAGCGTACTGATTAAGCTTTCTGGCCGCTTGTTATATTGTGGGTTTCCCTTGCGTTCATGGTTGTCAGTATACTATGACTCGCAGGTCAGGCATGAGCATGGTGTTGAATATGACTTCTAGGGGTTTACTGTTTACCCTTACCTAACGGCCATTAGTTGCAGGCCGAATTATTCAAATTGCTTATTACTAGTAAGAGTTCCCTGAAAATTCGACCAATCTGTAATTATAATTTTGGTGCTACTTGGTGAAATATTTAGGACACTAATATAACCGCATCGCTGTCTGCCATGTTATGAAATGATCTCTTCAATTTTTTGTATTAATACTTAGGTCGATTTTATTGTGGCTGCTGACAAATGTTAAAAGGCTTTTTATAGGATTAGGCCTTGTCAGTCGAGCCCGGTCATTCTGCTATCACACCCCCCTCTGGGCCTCCCTAACGATGTATTGCTTTATGTGTTCACCGGCCTGTAATAGTGTAAGCTAAACTGAGTTTCAGTTTCTTACAGATTTCGGTAGTGTTCTGTATGGTCTGGCCAGTTGTTACCTAGCCTTGCTGTGCGGACCAGCCTGTTGTTCCCTGGGCATTTACGTCACTGTCCTAAATGGTTCAAATGGCTCTGAGCACTATGCGACTTAACTTATGAGGTCATCAGTCGCCTAGAACTTAGAACTAATTAAACCTAACTAACCTAAGGACATCACACACATCCATGCCCGAGGCAGGATTTGAACCTGCGACCGTAGCGGTCGCTCGGTTCCAGACTGTAGCGCCTAGAACCGCACGGCCACTCCGGCCGACCGTCAATGTTCTAACTGACTGCAACGTCACTGTGGCTTCGTACAGAACCTTGGCCAACTAGGCACTTTGCATAAACATTCTGTTATTGTTTTATATTATCTAATATTGTTAACTTTAATCATGGATATTTTTACGAAGCCACTTCATGCAGTTGTTTTTTAAGAATTAAAGCTTTCATCTGTTAATGCACTTAACGACTGATGTAAATCAAAGTTTTAGGATTCTGAATTTTGTTTGATTTTCATTTGTTAAATTCATTAACTTAACAGCTGTAAATAATTCTGAACCTTAAGTAGAGCTTCTATCATTTATGAGAAATAACCTAAAAAATTGTAATAAGATTTTCTAGCAATAATTTGACACTATCACTTCACTGCATTAAGCTGATGTGTCTTGTCATATTTTGTCTCAAGTTTTAGGAAATAAAGTGTTTTTTTTGTCTGACTATGAATGATGCTATTGATGTTACCCCCTCTGATCCATCATTTCACTCCACCGCCAGGTGTACTAAATACTAATGCGGTTTGTTAAAACAATGCAACGTGTTTTCTGAAGTGTTGGCAGAAGAGCCAACACTGTGTTGCTATAGTAGGCCGAAATGCACGCGTTTTATTACACGCTGACTGGCGTGATGTCTGGAACAGTTAAGGGAATTAATAGTAGCAAATAAAGTACGTAGTTGATATAATACTTAACTTTAATCCACAATTGGAGTACATCGGTCTGACGGTACAGGCTTTAATATCTCAATATAAACTGGTAATGGCGCCTTGCCAGGTCGTAGCAATTGACGTAGCTGAAGGCTATGCTAACAATCGTCTCGGCATATGAGAGCGCTATGTGTCAATTCCATCTCTAGCAAAGTCGGCTGTACAACTGGGACGAGTGCTAGTACGTCTCTCTAGACCTGCCGTGTGGCGGCGCTCGGTCTGCAATTACTGACAGTGGCGACACGCGGGTCCGTCGTATACTAGCGGACCGCGGCCGATTTAAAAGCTACCACCTAGCAAGTGTGGTGTCTGGCGGTGACACCACATTTTCAATGGTAGCAGAGCGTGGTTGTGTTCTGAGTTGTATTAATTAATTGTGCAACATCATTCACAGTCTTAAACATTGTGTTACAATTTGAGCATTGAACTTTTGGTGTTGTGTGCTACGACAACTTGTTGAAATTTTTGCAAGATGATAGAATTGGTCCGTCGCTAACCAGGGGAGGTCTCACCTTGACCGCTCTGGAGAAACAGCTGGCCTACGAATTCAAAATGTGGAGCCAACCTGTTGATGGCACTGTAGCAGAACTTGGCGAAGATCGCGGAATGCTTTGGACTGCCCATTGCATCTGACTTCTGACTGCATTATTGAGGTAGGTCCCACATTATCTTATTGTGCCATGGCTCTCTGGTGTGCGGGATAACGTTGAGTTTTTACAGGATAGTAACCCCTTGCTTATTCAAGTAAACAGGATGCAGGCCCAAATCAATGACTGGATCAGTAGAGTCCGTGATTTGAAACAGCTAAAAATGACTACCAAACAGAATGGCACTCTTAAGCAATTGCTCAGCCAAGTAATGGAGTTACAGCTTAGTCTTATATGTTGGGGTGGCAGGACTATCGGTCCCCTATAGAAGAAGGTAGCCCTGTGCATGATCAGACTAATACGTCAATTTCTAGTGTGTGGAATCCAGTAGTAGCCCAGGTGGTGCCAGAATCCTTTGCCAAATTACTGGTTTATTTATGATTGAGGAGTTACAGCAGGTGGTTGGAGTATTGTGGCTATTGGTGCATTTTGAGAAGCAGGCTAACGCACTGGGTGTTCCACACTGAGTGATCCGTCAATTAATTCACTGAATTACTAAGGGTTTATTGAGCGTAAATGTTGTGGAGATATTACAGAAATGGGTTCGCGTACACGTGCATACTGAGACACTCCAACAGTGCACTGTTGGGATACGCATTGCAACAGAGGAAGGGGCTATTGAGAGCATCGTGGAAGGTATTAAGCCTGAAGATCAGTCACGTCTCACGTTGTTCCACAAACCCACCACCATTCCTGAATTAAATAAGCTGGTCTTTAGGATTGAGAGTATGCATTTTGCAGATGCCATGTTCGAAGGTATTGCTAAGTCCGCTGAACAAACACTTGTTGTTCAGTAGAAGAAAAGTGATGGGGTATTAGGTATGCTTAGGCCCGAGGCATATTTTCGTTGCGGTAGTTCAGAGTATTTCGTGTCCGATACAATGTAATCCACGCCTGAAGCAGGGTAAGCTGCACAAGCACTCACCGCCCATTAGGTGATGTAATCATATTAGGGTGGTAGTTAATCAATCTCTACCTGTCGCTTGTGCGGCTTAGAACAACGATCCTGTGTGCATTGTGATAAACTTGGGCCGTAGTATTTCTCAGCTCGATTATATAATGAAACCGTGGTATTTGTAGGTTTCTTCCCTTGCAGCCCACCTTACAGAGATGTCGGACTGTCATTGGACAGGTGTTGCTTGTGATTGACTGCTGTCTAGAGAGTCTTTCCATATATGGGTTTCATGGCCAGTTAACTTCATGGTGGTTAAGGGGCTTTTCATTAAGGTATTATCGGCTTGTGATTTCATCTGATGTATAGGGTTTGTTTTAAAATGTGCCGATACAGCTTTCTCCTTTAAGTTTTGCTCGGGTAGACGTTTCAAATTGTGTTCTTGTGTTTCAATCCAAGGTTCAAATGGTTCAAATGGCTCTGAGGACTATGGTACTTAACGGCTGAGGTCACCAGTCCCCTTGAACTTAGAACTACTTAAACCTAACTAAGCTAAGGACATCACACACATCCATGCTCGAGGCAGGATTCGAACCTGCGACCGTAGCGGTCGCGCGGTTCCAGACTGAAGCGCCTAGAACCGCTAGGCCACCACGGTCGGCTTCAGTCCAAGGGGTTAATAGCGTTGCGGTAGAGGGTTTCTGAAATTGAATTAGTCCATTTTTTTAGGGGAAGCTGAGGCTAACGAATTATTGCAGGTTCTCAGTCGGTTCCAGAATGTTCTAACTAATGAACTAGGGGTTACTAACATGACTCAGCACAGAATTCGGCTCACTGACGATATTCCAGTTCGGCAACCCGCCTAAGGTTAAAGCATTGCAACAGTTAATGGGCCAGATGCTCCAGGAGGGTGTCATTAGGGGCTTCCCCTCTCCTTGCACTTTCTCGTCCCTAAGGGTCAGGGATCTATTTATCGCCCGTAAGTGGACTACAGAATGCTGAATCAGGAGGTTGTCTTAGTATCGTTTTCACTACCGGTCTCGCATCACTGCTTTACCTGGTTCGCTGGTGCTCGCTTCTTTACCATCTTGGATCTCAATCATATGTATTACTAGATAATTCTGGGGACTCTAAACTCATTACCACTTTCTGCACCGACTGGAACCTGTAGAGTTCAGCAATTTAAACCAGTGTATAACTATTTGGATGTTGTGGTGGTATATAGTACCACCCTTGAAGAATACCTACAACATTTCGAGGAGATTCTTACTCGATTTCGCGTCGCCGATGTGACCGTTAAGCCCTCAAAAATAAATTTGGCCTGAAAGGAAATTTCGTTTCGTTCAGCTACCAGGGGGAGGATTGGTCGGGAACGGACCTGGGACTTGCAGACCAAAAAGGGAGTGGCCTGGTTTGTGGCTATTGTGAATCTTTTTTTGGAAATTTGTGCCTAATTTTGCCCATTTGGCGGCCCCTTTGAATAAGTTACACAAAAAGAGTGAAAACTTTTAGTGGGGAGTAACACAGCAATCAGCTTTGGATGTTGTTAAAGTAGACTTAAAAAATCCTCCCGTCCTCGCCATCCCGGACTTTGAACGACCTTTCGTGGTGCAGACCGACGTCTCGAAATCAGGCGTTGCTGCTGCGCTCTTACCGGTTCAGGGTGAACATCGACGTAATGCTTATGCCGTGAGGGCCCTCTCTCCTATTGTGTTGAAGTACTAGTATTCTGTTCATGAGTAGGAGACCCTGGGGGTGATCCTCGCCCTGGAAAAGTTTAAATTCTATCTGGAGCACCAGAAGTTTATAATAGATACCGAAAATCAGGCGATGAGTTGATGAGTTGGGTGCTCGCTCGTCCCATAAAGACAGGTTCGTATTTCGACATTTCGCTTCTCGGTGAAACTTATACGAGTCTCTGGGAATCGGACAGCACACTCATGCTCCGGATGTTTGGGAAGGGTGATAGCAGAAGCTATGATCAAAGGGAAGTAGAAAGTTTGAGTTGGTTTATTGGAGTGTCCACCGAAGTTCCAGAGCTGTTTGCTAATCTCAAGGAAACAACTGAGCCAAGACCCTTCGTTGCAAAAAAATAAGTAACGGCTCCTTAAGGGTAAACTTGTGCTTGGATATACCATGGAAAAAGGCATCGTATGTTAGCAGACTAAACGCGATCAAAGAGGCAAGATTTCTGTGTCTTGCGAGTTATTGCCAGCGATTTCCGGTACTTCCAAATGTTCAAATGTGTGTGAAATATTATTGGACTTAACTGCTAAGGTCTTCAGTCCCTAAGCTTACACGCTACTGAACCTAAATTATCCTAAGGACAAATACACACACCCATGCCCGAGGGAGGACTCGAACCTCCGCCGGGACCAGCCGCACAGTCCATGACTGCAGCGTCTCAGACCGTTCTGCTAATCCCGCGCGGCTCCGGTACTTCCATAATTCATTGATTGGGGGTGGGGGGTGACAGTATTATGAAGATTAAATAGTATCTCAACTGTCCTACATTGTAAGTACATCAGGAGATTAGTGGAGGAATGTGAGCAATGTAAAGCAGCTAAGCCCAATTCGAACTCTCGAAAGGGATTTTTATACTCCTCTATGGAGACTTGTCCCATGGATAAGGTATTTATTGATTGTATAGATCCCTCGCTGCGAACCTGTAATGGTAATCGTTACATCTTGGTGGTGGTGGACGCATTCTCAAGATTCGAATGCCTGGTACCTAGCAGGCCAGTAACTACCGGCTTGACTATTCGTCACCTATCTAATATATTTTTCCATCTTTCTCCCTCCATGGACCATTGTCAGTGAAAACGCCTCAGCATTTGCATCGCGAAATTTAAGAAATGATGCTTCGGAAATGCGATACGCCACTCCACCACCATACCCTATTTTCCACAATCATCTTTTGCGTAAAGGGTTAATTACGATCTTAAGCTTGCCCTAATTATTTTCCAGGCTCATTCACATCATAAGTGAAATTAATCGAATCCCTGATTGAACTTTTATTTTAATTCTGCTCATTATGAAGATATTGAGGCTACCCTGGCATCCTTGATGCTGGGCTGTCCCTTTAACTCTCCTTTGGCTAACTTGTGGTCAGTGAATGACCTCTCCGATAAAGTAACGCCGAAGGTTATCCAAGAGAAATGGAGACGGGCCCTAGAAAAATACAGAGCTCACGCGCCAGAGACTGGCCCGGAGGTATAATGAAGGGCGGCGCGCTTTTAGGGTACGGGTGGTCGCAGGTTTTCTCTAGGCGGCCCGGGAAAAGGTGCCAGTTATGAAATGAAGTGGGTCCGCCATTCCACCCCACAGCGAAGTGTGTTGAATACTAATGCGGTTTATTAAAGGAATAGAACGCGTTCTCTAAGGGGGCTAGATACACTTGGTGGACAGTATGGTGATCCTTACTTCCGGTGGTCAGACGGGTCTTACGGAACCTTGACGACGAGTGTGCCTGCCCTCAGGTTCACATGGAGTCCAACATTGGACTACAGTCACATCCGTGGATACTGCATGGTTCGACCAGCCGTCCAAATGGAGACCCACAATGGGGCCTCTTCCATACTCCTGTCAGGTGCTGAAAACGCTGTCTCCGCGAGTACACGGTATCTGCCTGCCTTTCACAGCGATAATTCAACATCTGAAGCCATTCAAGTACTAGAAACAAGATTCACTGACCACAGCATACTATACTCTGAAAACTACAGAATTGTCAAAGGCAAACTAAGTGAAAGAAATATGAAAAAACTTGTGACTGCATTCTGTGTACATAGAACAAAAAAAAAAGTCCGCCAGTAAGTTCCTCTCTCCTTCAAGTGTACAGATAAACGTTATACACTAATGGTCCCCCAATCAACGAAGACGAAAGACAAAAAATCCGCAAAAGTAGAAACATTTTGGAAAGAAGTGTAAATGAAATATCTGAAATACTAAATGAAAATGTAAAAATCCTGTTGGGGGACTTTAACGCTCAAATAGGGAAAGAAAATATTGTAGATGATTATCCTGCACACACACACACACACACACACACACACACACACACACACACACACACAGTAAGAGAGAAACAGAAAACGGCATAAGAATCACAGAGATACGCAAGGGTTTCAAATATAAATGAATATCGACCTACTTCAAAAAACTTCCAAAGATACAGAAGACATGGAGATCACCAAGTCAAATAGTCCATGTGGCAAATTCCAAGCCAAACCAGAGAGAAATTGTGAATGACAAATCGAGAAGGGAAGTAATGTCCATCAGAAATATAAATCCGAATTATCTCTCAAGCAAAGATAAGCAAGAATACGCAAAAAGTACAGAAGACAGGGACAAAAAGACTTCAAAAAGACTCTTATGTTCAAGCAACTAGAAGAATCTGACAGCGAAGACTACGCACATATTTACAGGAAAGTTACAGGAGTTGCCGAAGAAGTTGTCCCTCTGAAAAGATCACGGAAACAGATGGTGCAACGCAGATTGTGATGAAGTTCTCGGCAAAACGAAAAAAGTGTAGTAGCGTAACTCAAGAACGTAATCAAAACTTCAAAGAAAAACAGAAAACAACAGCCAAAATATTAAGAAATGCCAGAAGAATATTCAACATGATGTAGTTAAAATTTATTGAAGAATCGTTCAGAAGAACAACACAAGACTTTTACAAAACATTTAAGGTTCAAATGGTTCAAATGGCTCTGAGCACTATGGGACTTAACATCTGAGATCATCAGTCCCCTAGAACTTAGAACTACTTAAACCTAACTAACCTAAGGACATCACACACACCCATGTCCGAGGCAGGATTCGAACCTGCGACCGTAGCAAACATTTAAGGAAGAGCAGCGGAAGTATCAGTCTCCAGTTTTATGCTTCAGGATTTAAAATGGAGAATTAGTACTGAACAACACAGAGAACTGTGAATTGCTGGGTGACTACTTTCAAGAACTGCTCATCTGCGAAGAACCAAGGAAAAGGTGACCTACCTGCAATCTGAAATCCAAAATATGAGTTCTTCGTCTTTCCAAAAAATTATCAAAAGGCTAAAAAGTCATAAAGTATCTAGAGAAGAAGGCAAATTGACAGAAATGCAGAGAACAGCAGGTCCAAACCTAAAAGGGATCTTCCATAACAGAATTCTAAAGATTTGGGGTCGGAAGAAATACCACAAGAAGGGAAGTACTGTATTGACTAATTAAGCCCCTCCACAACAAAGGCAATAAAACAGTGTTAATACACCGTCGTAAAGTAAATGCAATATCCTCAAGCACTGTGTTTAATGGCATCTGGGTTTATGATGCGCATACTGAGGGGTGCAGTATTAGTGATTTGTTATCGTCATCGGCAATCAGATGACACTGAGGAAGCCTTTCTGTGCACCGCCTGTTTTGACCCTGCAGGCAGTAGCTGTGCTGAGTTTAGAGATGATCAATGTTGTTAACATTTATTCCGGGCTACAAGCCCCACCGACGAGTACGTTCCCCTGTTGAACAGCTTCAGCCATGTGAACAGGATCGTATAGTGGGTCAATGGGAAGTCGGACGACCGTATCGACGGATTGTTGCACATGTTGGACATAACGTACCGATGGTGTGTCGCTGCTTTCAACAGCGGTCTGTGGAACATGGTACACAATGACCTGGGAGTTCGCTTAGTACAGACGCACTTCAAGATCGACGCAGCGTCCGAGCAGCGGTGCCGATCGAACGTCATCCAGGGACGAAATCCGGGCATGTGGTGCACCTGCGGTGTCATCAGTGATCAGTGATCACTGGCTACCGGCTCCTTACATCAGGATTAAGATCACGTGTGCCTCCAGCCAGGCGAGTGCTGAAACCACGTAACTGCCAAGCATGCCTAATCTAGTTTCGTGGAAGATTTGGCTGAAGAGTGGAATGGCGTTCTGTTGTCTTCAGTGATGGCAGTAGGTTCTATATGCATGCGAGTAATGGGCGTACACGTGTGTGGCATAGCGACAGTGAGATGCCTATTCAGGATGGCGCATTCACCAACGACACACAGGTCCTATCCCAGGCTTCGTGGTGTGGGGGCCATCAATTACAACTCTCGGTCACATTCGATGTTTCTGCAGGGCAAAGCAGCCAGTGGCCGCTACATTGCACAGGTTGTTATCTCCGTGTTACAGCCATATCCCGACAGGAAGGTGGGGTGCGTTTTCAGCAGGGCAGTGCACGTACACGTATGGCATGTGCGAGGCAACCTGCTCTTCGTAGAGTACAACAACTGCCCCGGCCAGCAAGGTCACTAGATCTCTCTCCAACTGAACACGTATGGGACATGATGAAGCGGGAACTTACTCGTTCTCCAGTGCATGGAGGAACCATTACTGAACTGCAACAAAAGCCGCAAGATTTGGGACAATCTATGACAGGGTGCCACTCGGCACCTTTATGACCGTTTGTATGCGAGAATACATGCCTGCGTTCCCACTAGGGGGGTGAGGGGAGTACACTGTGTATTGATTGTAACGTTTGGGCACCCTTCACTGTGACATGAGTGTTTTATTTGGTTTGAATTTGCGATCACATACTTCTACAATGAGGAACTACGTGTCACCTCATTCGTCAGTAAAATGACCTTGTCCTTGAAGATGCTGCAGTATTCCTGGCAGTGTAATTTCAGGGAAACCTACCTCCTCCCAATAACCAAACCTAATCTCTAAGTATTTCAGGTAGAAAATATACTTAATTAGATTATCAAAGCCCCACAAACACTAACTCTTAAGATAAATTCTAATGTGAAATTGTGAACCATTTGAATTTAGTAGTTCTATAAGGGGTCGACTCTCTCCTGTATTCTTTAATTGAGTTTTGGAAATAATCATTAGAGAATCGGAAAGTGCACTAAAAAGGCTAGAATAAATCAATAAATAGAGTTAGGACAAGAACGTAAAGGAATAAGAATAAACTGACTGATCTTTTGAGGATGACCTTTCAGTTTTTACCAAAGATGTAGAACCAGACGTTACTATACACACATGAAGAAAAGTTTTATATCACCCCGGTTCCCAGAACTCCGAAGATAGGCGTTGACTGTGGATATTGTATCACAGACACAGTCCATTTGACTATTCAGAGATGTCACTAAACCCGCCCAAAGATGTAAACAATCATGCATAGCAGCGCCTATTAGACGGAGGGGTCCGACAGCCGATCAATTCCAGTCGTTCCACCAGGAAGGAGGAACACGGCTCGTGTTGTCGGTAGTTCAACCATGCCTAGACGGTCAACGGTCAATACCGCGGTTCGATCGCATCCGCATTGCTACGTGGTACCAGGAACGGACCTCAACAAGGGAAGTGTCCAGACAACTCGGAGTGAACAAAGCGGATGTTGTTCGGACATGAAGGAGATAAAAAAGACAGGAACTGTCGATGACATGCGTCGCTTAGGCCACCCAAGGGCTACTACTGCATTCGATGACCACTACCTACGGATTATGGTTCGGAGGAACCCTGGCAGCAACGCCACCATGTTGAATACTGCTTTTCGTACAGCCACAGAACGCCGTGTCCCGACTCAATGCCGAATGGACCGCTCAGGACTGGCATCACGTTCTCTTCATCGATAAGTGTCACATATGACTTCAACCAGACAATCGTCGGAGACGTTTTCGGAGGCAACCCGGTCAGGCTGAACGCCTTAGACACATTGTCTAGCGAGTGCAGCAAGTTGCAGGTTCCCTGCTGTTTTGGGGTGGCATTATGTGGGCCGACGTAAGCCGCTGGTGGTCATGGAAGGCGCCGTAACGGCAGTACGATACGTGAGTGCCATCCTCCGACCGATACTGCAACCATATCGGCAGAATATTGGCGAGACATTTGTTTTCATGTACGACAATTCACGCCTCCATCGTGCTCATCTATGAATGACTTCCTTCAGGATAACGACATCGCTCGACTAGAGTGGCCAGCATGTTCTCCAGACATGAACCCTATCGAACATGCCTGGGATAGCGCACACTCCGCTGCAGAGTGAAAATCTCATTCTGGAAACATCCCCCAGGCTGTGGGTAAGCCATGTCTCCGCAATATCCTTTCTTTCAGGAGTGCTAGTTCTGCAAGGTTCGCAGGAGAGCTTCTGTAAAGTTTGGAAGGTAGGAGACGAGGTACTGGCAGAAGTAAAGCTGTGAGGACGGGCCGTAAGTCGTGCTTGGGTAGCTCAGTTGGTAGAGCACTTGCCCGCGAAAGGCAAAGGTCCCGATTTCGAGTATCCGTCCGGCACACAGTTTTAATCTGCCAGGAAGTTTCATGCCTGGGATAGATTGAAATGGGCTGTTTGTGGACGACGTGACCCACCACCCACTCTGAGGGATCTACGCCGAATCGCCGTTGAGGAGTGGGACCATCTGGACCAACAGTGCCTTGCTGAACTTGTGGATAGCATGCCACGAGAATACAGGCATGCATCAAAGCAAGAGGACGTGCTGCGGGGTATTAGAGCCACCGGTGTGTACAGCAGTCTGGACCAGAACCTCTGAAAGTTTCGCTGTATGATGGTACAACATGCAATTTATGGTTTTCATGAGCAATAAAAAGGGCGGAAATTATGTTTATGTTGATCTCTATTTCAGTTTTCTGTACAGGTTTCGGGGCTCTCGGAACCGAGGCGATGCAAAACTTTTGAGATGTGTGTTTATTCTCTCCTCCTCCAAGTGGCAACAACTGAAAATTGTCATTATAATGAAAGAATATAATCTGGTTTGAATAATATAAAGCCGCGAGTGTCACATTTTCAATTAATTAAAGAAACGAGCTGATGAACGCAAACTGTTGTCTCTGCTGTCGTCTTCGTCTCCGTATAGAGGAAGACAGCTTAACATACAAAAAGAAAAAACACATCGTTCCCTCACAACAGATCGGAGAGGATAATATGTTTACAATTATATCGTGAAACCATGGACCTTGCTACGATGGATGCGTAAAAATAAAACTGAGGTACCCCACCATCCCGAAATAAACATCTTCGTAAGAATATCAGAGAAAGCAAGCCTGCAATTCTCGCAATCCAAAAAATAACATCTGACAAATATCGTAGGTGCTCCCTAACGTTGAAAACTGATTTCCGAAAAAAAAGTTAGTACATTTAAATAGTTCGGAGAATCCATTCTCGAACCAGTGGACTCACGTAAGAAGCAAACGATACCATATTCCCAAAGATGGAGATGGCATATAACCTCTCCAAGGACATCTACTGTATAATATCAAACTCCAGTAATGTGAAAACCAGACACTATGAAACAGCTACAAAGCTGTCTACGCCATAGAGTGCATTGTCACACTTAATACAGGGTCAAAAGAAAAAATTGGAGAGAAAATAGAGGATAATCTTTCGAAACATTTAGGGTCACACTGTAGATGAAAACAACTACAAAGAACTCTATCAAAAAATTCCCAGGCACAATCCAGAGTGGGCGAGTCAGTTTTTGTGGGTATGCGAAAAGAATAAAGTAAGTAGCTTAAATAAACCAATCTTCCAGTATTTCAGTAAAAAAATTGGATCAGAGATCTCAAAAAAACAGGAGAGATTAACGTAACCAAATAAGACTTTCAAAGTAGAGAAACATTCAGAAACAAAATAAGAAAACTTCAAGGACTTTCAGGAAAGAAAGAGGATATGTGAAAGGATCTTCACCCAGAACAAAAGCAGAGACAGGAAATGAAAAAGTACTGAGAAGATAGGAAGAAGGCTCTTGTTCGAAAGGAGAGTTCCCATAAGTAAATGTTTTATGTGGCCCACAGTTCACTGGAGACAATGCATGACGAACAAGATGAAGAAAAAGAAGGTGAACACATGTGCAGCGTTTGATTGCACCGAAAATGTGTAAAAGGACTTAACATTTCGTTGCACAGGTAAAATTAAAAAAAAGAAAAGGTTTGTTGTGTTGGAGTAGTGTCAGCCAGCGTTATCGATCTGTTTTCGGGCAGCCTACACATCAGGGACAGAAAACGCTTTTCTGTCAATGGCATCTAGGCTGTCCAGAGCGAAAGGTGTGTTGTGGGAGTAGTGTCGGCATTGTTTTACGGCCTATTTTACAGGGGCTACAAGTACGGATGGGCACAGCTTGAAGAAGCTTGAGATGGATAGAGAAAAGGATAGATAGATAAGGGGGCACAAGGGGTGGTCAAGGAGAAATGTGGGAACGAGAAAAGGAACAGAGAGGGGGAAGGAGGGGAGAGGCAAATAGTGGAGCACAGGATGAGATGGAAAGGAGAAGGGGGCAGGAGAAGATCGATAGGGAGAGGAGGGGACAAACAGGTGTTTAGGGAGAGGTTACAGCTGGAGATGACTAGGTAGAGGCGGATAGGAGGAGACAGAAAGAAATATGTGTGTGTGTGTGTGTGTGTGTGTGTGTGTGTGTGTGTATGTATGAGAGAGAGAGAGAGTGTAAGTACTCCTCCCAGGCCCCTGGAACAAAGTAGGCCAAATCAGAACACAAACTCATTGCTCTGAGACTACCAACATAAGTAGGTTTATAGCAGTCTAGCTATAATGTTTACTGAAATACAGACATGAAATTTTTCAAGCTCCTGCTGTATAGACTGCCCTGCACAATGGGAGTGTTGTGTGGAAATAGCATCAACCATCATTTCCGAACTGCTTTGAAGGACAGCACATACATCAGGGGCAAGAAACAGTTTACCAGCCCCGACATGTAGGCCACACAGCACAATGGACATGTGTTGGAGTTGACTAGCAGCCTACATGTCCAAGCCCTTGGCGTATAGGCTATGATGCAGGAGACGCATGTTGTGGGACTAGTACCAGCCTGCTTTATCAACGTCTTTTTCAGGGGATACATGTGTGGATGGGCATGCCCGGGGTAAGCTTGAGAAAGAAAGAGGAAGAGATGCAAAGACAGAGAGGGGAGCCAGGACATGATGGATAGCAAGGGAATGGGGCAGAAGGGGATGGGTAGGAACAGAGGGTCATGAGATTTACAGAGAGGGTGGAGGAGGAAGAGGTGGATGGAGAGAGGGGGTGGAGAAGATGGGCACAGAGAGGGGAGACGAGATGAACAAATGGAGGGGGAAGAGGAGACAGGCAGCAAGATGTGAGGGATAAAGAGATGGGCTGACTGGTAATAGGAGAAGATGGACAGATAGGGAAATGAGGAGGTGATGGTCAGGGAGGGGATTAGAGAAGATGTGCCAAGAGATGTCATAATATGTGACATACATGAAAGCCACCTAAGCTTCAAGGAAAAGGCTAATGTATACACCGCATAACAGAATTAAAGGATCACTTTTTCAAAAATCCCTAATTATGCCCCATTCAGGCACGTCAGTTTGAAATTTGACTTAAAGATGCCTACAATCTTCTTTTGTGGTGGTGCAAAAACAGGTCGCCCTCTGATGTCACATTCGGACTTGATGATTCTTCAAACAGAAAGGTGTTGACACTTGTGCAGAAAAGGCCAAAACTCAGAAGTTCTTTTGACATATCAAGCGAATAAAAGATGTCACATTGCCACAAAATTCACCACATTTTTGTCCACACACGTTGAAAAGGCCATTACAGCGCCTCTTACCTACATTTCACGCCTTCTTTTGACACATCTGCGATGGACGACAGAAGCAGAAGGCCCAGGTTGAAATTACACTGTCTTCTTATGGGTGGCCAAGGAAAACAGTTTAGAATAGAAACGAAGAGGCATTAGGGGGTGGCATAGAGGATGTCAGTGACGGAAACGACAATTCTCAGTGTGATGAGGAAAAGGGTGGTGATCTTGACAACCTTCGGCGAAGCCCAAGAAATGACTAATCTTAATATATATAAAGTTGAGAATATGTATGTATGTTTTGGGACTCCCCCATGCCCGTGGACTCGAAGCGACCAAATTTGGCACACAGACTGCTGGCCGTGACAGGATCAACACAAAAGGGATTTACAAAGGTCTAGCAGTAATAATTACAGAGAAACAGACTTGTGACGTTTTTATGCCCCTGCTGTATAGGTTGCACCGCATGACAAGTGTGTTGTGTGATAATATGAGGGTTTCCCAGAAAGTAATTCACCCCATTTTTTTTCCTCAGCTGAAAATTATGCTACGAATGCGACACGTTACGTATATATTATTTGAAGTCTCGTGAGTGAGTGCGCCACGACACGTTACGTATATATTATTTGAAGTCTCGTGAGTGAGTGCGCCAAGTTTCCGTCACTTCCGACAGCTAGCGTAGCTGCAGGACAGTTTCAAAATGGCGTCTGTAGGTGATGTAAGTTACAGGCAACATGCCATCATTGAATTTCTCAATGCAGAGAAAGAAACTGTGGGAAATATTCACAAACGCTTGTGCAAAGTCTGTGGAGAATCTGCTGTCGACAGAAGTGCTGTTAGTCGCTTGGCACAGAGGGTGAGGTCATCAGAAGGCGGTTCGGCGGAGCTCCATGATTTGCAGCGGTCGGGGAGACCATCCACAGCTGTCACACCTGACATGTTGCAGTGGACTTCCACTTGTTTGGGCCATTAAAGGATGCCATTCGTGGAAGACATTGTGAGGACGATGAAGAGGTGATTCAACAGTGAATCACTGGCTCCGCCACCAGGACAAGGGTTGGTACCAACAGGGCATACATGCCCCTGTTTCGTGCTGGAGGAAGGTCATAGAACGTATAACCCTCATACCTCTCCTGCTAATTAGGCTTTTCTATGTGACTGTGTACCTAAAGTCCCTAATCTGTGGGGAAAAGGCATCTACTCCGAAGAATAATGCAAAACCGAGAGAAGTAGATGAAGTTATAACCGAATCATCACTGCTCAGAACTTTAGCAATGACGATTAGAAACAAAGTTCGATTAACTTTATATATCTTTATTACATAAACTAGTTTTTAATTAACAGTAGTTAGCAGAAAATTTGGAAAAAAGGTTTTCAAAGTTTTGATTAATGAAAAGAACCAACGGTCGCCAGTTCCTCACCGGAACAACAATAATTAAATTGAAACTGAACTTTATACTAGTAAGCAATCTTTCTTAAGAATAGTTATTGGCGTCATAATGTAGGAACAGCACCTAACGCACGCTTTCAAGTACTTCACACCGCACATGTCACGGTAATCAAATAATAATGAAATAGCAAACACATACAAAATATTATATTAATTTTCAAAGATCAATTAAAGTAGGATAGTTTACTAGGTGTGGACTGAAACTTTTTGTTACGTTACTCATCATGATACTGGCTGTCGTAATTGTAGCAACCAGAAAGGTTGTTTGAATTTACTCATTGGTAAGGGCTGTCATGTACCTAGCATTACCTCTGATATTTCTTTGTAATAAAAGTTATAAATAATGCCACAAACTATAAATTATAACTGTGCTTTGACAATGAAATTAGTGTCCAAGTTACTGTCCAAGTTACATAAAGTTTTACTACTAATTTTTTCTTATGAAATTTACTGTATTTTTAGCAAATGAATTAATACTGGCTTTTGCATCATCGTATTTCTGTCATTATTCATACTACAGCCAAAGATTTACTTATTACATAGTTGTCCAAAAGTTGTAAAAATTATGTTTTGATAATCTAATCAATTAATGTTCACTTCATTTTCAGTTCATTTTCTGATTAGCTCGGTTCATACAAAGGGACAGGATAGATACTACTTGGGTGACGACTTAGGAAAATTATTTACGTGACAACGTCCACAAAAAGAATGTTATTTAAGCAATAAAATTCCAACTACGCTGGTCAGCCTATTACATTCTAGTTATAAAAAGTCTAGATCTTACTTCACTTTATGATGCCGTTGGTTTGTCGAGTGTCTTCATTTAGCGGTAAAATAGGGCACAATTTGATCTTCTTGCCATACCATAGCCAATAACAAGAGCCCACAGTACTCTTTATGTTATGCTGCATTTATACTGTGCCCAATAAATGCCATAGCTTGCCTATATTAAACATCCACCAAACCAACCATTTCAGTTTTCACTGCTCCGTACTTCGGAAACAGACTTTTTATCTCCGCACTTTGGCATAGCCACACTGGCGAATACACACAACCAACGACACCAATCGTCCCCTTGTGCCTCCGAACTGCTACATTTTTGGTGCGCTTGCACGCCCAGCGATAATGTATTTACAATTTATTACAGTCTTCGACAGTATCTTTTCCCTGACAAGGCCAGCGTGTCTACTTACAAAATGTTAACATTCCATGTGTAATTTCTTTCGTAAATAACAAATAGCATTTGTAACTTGGCAACATATTTACAAGAATAATATTCAGCACAACTAATATAACAAACTTCGCAAAACACGTAGAAAATGCATGGGCATCCATAGAGTTGTGGTGTTATAAATTACATGGAGATTACGTGGAAAAATGGGTGTGTAGATAAAACACCATTCTTTCGTGTGTGTAATTCTCATTATGTTCAATAAAGAACTGTTGAAGAAGAAAAATGCATTGCATTACTTTGTTGGCAACCGTTTTAGTATCCACCTGCATTATCGACCTGCTTTGAAGGGCAGTCTACACGTCAGGCCCCTTATGGGCAACTGGGTAGACAATCTGCAATATGCAGATGTATTGCCTCCCATTCTCCCGTTGGGTGCTTGCCTATCCATTCCTGGCCTTCTGCAGACAAGCAGACAACTGTGTCTCATATCTGGGTGATGACCATCAGGTCATCACAGCGAGTGCATTACATGCACTGTGATTAGGCACCCAAATTGTGTCCCATGTCGTGAGGTCACTGGATGTATGCCAGGCACTTAGCGCAGGTATTTACTGCTGTAATGGGGTGCATACCGACTAAGCATAGTGGGTTATTCTTCGTAAGCACATCCAGTAGCACAGGAAAAACTTTTTAGTAGATGTACTACTGATGGAATTTTAAGTGCAAGGACATACTGCATTTGCTGTTGCCAGATCTGGTATTAATGCTGAACTACTGCATGGAGGAAAGAAAAGACCACATTCTGCATTATGTATAAAATTGGATATATCACACTGTGATGCCCCATTGTCAGTATAAGCAAGTGCAGCTGGCAGGCTAATGTGCTATGTGCATTTTCATTAATAGTCTGTTATAATTGCATCATGGCACACAAAAACGCAGGCAAGGCATTCAACAACATGCTGCAAGACATCCACAGCAACAAGATCATCATGGGTGGTGCAGTGTTACTAATGTGTGGGGATTTCCACCAGATTTTCCAGTTGCTGCCATGGTGACACCTGCAGATGTGATTACGACATACATAAAATATTCCCCATTGTCGATGTATGTGCACACGTTGCTATTACAGACAAACATGACAGGAGGCCAATGAGACAACTCTGCACAAGCATTTGCATAACATCTGTTTGCGTTGTGGAAAGAAGGTATAATGTCTAGGATGCAACCCTGAGGGAAGGTTAACGGTATCATACAAGCTATATAATGTTGTCAAACATCTGAAGAGCTCATACCCTGCGTATATCCTAACACATTGTCCAGTTACCAACATATTTATTGATTCTGTGTAAGGGCCATCCTGTCTTCCATACCAACACAATATCTGTGATATATAGTGAAATCTTGGACACGATGCCTACTAATGTAACCTATTAGATGTCTGTAGACATGGCAGCTGATGACGACAGTATGGTGCAATTCCTAATGGAATTCCTACAGTTGCTGACACTGCCTGACATGCCACCACTCTGGTTGGTGCATGCGTTATGTTACTGCAAAATCTAAATGCAGCAAACCTTTACAATGGAACATGGTTGAGCATGTTGGGGATGTTACCTAGTGTTATAGAAGCAACCGCAACCATCATAACAGGTGAGGGTGCTGATGAATCAGTATACAAACCTCACATACCCTTTATTCCATAGGACATACCCCTACTATTTCACAGACTGCGGATCCCCATACTACTGGCGTTTGCCATTTCAATAAATAAAGCACAGGGCAAACCATGGAGATACGTGGCATCAGCCTTAAAACATCCAGGTTTGCACATGGCCAGTTGTACATAGCTTGTAACAGAGTGAGCTTACCCAGAAATTTATACATCGTGGCACATGGGAACAGTACACCTAATATTGTATGTTAGGTCTGCATTTCATACCTATATCGCTTCTAACAATAGCTGGTTGTTGGTGAAGCACAACTGGGATATTGAGGGGGAAGGGGGAGATTGACAGATAGGGAGGTGAGGAATGGACAGAGAGGGGAGAAGATGAGTTAGCCCTTGAGATGGCACATTGTATGTGACGTGCATGTACACAGGCAAAGCTGCGGGGAAGGGCTAGTATATACTCTGTGCAACAGAATTAAAGGATAACTTTTTCTAAACCCCATAATTGTGTCCCATTCTGCTACATAGGTTTGAAATTAGGATCAAAGGTGCCTACAGCCTTCCTCTGCACCACTGTGTAGAAGCATAGTGCAGAAGCACCTGTGATGTCACTCTCTGGTTCGTTGATGCTTCAAAAAACAAGGTGTCTACACTTGTGGGAAAAAGGCAAGGAGCTCAGAAGTTCATTTGACGTGTAAAGTGGTGTAAAGAGCATCACTGAAAACACCCTTTCCGTTGAGGTGTTGATTCCCACACATTTCGTGCTCTAAAACGACAGTTCGAAGTGTGATGAACTAAATGACGACGTTCTTGGCAGCCTTTGGCGTTGTTAACAGCTCCCTTCTCGACGGACATCATGAGGCTGCAACCCATTGAACGTGATTTCACCTGTTTGCAGCGAATGCGACTGTAAATTTTGCTCTGCTGTACAGGATGGAACCACTAGGGACCATTCAAGCCCATTTGACAAAATTTTAACATGATTCAAAGCAGCAGAGCGTCCTATGCTTTTTCAGTGGTCCTGTTTCACGCTCTCCCGTGGCTTGATCACAGAGAGATGCGACACTGGCACATGGGAGAATAAAACGG
Source organism: Schistocerca cancellata (assembly GCF_023864275.1). Taxonomy (NCBI): domain Eukaryota; kingdom Metazoa; phylum Arthropoda; class Insecta; order Orthoptera; family Acrididae; genus Schistocerca; species Schistocerca cancellata. The sequence goes on along the minus strand of NC_064630.1, from coordinate 548,911,416 downwards.
CAAAGATTCGCTCTAAGATGCCCCAGTTGGCAAAACCCTCAGTGGGATCCACACACTTTTACTGAGAATTTTAAAAATGTTACCTGTACAGGAATACTTGTCAAGTAGCATGAGGTTCCTGCAGATAGGCAACCATTTGATAGATCTCCAAGTCCAGTTGCAAGCCAGCAGGTGCCTAGAAGAACTTCACAACATATGTCAATGTCGCAAACCTCTGTGATCGCGCCACAGGAGGGCATGAAATAGGAGCACTGAAGAAGAATAAGGACGCTTTTCGGCTTCAGATCATGTTCAAATTACGTCGAATGATTTTGAACGGTCCCTAGGAGTTCCACCCTGTACACCAGAGCAAAAATTGCGGTCGCACTGCACTCCAAAGTGATGAGATCACGTTTAGAGGGGTTGTAGTCCTGAGATGTCCGTCGATAAGGGGTGAATTGCCCATGGGTGTCAACAGTGCCAAAGGTTGTCAAAAATGTCGTCCTTTTGCTCAACGCACTACAAACTGTTGTTTTAGCCTGGGAACTCAAATGGGAATACCTGGAAAGACGGTGATGTTATTTTTGAGGACCACTATTGAGAAAATTTAGAGAACTGGCATTTGAAGCTTACTGTAGAATGAATCTGTTGCCTCCAACATACATTCCGCGTAAGGACCATAAAGATAAGATACGAAAAATAAAGCTCATACAGAGGCAAATAGACACTTGTTTTGTGAGTGGGACAGGAAAGGAGGGGACTAGTAGTGGTATAGGATACCCTTCACGTGCCATAAAGTGGATTGCGGAGTATTAATGAAGATGTAGATGGAGAAATGTGTGGGAATCAACGTATCAAGGAAAGGAGTGTTTTCATTGATGTCCTTTATGTCGTCCCTAAGCAGTAGTGCATCTGACAACTTTTTCTCGCCCACCCATAATAAAACTGTGTGATTTCTACCCCAGGCATCGTGGTTGTGACATCCATCACAAAGGCATCAAAAGAAGGTGTGAAATGTGGTGACCTTCCCTTTGTGTGACATGTCTATGGTGTTGGGCAAACTTGTGGCGAAATTTGGTGGCAAAGTGACATCCTTAACCCACTTTACACATCACATGAGCTTCTGTGCTCTGACCTTTTTTCCACAAGTGTCGACACCTTGCTGTTTGAAGCACTATCGAGCCTGAGCATGATTTCACAGTCCACCATGCTTTTGCACCATTACAGAGGATGTTTGTAGGCACCATGGAGACAAATTTCAGGCTTATGCAGTGGAATGAGAGATAATTACAAAGTTTCAAAATAGTGGACCAGTAATTCTGTTTTACAGTATAATTAAAGTAACATGTAAGTATGTATGCCCTGGATCTCCTATATGCCTAGATCGATTTCAGGAAAGTTTGGCACACAAACAGAAAACTTCATGAGTATCAGCACCAAGGAGTTTATAACATCCTAGCTCAAACAGGAGAGGAGATATGAGCGAAAACATGTTTTTTTCTACACGTGCTGTATAGGCTGTGCTGCATCACTGGTGTGTTGTGTGGGAATAATATCGGCATGCCTTATCAAGCTGCTCTGCATGGCAGCCAACTCGTCAGGGCAAGAAATGGCGTGTAGGCTGGCCTGCATGACTTTTTTGGTTTGTTGGCGTAGCATTGGTTTGTTTTATTGACTTTTCTTGCAGATGGCTAAACTTGCGTTATGGCATGGCTGGAGACAGGTTGAGATGGATGTATGGAGGGGATACAGAGAGGGGTGAGGAGGACGTACATAGAGAGAGGGATGAGGAGATGGTCGAGAGAGGGAGGATGAGGGAGAGATACAGGAGGGAGGTGGAATTGGCAGTGGAGTAACGGGCAGTGGGAGATGAATTGATAGCAGGGGAGAAAGACGTGGTCAGAGAGAGAGGGGGAGAACGAGATAAATGGAGAGAGGTGGGAGGATGAGGAGGACAGAGGGAGGAAGAGATGGTCACAAAGAAGGGGGGGGGGGGGAAGCGTGTGTAATAAATGTGTCGAATGCATGCAGGAGTGAACCCACGTGGAAAAGGCTAGCAAATAGATGACCTTAAGGAAAACGTAAGGTGCTCCATGAGATTATTCATAGATGGTGCTGTCGCGATGCCAGTAAAGTATAGGGAAATGCAGGAAAGCCTGCAGAGTGTCGATACTTGGTGCAGGCATTGGCAGTAGACCATAAACACAAACAGTCTTTATGTACTGCGCATAAATGGGGGTAATTCCTAGTTGTTGTAGGCTCCTATGATTGTACTACTGCCAAAAAAATCACTGGAAACAGTACAATCCATTAAATGTATTGGAATATACGTATAGAAAGATTTAAAGTGGAAAGATCGCACGCAAGTAATTGTAGGAATGGCAGATACCAGACAGAGACCCATTCCAAGAATCTTTGAGTATTGTTGTCCGCCTACGAAGGGGATGACTTTCAAAACCCTCTTTCGATGGTTTCTTGAGTGTTAGTTGGCAGTCTTCCATCCTTACTAGATAAGATAGACAGAGAAAATAGAAAATATTCAAACGAGAGCAGCATGTTTCGTCACAGGTTCGTTTAGTAAGTATGAAAATGTGACGAGCTGCGAATCCACCAACAGTGGCAGACGCTACAAAAGAGGTGGTGGTGGTAGTTAGTGTTTAACGTCCCATCGACAACGAGGTCATTAGAGACGGAGCCCAAGCTCGGGTTAGGGAAGGATTGGGAAGGAAATCGGCCGTGCCCTTTCAAAGGAACCATCCCGGCATTTGCCTGAAACGATTTAGGAAAATCACGGAAAACCTAAATCAGGATGGCCGGAGACGGGATTGATCCGTCGTCCTCCCGAATGCGAGTCCAGTGTGCTAACCACTGCGCCACCTCGCTCGGTTACAAAAGAGGCGTTGCTCCAGCTGGGTTTACCGCAAAGTTCTCAGAACTATTCCTATAAGAATAAAGCTACATAGGGTGGTCAAAAAAATGTCTGAAAAGCTTTACGGGATGTTGCAGAGCAAGATGCACTGAGACATAAATGGTAAGAAAAAAATTCGATATGTTGCACCGTTTACGACTCATTTAGTCTTGAAATTAGCCAATCGGGGCGTTGTGCGTTAACATTCAAGCGACCTGCCAGATGTGGTGTTGCCATACAAATACTTTGTTCAGTTAGCTGAAACTAGAATTTGCGCGCACTCGATCTGATTAGCTAACTTCAATGCTAAATACTCGGAAACGGGGCAACGTATCGAATTTTTTTTCTTAACTTTTATGTCTGAGTAGAGCCTACCCTGCAACATCCAGGCAAGCGTTTCAGACATTTTCTGACTACCCCGTTCATTGCCTGGTATAACGCATATTTCGTGAAAAGACCATCAAGGTAAAGTTAGAGTGGTCTGAGTCAATCGGAGACCTACCAACAATTGTTGTTTCCGCGAAACACATGAGACTGGAACGGAAAGATGTGGAAATAACAATATTACACAAAGTACGCTTGTGGGATATAGACGTGGATGCAACTTAGTATAAGTGTGGGTGGGTGGTCAGCGCTGTCTTTGCCTCTTACGTGCAATGTGTCATTTTCTTTACTTTTCTGTAATCTCAATTTCAGAACCAAAAAGCACACTGGGGCGAATAAATGTGCTGGATACAGAATACGCGGGAGTAATACGCTGTCCTTTTGCTTCGGTTAAGTCACGCATCATTATTATAGAATGAGTATTAGGAGTATAATGGAAGATAGAAACACCATGACCGTAAATCAGAGCGGAACTAAAGACCCGAAAGCGTGAAGGGTGTAAAAAATTCCTGTGCAGATTTCAGAATACTATATAGTGTTGCAGAACGAATCTTTTGAACGGAGTTTTCAGCAACAAGAAAAATTGTGAAGGTCATTGCTGTGCCGAAACGAAGTTTTTTTGGAGGTACGTTTTTGCCAACTCGTTCAAAGTTACCGAGGACTTGGGATCAAGTCCCCATCCGGCCATCGAGATTTATAAAATCTTGTTAAAATCGTGCTTCACAGCTGTCATGAAATACTTTTTTTGTAAATAATTTTTCATGGTTAATGCTACATATCAAAAATTTTGTATTCACCATGAAAAATTGTAAAAGTCCTGCCAGAAGATGGCTTAAAGGTAGGAACTATTTGGTTTGGGTTTCCTGTGGTTTTCCTAAATCTCGTAAAGCAAATGCTAAGACGGCTGCTCTGCCTGGGATACTGACGTTTGCCGTTCCTCGTCCTTCCCCAACCTGGGCTGTGATCCGTCTCTAACGACGGGAGATTAAACACGAATCTCACTTTTCGTTGGAAATTTGATTCACTTTCTTTGTGAAAATTGTTGTTGTTGTGGTCTTCAGTCCTGAGACTGGTTTGATGCAGCTCTCCATGCTACCCTATCCTCTGCAAGTTTCTTCATCTCCCAGTACCTACTGCAACCTACATCCTTCTGAATCTGCTTAGTGTATTCATCTCTTGGACTCCCTTTACGATTTTTACCCTCCACGCTGCCCTCCAATGCTAAATTTGTGATCCCTTGATGCCTCAGAACATGTCCTACCAACCGGTCTCTTCTTTTCGTCAAGTTGTGCCACAGGCTCCTCTTCTCCCCAATTCTATTCAATACCTCCTCATTAGTTATGTGATCTACCCATCTATCTACTCTTCAGCATTCTTCTGTAGCACCAGATTTCGAAAGCTTCTATTCTCTTCTTGTCCAAACTATTTATCGTCCATGTTTCACTTCCATATATGGCTACACACCATACTAATACTTTCAGAAACGACTTCGTGACACTTAAATCTATACTCGAAGTTAACAAATTTCCCTTCTTCAGAAACTCTTTCCTTGCCATTACCAGTCTACATTTTATATCCTCTCTACTTCGACCATCATCAGTTATTTTGCTCCCCAAATAGCAAAACTCCTTTACTACTTTAAGTGTCTCATTTCCTAATCTAATTCCCTCAGCATCACCCGACTTAATTCGACTACATTCCATTATCGTCGTTTTGCTTTTGTTGATGTTCATCTTATATCCTCTTTTCAAGACACTGTCCATTCCGTTCAACTGCTCTTCCAAGTCCTTTGCTGTCTCTGACAGAATTACAATATCATCGGCGAACCTCAAAGTTTTTATTTCTTCTCCATTGATTTTAATACCAACTCCGAATTTTTCTTTTGTTGCCTTTACTGCTTGCTCAATATACATGAAAATATGAATAATTTTTGACCATACTTTGGACTTTGCGTGGGTAGAACAGCAGTTTTCTCACTGTACTTTTATTTGCTCAGTTTAGTGGAAGAAAAATATTCCAACCTGCAGACTTGCTTTCATCTCGACCATGGACGCTCTGGTTGTTGTAACAGAGGAACTACAGTAAAACTCTGTCCCCCCCCCCCCTTCGTAATTCCTCTCCTTCCGCCGGCCGGTGTGGCCGAGCGGTTGTAGGCGCTCCAGTCTGGAACTGCACGACCGCTACGGTCGCAGGTTCGAATCCTGCCTTGGGCATGGATGTGTGTGCTGTCCTTAGGTTAGTTAGGTTTAAGTAGTTCTAAGTTCTAGGGGACTGATAACCTCAGATGTTAAGTCCCATAGTGCTCAGAGCCATTTGAACCATTTGAACCTCTCCTCCCCCCCCCTTTTTTTTTCTCATCATCAGTCCAACTTTTTAGTGCAGTGTTCAAGTGAATGTTCACTGTTGTTCGTCTTTCCAAAACAGAAATCATGCTATCGCTGGGTGTGAATTTTATATCTCTTGCGAACAGAAATCAGACTGTCGCCGTGTTTTTTAATTGTCTGTCTATTATTTTACCTGTCTGCTTCATATGTATTTTATTAGCATCATCAACCCTTTGTTCTATTTTTTAAGTTCCACGATTTTCCGCCACGTTACCATTTAAGTCTCCGATTTTATCGCCTGTTTTTGTTATTTATTATCTTCATCTTTTTAAAACAAATTCTCTATGCTGAAGAGCGGCATACTAAGATGCTGCCAGCCCGCCCCCTTCGGGGGGAATCGAAACTCAATAAAGAAAATAAATAAAATAAAATAAAACTCGGTATGTCCGACCCTCATTACCCGGATTATTTATTTACTTATTTATTTATACAGTAACTGCTTAATATCTGATACTCCGGAGGTAACGACGGCAACAATCGTCGACAAAAATTGTTAAATTTAAATTCGTCTCACTGCCGTTCAAGGATCTATTGCAATTACATCATAGTGAAAGAACGTGGTTGTGTTTGTGGACAAAAAGCTAAATGCACTGTATGGGATGGATAAAGGGGAAGTGTTGAAAAACGATTTCGTTGATGCATTTGCATATATTCCAGCATGTTCAGACATAGTTATTAATGAAAAATTACTGTCTACGAAGTATGATCCTTTAAATTTGTGTAAGAATGATCTATGCATTTCCATTCCTGTCGAACATGCGAGCCCGTGGACACTTCATAGAAGCCTTTGAGATAAAAATTAGCAAAGTTAGGCGTAAAAATTGAATATAAAATTATGCGAATGATTTGACGAGGTGAAAGGTTTCATAATATCTTACTCAAGTTAACTTCATTTTCCAAATCATTAGCACCTCACGCTTCCGGTGCATTTAGTAAATCATGCCGGAATAAAGAGAGAGCAGCTGAGTGTGCCTGTATCAGCTTCAGCTTCACACATTTTCTACAACGACGTCGTTTTTGTAGTTAGTTTACATGTGTATACACGTATGTAGATTCATTAAGTACCTGTGTTTCATTTACCTTCCACAACTGTGCTTATGATGTTTTGGTGTTGTTTTCCTATATTGCCTTACCATTCTCCCTCTATTTGTATGACACAGTGAGGGATTGCGTCTGGTTCAAATGGCTCTGAGCATTATGGGACTTAACATCTGTGGTCATCAGTCCCCTAAAACTTAGAACTACTTAAACCTAACTAACCTAAGGACATCACACACATCCATGCCCGAGGCAGGATTCGAACCTGCGACCGTAGTGGTCGCGCGGTTCCAGACTGAAGCACCTAGAACCGCTCGGCCACACCGGCCCGCAATCCGTCGGTGTATAGCGTTTTCAAAGTGTTTGGCTGTGAGTGTAGTTTCTGTCTGCTGCTGTGGGAATTTAGCGGACTCTTGTGTAGGCTTGGAGTAAGGCAAAGAGATTTGGCACCTTCTGGTCCAAGTGCTACTGTATTTATGTTGGCGTAGTCCGGAAAAGGTATATCTGGCCAGTTTCGCTACCTGTCTGCAACCCGATTTTGTTAGCGTGCTAGGCACTCGTCCCTGGGATCTTGGTGAGTAAGCCTGCTCGTCAGAGTTCGTCTACAGTAGCTTTAATATGGTAACTGAGATTGTGTAAGTACCAGTGTATCTGGAGTATTATTAATCCATTTCTTTCAGATGTTCAGATGTGTGTGAATTCCTAAAGGACCAAACTGCTGAAGTCATCGGTCCCTAGATTTACACACTACTTAACTTATACTAAGAACAGTACACGCACGCATACCCGAGGGAGGACTCGAATTTTCGGCGGGAGGGGCCGCGCAACCTGTGACATGGCGCCTCAAACCGAGCGGCCACTCCGCGCAGCTCCATTTCTTTGACAGGCTTAGGTCTTGGTAATCATGTGGTATAGTTTATTCAACATAGTCAATGCTGAGAATTTTGCCATTGTTCCATTTTTATGGTTAGTTGTTCTGTTCAGCCAGCTTAGGAGTGTGGAAGAGTGGTGAACGAACTGTGCTTGGTTTCGGCTAGTACTCTTGTTTGCTCATTGTGAATGTGAGTGTGTTTCTTGCTATATAATTCTTCCTTTTTCCATTAGTTCCATTTTATTCTGCAATTTCTATCTATTTTACCTTTGCTGTTGGATTCCACGTGTTCGTGTGTATTTTAGAGAGCCTTGAGTTCTGTGAGTTTGTCTTCTTTTATCATTACTTTGCAGTAATCTCCGGAATAATAAATTTTTCAGGATGTTCATGTTTTGTGATGGTCTTGCTTTGTTAAACTTGGACCACGAGCTTGAAAAAGAATGAGTTTTCAGCTCCACCTTCAGTTCCTTTCCCTACTGGTAGGTTTGTAATTAAATTCAATTCATGTGTGTGTTATTTCTGATTTGTATTTTTGACGTTCGCAACTTTCCGTGATTCTTTTCCTCGTCAGCGTACTTTGTGCGATTTTACTACCGGATGTGGCTAGTCTATGCTTGAGATTGTGGTTATTTCAATACTGCAGTACTCTTTTACGTTCGCGATATGTTGTCTATTCTTTTTATTACCTCCGAAATTGTGAAATTTTCGCGGTTTATTCTGCGTGTTAATCTGTTGGGCCACTTGCTTCTTTTCTGGACGTTTGGCTAAATTCTTGCTTCCGTTCATTATTGACGCTTTAATCCGGTGAGAGCACAACTTTTTGTTATAGGTGATTATGATATATGTGTTAACTCTTCTTGTTTCTTTTCTCTGTGTGATGCTAATGTGAATGTGGAAGTGTGTGCGTGATACGTGTGCACTCACTATCCCTGTTTTACAAGTTGTTAGTTGTTGATAAATCCACGCAGCAGAGTACTCATACTTTGTCAATGCTTTTTACTCACTTGCTTAGTAAATCAGGCGGCAGCAACCCATTATGTTCTAATGTAAATGTTTCGTGCTTTTGAAATTAATAAATGTTCAGTCCAAGTTTATTTTCAGTTTCAGTCGTATTGTTAGTCAGTTATCCCATACTTGCCAATTTGTGTTTCCTAGGGTATATCCTGCGCTGTCTTTTTTTTTTTGTTGCGGAAATGAATACTGGCCCATTCATTTTCTTTATTAAATAGAAGATTAACTTTTTATGCGAATCCAAGAAACAGATTAGTACAGATTAGTACAGTGCTTAAGCTGTTAGTTACCTACGTTGGGCCTTCCATACGTCCATGAGAAACAGTTATTTTGGCTGTGCGCTACGTGTTACTGACAGAGGCATAACCTCTGCTCGTTGATTTTCACTTCAAAAAAATGTCTCTGAGCACTATGGGACTTAACTTCTGAGGTCATAGTCCCCTAGAACTTAGAACTACTTAAACCTAACTAACCTAAGGACATCACACACATCCATGCCCGAGGCAGGATTCGAACCTGCGACCGTAGCGGTCGCTTGGTTCCAGACTGTAGCGCCTAGAACCGCTCGGCCACTCCGGCCGGCTGATTTTCAGTCGTTATTTATTGAACTAAGTGTGTCAGGTGGTTTGGAGATATTCAGTTAATCTTTAATTTATTAATTAAACATACCACTGGCTCAGTTTAATCTACCACTTTTGGTTAATTCCATCCACAATTTTCACGAGTCGACTTGTGCGAGAATAAATAAAATGTTGGTCAAAACTATGTATCAACACCTATCTTTTAGCAGCATCTGAATCTTGCTGATAAACTGAAACTGTTAGTTTTGTAACCGATACCGTCAGATCTGAGGATGGTTCATGTGGCAAAGAAACCGCTCATTTTGAAAAAAAATAAAGCAATCAAGACGGACAATAAAATAAGTTTTACAGATGACGGCGGATGTTCTCCGAAGACAATATGTCAATTTCCGCAAAATTATACTAAGAAATGAAACTTAAGTTACTGCTGCATTCGTATACACTGAGGTCCATTAAAACTGGAACACCATGAAGGTACATGCAAAATGGCATGAAGTATACTGCACGCTTGGATAGACAAATGGTTCTAATTCTCCTTGAGGTTCATGAAGACAGGTATAAAGCTACGGAAACAATAATGCACTGATGCGTCCCACTGGCATTGCTGTGTGCGAATGTGTCATAGCATTCATCTACTGCACGAGCTTTATCTTCCTTTCGTTCGAAATGATAAAGTGCGATCTCCTCGCAATTTTTGCACGAAACTTGACTGTTTTTATGCACAGCATTTTAGGAGATAACAAGAAGCTTCGTCTTTACGTCAACTACGAATTTCTCTATAGTATTAATCACATCCTTTCTTCACGTTTACTTGAAGCAAACTTCACGACTTTTTTTATGAGAGGCTCAGCAGTGCCACTCCTGGTGTCATGGTGTGAGAGTTATCGGGTCCGACTTGAGGGAACTCTGACGGCACAATCGTACGTCACGGACATCCTGTGTCCTCATGTGTTACCTCTCATGTAACAGTATTGAGGCGCGTTTTTCAAGACGACAATGCTCTTCCTCTCAGGGCACAAGCCTCTATAAACTTACTGCGAGATCTTTCTCTGATACAACATGTGGTTAACCAGATCGGATACCAGCTCTGTCCCAATGCCACTATCAAGGACAAGGGTAAGTTACAACAGTTGTGGGCTATCTTGCCTTTGGAGAAGGTACAACAGTCTTATAACATCCTTTACGAACTGAATCAGTGCATACATCCGGGCCAGATTGATTTCAACGTGATACTGATTAGAGGGTTCATGCTGCCAAGTTCTTTGTAAATTGTACTCGGTATTGTAATCACTGAAATTCACATCACATAATCCCTCAACCTGTGATATTTCATTTCATTTCTTCCTCCGCTTCTGTGTGCTTCACTTTTATACGGGCCATTAAAATTGCTACACCAAAAAGAAATGCAGATGAGAAACGGGTATTCATTGGAACATGTATTATACTAGAAATGACATGTGATTACATTTTCACGTAATTTGGGTGCATAGATCCTGAGAAATCAGTACTCAGAACAACCACCTCTGGCCGTAATAACGGCCTTGATACGCCTGGGCATTGAGTCAAACAGAGCTTGGATGGCGTGTACAGGTACAGCTGACCATGCAGCTTTAACACGAAACCACAGTTTATCAAGAGTAGTGACTGGCGTATTGTGACGAGTCAGCTGCTCGGCCACCATTGACAAGACGTTTTCAATTGGTGAGAGATCTGGAGAATGTGCTGGCCAGGGCAGCAGTCTAACATTTTCTGTATCCAGAAAGGACCGTACAGGACCTGCAACATGCGGTCGTGCATTATCCTGCTGAAATGTAGGGTTTCGCAGGGATCGAACGAAGGGTAGAGCCATGGTTCGTAACACATCTGAAATGTAACGTCCACTGTTCAAAGTGCCGTCAGTGCGAACAAGAGGTGACCGAGACGTGTAACCAGTGGCACCCCACACCATCACGCCGGGTGATACACCAGTATGGCGATGACGAATACACGCTTCCAATGTGCGTTCACCGCGATGTCGCCAAACACGAATGCGACCATCATAAGTCTGTAAACAGAACCTGGATTCACCCGAAAAAAATGACGTTTGCCATTCGTGCACCCAGGTTCGCCGTTGAGTACACCATCGCAGGTGCTCCTGTCTGTGATGCAGCGTCAAGGGTAACCGCAGCCATGGTCTCCGAGCTGATAGTTCATGCTGCCGCAAACGTCGTCTAACTGTTCGTGCAAATGGTTGTTGTCTTGCAAACGTCCTCTTCTGTTGACTCAGGGATCGAGACATGGCTACACGATCCGTTACAGGCATGCGGATAAGATACCTGTCATCTTGACTGCTAGTGATACGAGGCCGTTGGGATCCAGCACGGCTTTCCGTATTATCCTCCTCAACCCACCGATTCCATATTCTGCTAACAGTCATTGGATCTCGACCACCTCGAGCAGCAATGTCGCGATACGATAAACCGCAATCGCGATAGGCTACAATCCCACCTTTATCAAAGTCGGAAACGTGATGGTACGCATTTTTCCTCCTTATACGAGGCATCACAACAACGTTTCACCGGGCAACGCCAGTCAACTGCTGTTTGTTTATGAGTAATCGCTTGGAAACTTTCGCATGTCAGCACGTTGTAGGGTCGCCACCGGCGCCTACCTTGTGTGAATGCTCTGAAAAGCTAATCATTTGCGTATCACAGCATCTTCTTCCTGTCGGTTAAATTTTGCGTCTGTAGCACGTCGTCTTTGTGGTGTAGCAATTTTAATGGCCAGTAGTATATACAGGGTGTCCGAGCTATCTTGTCCACCCAAAATATCTCTGGAACATTAACAGCTTTTGGAAAACGACTTTCACCGGTATCAATGTAGGGCTGGGGCCCATTAATGTACATATTTGGAAACATTCTAAAACGAAAGCATATGTGTTTTTTAACACAAACTTGTGTTTTTTTAAATGGATCTTCTATATTTTTTCTTCAGCAATCCATAGCATGACAAAGCACATACACAATGGCGTTGATTGCATCGCAATATTCTGATTACATCCCGAGATATTGAGACGCGAAGTTGACGCTTGAATCCCCGACATGCGCTGCTAGCGCACGTCCTGAGGCTCAGGCGTGAACCCCATGCTGCCCGTAATCGCGATGTCATTGACATGTGTAATCACACCTCCATACTTATCAAGAGGTCCGAAACGAATAATACGGTCTGTTGCCATCAACTCTCATAAGCACATAATGGTTTCCCTCTTGCACGTTTTACGTGTCTACGTACACAATATGAACCAGTACCGATCGGTGTACACCCGTCAGGTTGTCTTATTTAGCCTGCACACCCAAAATAAGGTTTATCTAATGCGTTATATGACCCATTGTGCCTGTCGCGCAGGGCCTGGCTCTACCTAGTCAAGTGTCCAACGTAGTTCCCACTACTGCCACAGTTACCACTTCGTCTTTTTTATGATTTGCGACCCATGCAAACTCCTGTGCTCGATCACCCTCCGAGCATCCCATTTGTTGTTGCTTTGGTGTGCAGTACACCGCTTGCCAGTGTAGTCGTGCATCAGAGTAATCTAGTGACGGCACAGAGGTAGTACACATTGTGAATAAACGTTGTGTTGTGGAACTTATACTGTACAGTATAATGTACACACATGAAGATATGGTAAAAATGCTGCTGATCTATGGAGAATGTACGTTGACGGGAAATACATTATGAGATTGCTTGTTTGTTGATAGTACTGTTAGCGAACATTATGATTATTAAGTTAATATGTCTGTTTTCTACCCTACTCTACATACCTGTACTGTACCCTGTTGTAGGCGGACGAAATGCTGTTCAGGCAGAACGACTGTACGGAAGACGATTCCCTGATAAGCCATCGCCTTCGCGCCGGATGTTTGGTCGTCTCACATCTCGTCTACGTGAAACGGGAAACTTAAATCCAAGACCTCGACATCGTCCTAGAACACGTACAGATGAACGTGCTGAAGTTGCTGTGCTCGCTACCATAGATGTGAATCCTCAAATCAGCACACGTCAAATTGAACGTGAAGTTGGTGTGTCGAAATCAAGTTCACAGCGTATTCTTAAACGTAATAAATTTCATCCTTACCATGTTCATTTACACCAGGATCTTCATGGAAATGACTTCCGCAATAGGGTAACATTTTGTCGGTGGGCTCAGCAAAAACTTCTGACTAATCCAAATTTTTTTGCAGATGTTCTCTTTACCGACGAAGCATCATTCTCCAACAAAGGAATTGTCAATATGAGGAATATGCATTATTGGTCCGCAGACAATCCAAAATGGCTCCGTTAGGTAGAGCATCAACGTCCGTGGAAAGTTAATGTTTGGTGTGGGATTATTGGAGATAACATTATCGGACCTTTCTTTATAAATGGCATCCAAAATGGCAGACAATACTCCAGATTTATACGACACAATCTTCCTGTTCTCTTGGACACCGTACCTCTGAACCGGAGAATGGTCATGTGGTATCAGTATGACGGATGCCCTGCACATAACGCCTTACGAGCACGACGACTTCTGAACCGTAAGTTCCCTGGTAGGTGGATTGGACGAGGTGGCCCAGTTAGGTGGCCTGCCCTATCTCCGGACCTTACACCGCTGGATTATTTTCTTTGGGGAGCAGTGACGGATGCTGTTTACCAACATGAACCAACAACACCAGAGGACATGAAGCAACGCATTATTGATGCTTGTACGGCCATCAAAGAGGAAACAGTAGCACGAAGTAGGGCATCCTTCATCCGCAGAGTGACCCTATGTATGCACTCCAATGGGCATCACTTTGAGCATGAGATGTGAACGCTATGTTTAGTATGTAGTGCTGGTATCACAGTGAAAGTTTCTACAAAGGGCCATTTTACCCAGTGATGTTAAGAAACATTTGTTTGCAACAATTTGTCATTTAACGCATTAGATAAACATAACATTGATAATTATGTGATAATAAAACTAATTGGTTAAACATGTTTACAATCATCTTTTATGTCCTACCTGAACTTCCCAAATCAAAACATTTTTACCTAAACAACGGTAAAACTTTTAGTCCGCTTGCTCGTTTCACTAAAACCATCAACATGAGTTTTACTGTTACGAGTGAATGATTAACTGTCACTTGCGCTAGATCTACAGTAAAGTAAAGTTTTAACGTTGAACGGCATTACCTTTTTAGTAACGGATTAACGATAAGCGAAGTTAACTTTGTGACTAACGTTGCGGTACACAGATATGTTACAGAACCGCATCACCCCTAGCCTATGGGATAAATACCTGCTGGAATGTACGACGTTAATGCAGGATCGCAGCAGACCGTATTATTCGTTTCGGACCTCTTGATAAGTATGGAAGTGTGATTACGCATGTCAATCACATCGCGATTACGGGTAGCATGGGGTTCACGCCTGAGCCTCAGGACGTGCGCTAGCAGCGCATGTCGGATGTTTCAAGCGTCAACTTCGCGTCTTAATATCTCGGGATGTAATCGGAATATTGCGATGCAATCAACGACATTGTGTATGTGCTTTGTCATGCTATGGATTGCTGAAGAAAAAATATAGGAGGTCCATTTAAAAAAACACAAGTTTGTGTTAAAAAACACATATGCTTTCGTTTTAGAATGTTTCCAAATATGTACATTCATGGGCCCCAGCCCTACATTGATACCGGTGAAAGTCGTTTTCCAATAGCTGTTATTGTTCCAGAGATGTTTTTGGTGGACAAGATAGCTGGGACACCCTATATGTATATACAACGCCTGTGGTTAATTTGCAGTGAGTTTCCGAATCGTGGTAAACTAAACATTTGTTAGTGTTTCTCATTGAAAATGATTTCAATCATTTCTATGGTTCAATCATTGCTATGGTCCTTTACTTTTCCTGAAGACTGGACATGCACTTCATAACTGCAGAACATTTTCAACACATTTAGGCTTTCCATCCACCTTCCTTACTATCACTGATTTTACGAGATTGTCTCCATTTCTTATCGCTTCTTAGTATTATTTATAGACTGATGTGCTACCACATTTTCAGGGCTAATCATGTAAACAGATACCGCCGAGTTCTTTCTGCTACAGGTGTTATCCCATATTTATTGTCATTTAAACGTAGCTACCATTCATTACACACAGAAAAATTTCCTTACGGTCGTCCAAAGACGATACTTTTCTGTACATATCACTTCCTGCGATTTCGAATTGAAGTCATAGGCTGGGTTGTTACCTACAACCCATTCAAATTCCGCCTCTGTCTGATTATGAATTACTGAAAAATTTACAATACAAAAATTGCGGGGTTTTACCTACTAAATGGGGTCTTTGCCTCATTTGAGATAAACATGGGTAAAGTGGATGACTGCATAACAGAAATGATAACCTCTTTACACAGGAAGGAAGGATGAGGGAGCGTAAGAGGAGAACCCATAGTAGTGTCCCATTAAATTTTTGGCGTGCAGCCGAATAAATTCAGCTTCTTCTAATATTTCGGCTGAATACCGCCCAGCCATCTTCAGAATGGGCCGAGGTGACTGGAGCGTCAGTCACCTCGGCTTACTCTGAAGATAGCTGGGCGGTATTCAGCCGAAATATTAGTAGGAGAAGCTGAATTTATGCTGCTGCACACCCACATTTTTAAGAGACAGTCTTTAGGCCGCGAAAACATGAAGATGCACATCGGAATAGGGTCACTTGCTGTGTGATTACATTTATTCGAATAACAACTAACAGTATTAAACACAATAATGATCAGGTTCTCTCTTAACAAACTGCAAACAAAGGGCAAATATGCAAAAATGTATAACAGAGATATACACACAATAAAGAACAGTAGTATTTCACATTAAGACAATGGTAAAAATGAGGCCTCGGCGCCTATTCCCACGTTCAGTCTGCACTCGAGCAAGCTATGTTGCTAATTGCAGAAACTGCTGCAATTTACTGTAAATCAGTAATTTATAAAAGGCAACAAGTTATTTCGACGTAACTTTAGCAGTTCCTTATACCAAGAAAAGAAGCGAATATACCGGGTGATCAAAAAGTCAGTATAAATTTGAAAACTTAATAAACCACGGAATAATGTAGATAGAGAGGTAAAAATTGACAAACATGCTAGGAATGACATTGGGTTTTATTAGAACCAAAAAAACAAAGTTCAAAAATGTCCGACAGATGGCGCTGGACAGCAAAAGGTCAGTGACTGCGAATGACAATCGTGTATAAAAGGAGCTGTAATGAGAGAGAGAATCAGATGCGCCAGCAGTCGCAGCATGTTGACGTTACCTGAAAAGGTGTTTTTAGTGAAGCTGTATTATCAGAATGGGGAATGTGCTAGTTCAGCGTTACGATCCTATCGCCATAGAAAGGGGGTCCGTTGACAAATGCAACTGTGGCGAGAATTATTTCGAAGTTCGAACCCACGGGTTGTTTAGATGATAGACCCCGTAGTGGCCGACCGAGCACAAGGCGTAATGCTGCTGAGACAGTTCACGAAGAAATGGAGACTGTAGCGGGTTCGTCTATGCACGGGGAAGTCAGCGATCGTGCAGTCGCGCGTCGCACCGGCATTGCATACACTACCGTTTGGTTGGCACTTAGGCGTACCCTCCGATGCTATCCATACAAAATCCATAGGCATCATGAACTGTTACCTGGCGATTTAGTGAAGCGGAGAGCATTTGCGGTGTGGGCGTTTCAAAAGATGGCGGAAGATGACGATTGGTTGAGTAACGTGTTGTGGACCGATGAAGCTCACTTCACGCTCCGAGGGTCTCTCAACGTCCACAACTGCAGAATTTGGGCTACCGAAAATCCTAGAACTGTCGTGGAAACTCCATTGCACGACGAGAAAGTCACGGTATGGGTTGTGTTTACCACATCTACCGTTATCGGGCCTTTTTTCTTCGAAGAAATGCGTGATTCTGGTTTTGTAGCTGCTACCGTGACGGGTGAGAGGTACGCCGATATGTTACAGAATCGCATCGTCCCCAGCCTGGCTGATAAACACCTGCTGGAACGTACGATGTTTATACAGGATGGCCCTCCACCACATATTGCTAGACGAGTGAATGATCTCTTGCGCGCGTTGTTTGGTGATGGTCGTGTGCTCAGCCGCCACTTTCGTCATGCTTGGCCTCCCAGGACCCCAGACCTCAGTCCGTGCGATTATTGGCTTTGGGGTTACCTGAAGTCGCAAGTGTATCGTGATCGACCAACATCTCTAGGGATGCTGAAAGACAACATCCGACGCCAATACCTCACCATAACTCCGGACATGCTTTACAGTGTTGTTCACAACATTATTCCTCGACTACAGCTATTTTTGAGGAATGATGGTGGACATATTGAGCGTTTCCTGTAAAGAACATCATCTTCGCTTCGTCTTACTTTGTTATGTAATTATTGCTATTCTGATCAGATGAAGCGCCATCTGTCGGACATTTTTTGAACTTTTGTATTTTTTTTTTGTTCTAATAAAACCCCATGTCATTCCAAGGATGTATGTCAATTTGTACCTCTCTATCTACATTATTCCGTGATTTATTCAGTTTTCAAATTTATACTAACATTTTGATCAAAAAATGGCTCTGAGCACTATGGGACTCAACTGCTGAGGTCATTAGTCCCCTAGAACTTAGAACTAGTTAAACCTAACTAACCTAAGGACATCACAAACATCCATGCCCGAGGCAGGATTCGAACCTGCGACCGTAGCGGTCTTGCGGTTCCAGACTGCAGCGCCTTTAACCGCACGGCCACGTCGGCCGGCAACATTTTGATCACCCGGTAATGTTAAAACAGAATATTCGCCTCCTCCCTATTTTTTAAATAAATGGCACTAAAGTGCCTCTAGAAAACAGTACACTGACAGCTCAGGGTAAAGCCAGTTAAAAGAAACACCTCCAAATAAACTATCCATGTCTAATGGTTGGGAGAACGCTGGTACATCACAGTTACTTATATCTAAAATCCTGATAAGCAAGATGTTGTGAGGGAAAGGGTACAATTTTGAATAAGTATACAGGGTGTAAAATAGACAAGCAAACTTAAGTTGCTCGTTCCAGCAGACGATCTGAATTACGGTGCTAAGGCCAGTCCCCAGCGCCACGACACAATTTAACAAATAACAAGGCGGCGCGTAACACAACAGGTCCCCGTGACCGTGAGGCGCAGAGAAGTCGGCAGCAAGCTGAGGCAACTTAGTGCTGTTAACAAAAGTCACTAAATAAGTGAAGGCCAAAGAGGCGGTTTAACCATTATAAATGAAGCCCTTACAAGGACATACCAAAGAGTAGCAACTTATCTTTAACTCTCATATAAAGATCACTATTCGAGAAAAGAGAATATGAAAATTAAAAGCAGCCTCAAGATTTAATCAACTGGCTAGACACAATTATAACCAGAGGCTCAGAGACAAATACAGCCGATAACTGTCAGGCCAACAAGCCGTTTATTGGCGTACACTACAATAAGACAAGAAGGAACAACTTACCTCTACAGAACTGGAAATAAACAGATTCTCATGCCCATTAGCTGCTCACGCAACACTTTAAGCAAGGAAATCTATAACACAATTTGCATACTTCTTAGACACACAAGGTTTAAATCCACTCCCCCACAAATAAAAAAAAAAGGCGGTGCTAAAATAACCAGCAGCAGAAAATGCAACTAGTAAATTTAGTTGACTTTAGGCTCAGGTGTTCATATGGCGAATTAAATCAGAATTTCATGTACCCAGCCATAAGAAAACTCTGATCCAGTTACACCACAAAATTGTCGAAAGAATACGAAAGTACTAGACTTCAATTGACAACACTCTTTTTAAAAAAGGGTGGCCACCAACATTTAAATAAAACATGGCTACCCTCATGTAAATCATCAATACAATAAAAAGATAAATAACATTAGTTAAATAATTGTCTTCGGCCAC
Organism: Schistocerca cancellata; assembly: GCF_023864275.1. Taxonomy (NCBI): domain Eukaryota; kingdom Metazoa; phylum Arthropoda; class Insecta; order Orthoptera; family Acrididae; genus Schistocerca; species Schistocerca cancellata. Next base: position 548,892,312 of record NC_064630.1, on the reverse strand, counting down.
TATAACTGGACATAAGCGATCAAATTACACATGCAATAAATAACCCTTAGAGAGGTACTAAAAGTCACACATGCACAGTTAATAAAAAAATACCAATAAATAAAAAAAACAGACTCAATCAGTAATCACATTAAATTCAACCCTTGAGGAAACAACCAGGACCAGGAAAAGCCAGAAGCTCTCACAGTACGACCAATGTGCATGAAGGTGCGTAAGGGCGTAGACACGTTGGATACTATAAGGGCAGCATTAAACAATCAGTCGCCCACAGCACTGAATCGCCTGAATCACAAACTAACGGTCGTAAGGCGAATGGAAGTCATACAACAGGACGCCGTCTCCCCAATAATTGCAGCAGGTGAAAAATGCTTAGGCCGTGACACAAACAAGCACTCGCGAAATATACCTGCCGCTGGTCCGCCGTACCCAGCTGTTCACTTGCCCTCGTCGTTCTGGCTTCCTACTTGTTCCGCCGCCGTCTCCTCGATGCACCGTCAGAAGAATCGATACACAGAGGGGACGTGGGGCCATAGATACATATGACTACCGAAGGCAGGGAAGAATCGATATGGAGCCGGCGCCACGACTCAAGAAACACTTGAAATAGGCTTTTGTAGTATTGCCGTGTTGTAGCCAAATTGATGAACACAATATTGATCTGGAATGTCTCGTAAATTTAACACAATGCTTAAAAATACTTGTACAAAATAATACAATCTTCTCCAAGAAAGGAGGATTAGTAGGGCAGCCTGAAAGAGTTCAGTTACTGAAGCTAAGCTATCTAGGTGCCTAGTAACTAGTGTAAGTTGTTAGGTTCTCCGATTCTTCCTTGCAAGTTCCAGGCTCTTCTTCTTCTTCAGATACTTCTTCGCCAAATATTAGGTACGTATCTACATCTCAACTTTTGCTATGATGTGAGAATTTTGAATCTGACTGAAGAATAATCAAATGGCGGTTTGATCTGTTTTCTTATTTTATTGTCATTGATGTGGTGAAATGTAGCTTAAGTCGTTTTGTTTCTACGGCAAGCTCTTTCATTTTTTTCACGTCTTTCCTTCTCAATAGCAAGCTTTCCTTTTTTCATGCATCTTTCTTCCATTCGTTCTTTATTGGCTGTCGACGTGAGAAGCAAAAATGTCAATGCTTTGGTGGAAAATTTCCCCTAAACATTCATTTTAGATAGCGAAATTATGCCTTCAGGTGAGATATCTCATGCAGTATGTGTGTTCAGTGTCATATATTGCGAGCTTATCGTTAAAGAATTTTCGTCAAATTTTTGGAGCTGCCAAGATTTACGTCCAAACAAATGTGCCATTGTTCATTTTGGGGACCATCTGCAACAATTATTTCCACGTGAAATTGAAGCGTAAACACATTAGCGACAACGAGTAATTGGTTGATTCTTCTTTCAAACGCAAACCATACTTTACACAATGTTCAAGTAAAACATCAGAAAGGTACATGTAAGTAGGGAAAAACAGACTCACATAATTTTCTTATCGCTGAAATGACCTACCGGGACGAACTATCATGGAATAATAAGAACAATCAGACGATGGCAACCAACTCAAAAAAACGTGCGAGTTTCTATCCCGCGTGGGGCTACTTGTTCTTTAATAGTCAAATATTCCTCGAGTGTGTTATATACTTAGGAAGATACACGGTATTATTATACGGAAATCAAGAATGTAGTAGAGTTTCGAACATTTTTCGGTAATCTAGAAAGACAGGATCTGATATTCACGCGCATCTATTGTTTTCAAGATGTCATGTGTGAATGAAACAAGCTGTGTTTCAGACTACTGGTTTTTCCTGAATCCGTGCTGAATCTTTGATAGAAATCTGCCCTTATCAGGAACAGTTTATCTCTTCGGTAGGTGTAACTGAAATACCTAACAATCATTACAAAATATTGTAACAAATAAAACATTATGATTCACACTGAAGGGCTTTCTGGTTATGAATGCAATATCTACCCCGAAATAAAATGGGAGAAATGTGTGAATGTTCCTGGTAGATTAAAACAATAGCAGATCGTGACTCGAACCTAGGACCTTTGCCAGCAAGTGTCTACTGATTTACCCACCCAAGCACGACTCACGACTCACCTTCAAAGGTTTACTTCCACCAGTACCTCACTCCTACCTTCCAAACTTCATGAAAGTTTTCCTGCATATCTTACACGACAGGCACCACTGTAAGAAACGACCTGTGACGGTGGGTCATACCTCGTGTCTGGATAACGCAGTCGGTAGAGTACTCGCCGTCAGATGTCCCAGGTTCAAGTTCCAGACCGGAACACTGTTTTAATCTGCCAGGAAAATTCAGATCAGCGTACAATCCCATGTTAAGTGAAAATTTATTGTGTGGAAATATATTCTTTAATATATCGCGAGGTCTGTTGCGATTGTAATGCATCGCTTGTTTAGTTTCCTGTCATGATATGGGCATGTACCGTCGCAACTCTGGACAGCGTTGTATAACACGCAAATAGCTCAAATGATACCACTTCTGAAATGATTACAACACAATGACCTTTTTTTATAGCTCTGAATTTTGATGTAACATACCAAATACCTGTGCTTTTACTGATTTTTGTTGTCTTATCTGCTTTTGAATATTCTTCGCTCGTCAGTCAACTGAGTCTGTGAGAATGATTTCATTACATTTGTGTTTAGGGATAACGCCTCATCTGTCACGAAAGAGTCGAATCTTATGGAATTTTACCTGGTAATGGAATTGATTCTAATAAACTGAGCTGTCCTTATTTCAAAGTTCTTGAAAGATTACTGTTTTGAAATGATCATCTGCCGATGTTGCGTCTATGTGCACTTTTACAAATGTTAGACGGTGACAGATTTGTGTTAATATGTGATGTGAATAGCGTGTGACAGCAGTAAAGAAGCTAGTTGCGCGTCGTACAGCTGGGAAGATCTGTGATACGTGATGTGTAGAACATATGGGAGCAGTATAGAATGTTTTGATGTAAATTTACTTGGCAAAGAGAACTGTTAACCTGGAAATGACATTTTACGTGTTGATCTATCCTACGAAGATGTTTTCATTATTACATTATAATATATTTTCACGTCTACTTGAAAATGATACTTCCCACCGAAACAAGTCGTCAATAAAGCATTATTCACTAACAAAGCAGCTTATGATGGGAACATGAATTTCTTCACATATTGCAAATAACCTATCTGTGTCTACAAATCCCAACAAAACATCTCAAAAAATCATCTGTACATCGCCAACGTAGCTCCCGACCGTAATGGTGTCTTTAATTCTTAAGTGTATAACATCGAAACTATCAAAACAGTTTGACAAGTTCAAAACTTTAGACATTTCCTCTCGTTTGGCATTGGCGCTAAATGCTTTATTTCAATTTCATACAACATAGAAACAATTTTAAAACGTTTCTGTATATGTTCTGGAAAAGGTTGCAGTACATGTTCAGATCGTTTATTATGTCGATGGTGTCATATTTCTAGCCCATTTTTAACTATAATGGATGAACTCAGGTATATTCTTCGCTCCTGAACATTTACGAGATTGCAAAAGATGCAGTGCAACATGATCGACATACATGACACTGCCGGCCAGAGTGGCCGAGCGGTTAAAGGCGCTACAGTCTGGAACCGCACGACCGCTACGGTCGCAGGTTCGAATCCTGCCTCGGGCATGGATGTGTGTGATGTCCTTAGGTTAGTTAGGTTTAAGTAGTTCTAAGTTCTAGGGGACTTATGACCACAGCAGTTGAGTCCCATAGTGCTCAGAGCCATTTGAACCATACATGACACTATTCGTAATTTGACCGCTTCGCATCTCCTGACAGCGCTAGGACTGTAAAAGTAACGACTAAATTTTGTACCTATCTACACCGGTGCCCAAAATCAACAAATAGAAACAAAAGTAGCAAATGGAAATTTTATAAGGTTGCGTTTTTTTGCCACAGATAAGCATAAATAGGTGTTAGTATAGTGGAAACAATGTAAAGAATACACAATGCAAACAACTGCAACATGCATAAAGGTAGACAAAAATGTTCTTCGTTTTTTCCAACTTAACGGATTTGCACACACATTTCGACAACTGGTTAATGTGCTCAGTATGGGGTGCGACCGCCTCCGGCAGCAATACAGGCCTGACAACGACGTGGCATGCTGTGAATGATGTCGTCAGTCTCATGTTGTTAATAACGCCCATTCTTCCTGCAGAGCTGCTCGCAGTATTGGAGAGTCGTTGGTGGATGCCGACGTGATGCAAACCGCCGCCTTAGTGCATCCCACACATGCTCTGTGGGATTCAAACCGGCAAAGCGAGCAGGCCACGCCATGCGTGCAACATCTTTCGTTTCCAAGAAAACCAACCGTGCTGTACGATGTCGAGCATTATCGTCCATCAATCGAAGTCCTCGCAACTACCGCAAATGAAGTCCCACGATCTCGTGACGATACCTGACAGCGAGTTATAACTTGCTGATTCACCCGTACAATTTTGTGGAGAGGGGTTCGACTGTTAAACATAATCCCTATCCACACCATTAAGGATCCTCCTCGGTATCGGTCTCTTTCTACAAGTTTTGGTACCGAAATCGTGTTCCACGTTCCCTCCAGATGCTATTCCATCGAGAATCACTCTCCAGACTAAATCGGGACTCATCTGTGAAAACAACATTGGCCCACTGTTCGACCGTCCAGGTGGCATGTTGATTATTCTAGACGTTTCCTTCTATGAAGACCCGTCAGAGGTAGACATACAGCAGGTCTCCGACAATGAAGGCCACTCTGCCGAAGCCGTCTACACACCGTTTGCCTCGATAAATCACGTCCAGTGGATACTGCGAGCTCACATACCGGTTACCGTGCTCTGCCTGCCCCTGGTAGCTGAGTGGTCAGCGCGACGGAATGTCATACCTAACGGCCCGGGTTCGATTCCCGGCTGGGTCGGAGATTTTCTCCTCTAAGGGACTGGGTGTTGTGTTGTCCTTATCATCATCATTTCATCCTCATCGACACGTCAGTCGCTGAAGTGGCGTGAACTTGAAAGACCTGCACCAGGCGAACGGACTACCCGACTGGAGGCCCTAGCCACACGGCATTTCCATTACCGTGCACTACTAAGGCGGTACTGTCGTGCCGTTACAGTCAAATAACGGTCCTTTCTTCTGAAGTCTCACGTGATCGGCTCTGTCCTGGTCTTCGGGATACAGTTTCTGTCTATAAACTGTCGCCACATCCGGGAAACAACACAACGATTCTCATTAAACTATCAGGCCAAATGAGTTTGCGACTGTCCTGTTTCCTTTCTTTCTATGGCCCCCCAACGCAGAAAGTCTGGTAGGCATCTTCTCTGTGCCATACTGCACCGTTTGTGACTGTGTAACAGTGATTGTGGCTGTGGGGCTACCTGGCAAACAATATCCCGTTTGATGGGTGCCCTGACGTCATCGTTGGCATGGTTGTCCTCTTGACCGGAATGCCAACTTCCGTGCAGAACTCGATCGTACGGACATCTGATTGGCATTTTGTATGATTATGTCGTGAATTAGACACAGGACGGGGAAGCAGCGGTTTGTTGCTTTACTTTTGGACACCAGTGTATATTCGACATTGTCGAGACACATAAAGTTGCAAAATATTTGTTATTCTTACTTTCATTACTGAACGTCATTATTGATGTAGTCATTTCCCAAATACTTTTTTGCTGTTCGAACAAAACTACATTTCCGAATACGATATCGGATGAGTGCGAATAGTAGGCCTATTGCTTATATTGATTTCTAACGAAGCCCTTACAATAGAGAGCATATATAGTGCCATAGAAATCGGCGCTGACCAAAAAATGACACCACATTTGTTTTTTTTTAGTTTGCCGAGGTGTCTGGGAGACATGAATCGGTACATTACAGGAAAGTTTATTTACGATTCTCTTGTAGTCTACAGATATTTAATGAAGAACGTAGTTTTATGTTATGATAAAAGATGACTAGTAAACAACAGAAGATCTGACCGTTTGCAGAAAGTTGTTAATATCTACTCAACAACGTGAATTTTTCTTCATTGTACTTCGTCAAATCAGTGAATGTGGTACGTAGGAAACTAGCATGGAAGGCAATACCTACATTATTTAACATACCAAATAAGACACCGCAACAGACCTGACAAGAGAACGTTAAAAACAAAACTGTTTCCCAACACGGAAGAAACCAGTTCCACAATTGTTGCTGCATCTGAGCCATAAAAGGCAAGAGTCTCGACTCATTCGCTTCTGAAGCAAAAGAATTACATTTACAAAATGTTCGTGCAGTATGAAATCCAGTGAAGTGTAAAAATGTGCAAATCGTAGACTTCACACACGGACAAGAACAGAAATATGTGCTTCTCATGCATGAAGTAGGTGTTTATATTCTCTTGCTTTCAGCAGAGTAAGCCGCAATTACACGCATTTCTTCGTGATAAGTCGTAGCTAATGTCATTGAATCAGTAGGGTTTTTTACATTCATTTCACTATCTTTCATGTCTCTTGATCATTTGCTAATGCTAGGAACGCAAAAATTTAATAACTATTTCGTCAATTAAGTAGAAAAATAATTAAAGACCAACATTAATCTTACTGTTGTTTGGGGCGCTAGTGTCAGACATAATAATTATTACAGCTGTGAGTGTCGCGACTGTGTATGTTAGACTGTGGGTATACCCTGCTCATGAATGCGCCATTTGGCTGGGTTCTCTTTCTTACACAAATTTGTATTTTCTACTTACTGATGAACAATTACCATGCCTGTAGGTATAGTGATATTCATGATGACACCTGAAGTTTCAAGAATTGAAGCTGTTGTCATATCAAAATAATTCGAAATGGAATATCTACGCCACTGCCTCACGTAGGTCGCTAGAGGCAGACACGCAATTCTGCTGTACGGCGACTAGCCTCTGCGGTGGCACGGTACAGCTTCTTGTCGTCCGGCGGAAACCACAGGCTGTGCAACGAAGAAATTGGAGTATTACGAATACTGCCGATTCCGCCCCAGTCTGACACGCATTGGATGGCGAGTGACAAAATATACTGGGCACTTAGTGTCACGATTTGCTTCGCTGAGAATAATAAGCTGGACGAATAAAAAAATCTATCGAACTGGCACGAACGCACGGGAAAGAAGATAGGAGAGTGACGAAGAGTTTCCGTTACTTCGAGTCCGCTAAGAGAAACGAATTGGGGGAATAATACTGACTCGGCCCGAACTGGGCACCAACTGCATACGGGGAAAAAAACATGTGAGTAATGAAAACTTTCAGTCAGCAACGAAACGGTACTTGGAGTCTCGTGGAAGTCTCATTAGTCAGTTATGAATACTTACGATGTACAACAGGAATAGGCAGCGCCACCGCGCTGTGCTTTACTGTCCCTCCCTCTACTCACCCTATCCCCGCCCTTCCCGTCAGACGTCTTTACCACGCCACTTCTGTGGCCACTTCACCTTAAGCCGGGTTTCCATATACAACAAAAGTAACCCCACTTGGCTACCACTCGAATAGCACCACCGAATTCGCATGCCCACTCGAGTGACGTCATTTTCAGCCATGCTACAAAAGTTAAAGCGTCAGAAACAAATCGGGCAGGTGCCATCTTGATTTCAGTGCTTCCGAGGCTAACATGTGTATTTGGGGGTTTCGAATTTATACTTGTGTATTACGAAAATATGCGGTTTCAATGATACACAAAATTAAGGATCTCTCCGTAATGCATCGGTTTAAGTATTGTTTGTTGTGCTACAGTGCCAGGAAGTGTGACATCAGTATACAAAATCTTTGATAAGGGGAAAATCAAGATGGGCTGAGGCGTAAATTGAAGTTTTGTGTTAGGGAGGGCACTGGACTAGAGTTATCCGTGCAGCTACAGTGCTAGGCTAGTGTAGTGGGTAATACACTTACCTAGTAAGCAGGAGACCTGCGTTCAGGTCCCAGGCTTGATAAAATTTTTAATTAATTACTTCAGCTTATGTCCTTATCGAAGATAAAGTTGAGACTCAATGTATCAGCAGGAAAATGTAATTCCATCAGATCAATAGATTACCTATGACTGAGGTACAGATAGGATTTCACCATTACGTCCGAAGCTTGGGTACTATTCCAGTGTCAGAGAGCCTCAGCAATAATGATGATTTAAGAAGGGGAAAATCAAGATGGGCTGTTGTGAAGTGAAGTTTGTGTTTGGGAGGGCATTGGACTACGGCAATCTGTCCAGGCGCCTTAACTACAAGACTAAGCTGGTGTAGTGGATAACACATCTGCTTAATAATTAGTTCCGTTTCAGCCGCGCTCGCGAGTGGCCGCTGTTGACTGGTGCGCTGCACTTCCGTGTTTACATCGCTGTACTTGTGCTTCGCCGAGTGCTGTCCGTCCGTTAATCTCCGTGTTCGTTCCTATTCCTTGTGATCTGATCGCTCTTTCTGGTCTTGCTGCTGCTAATTGGAATTTCGGTTGTTTAACCGAAATTGCGTCGCTGGATTAACCATGGCTACAAACCTCAGGAAGAATACTCTGGTATTTGCTTTTGACAAGGAATCCCGTCCTGTTCAGCCGACATCCCTGGAAAAATACTGTGTTTTTGTCAAATTAACTAGTGCTGCGACTGTTAATAAAGTGTTACGAAAGTGGGGCTATGAAGTAGATTTTGTGCATAGAAATGGTTATAAAAGTAAGGTTTCCATCTATAGAGCGGACATTCATTACAAAACCGTTCGTGTCTTGAATCTTCCCGTTGAAATAGAAAATGATAAGATTAAGGAAGCTCTTTCAAACTACGGAGATGTTAAATCAGTTGCAAATGAAAGGTGGTCGCCTCGCTTTAAACTGCAGTGTTTCAACGGGGTCCGCTGTGTAGAGATGGACGTTAAGACGAATATTCGGTCTCACATAACTGTTTGTGGGTATAAGGCACAAATTGTTTATACAGGTCAGGTAACGAAACCGGCCACTTCAGACAGGAATGTCCGCGCCGAACTGTTGTTCTTAAAAGTAATTTGATACAGCGTCAGAAGCTTACCTTAAATGATCTGTTACCAAAGAATAGCCCGGATCAACTGGTTGAGGATGTTAACGCAGCGGGCCAAGCTGATGTCTCCCTTCACGATAACAGTCAATTTCCCCCGTTAACAACAAACGGAAACCCTGTTACTACTACTCGTGAAACTGAAATGCAACCGAAAAAACGGCCTCTGGATATAACTGATAGTTGTTCAGAGGACGAGCTGTCTTGTCCCACTCCCTCACTTCGCAAGCAAAAACAGTGCGATGAGGAGGCAGAGGAACCTGAAGGCAAAATGCGAATAGAAACTGATGAGCAGAAAGATAATACACATACGGTACCACAAAATGAAGAGGGTGCAATCAGCATTAATTTGCAAGAAACAACAGGTACGGTAGCCAATTGCAAAGATCAGCAGCTGTCCGTTAATAAACAAATTCACGGAGAGGTTGCAAAACTGCAGTCTCCATTTGTTTCCCTCGATCAGGAAGTGAGTGAAATTAATAAAGAACGAGGAAGTGGTGGCCAAACTGAAATCACGGTCAACACCTCAGGGCAGGCGCCGGCAACCGAAATTGCTAAAGCGTCTGCTGCTGCTCCAGATAAGCCGCGAAGTAAAATACCGACGCAACCAAATGAGAATGTAGCTCGTAACCAAGGGAAGGGAAAATCCGGTAGGGGCGACCCAAGCCCAAAGAATGTTCGGTCCGAAAACATCAGAAGTAGAAAAAAACGGGACAGTAACTAATAAACTGATTGAAGTGTTATTCCATGTTCAGCCTTCCGAGAAAACTGTTACAGCTTAACTGAACCCTGAACCACAGGAAACTAAATTAGTTCATCAAAACAACTACATAGTGACAGCACAATGACGCAATCTTATTCTGTCACCATTATAAACATAAATAAAATTACGACCGCTTTGAAATTATCGGCCCTTAAGGAATTTTTGTACGCATCCGCGACTGATATTGCCCTGTTACAAGAAGTTCTAATTTCGGATTTAGTAATTCCCGGTTTTGTCTGTTACATAAATGTGTCTCCCGAAACAAGTGTTGGAACAGCTGTTTTGGTGAGGGAAGGGATTAAAGTAAGCGAGGTGGAACGACTGGAATCCGGAAGGGGAATAGGACTAAAAATCTATGATGTGACTATCAATAACTTGTTCGCCCCTTCAGAAAGTTCTCACCGAGCTGACAGGGCACGTTTCTTCAAAGATGACCTGATATACTTGTTAAGGAAAACTCCAAGACAGTTATTACTTGGAGGTGATTTTAATTGTATTCTAAATCGAAAAGATCTGTTACCTAATTTTAATTTCTCAAGTGAACTAAAACAACTAGTTATGCGTTAGAATTAAAGGATATATGGGAAATCAAATACCCCTCCATTGTTGAGTTCACTTATGTCACGGAAACATCACGTAGCAGGATTGATAGACTACATATTTCTAAAAATCTTGAAACATCCGTGACAAAAGTAGAAACCATTCCTACGTACTTTTCAGACCATTCAAGTGTCTTAGCTTGCAAAAATCTAATAAGACAACCGGTTCGCCGGTTCAAGAATCAGTGGAATTTGAACACTTCCTTGTTAGTAAATCATGATTTAGAAGACCTGGTTAAAGAAACATGGGCAATATGCCTGCGTGCCCGTAGTAGATATGCCACTGCTATTGACTGGTGGGTTAAAATGGCGAAGCCAAAGTTGAGGAAGGTTCTTATTCAATGCAGTGCCCAGAGCGCAAGGGAAATGAAATGCACTATAGAGTATTGCTATTCCGTTTCGAGAGATCTATATGATCAAGTCTCAGCAGGTTCCTCACTTCGGATAGCAGACATCAAAAAAGTCAAAGCCAAGTTACTTAATATGAAGAGAAGTCAAATGGAAGGGTTGAAAATAAAATCGAAGGCAAATTCGGTGTCAGAAGATGAAACTACTTCCCTATATCATTTAGTAAAGCATACGAAGAATGGGAAAGGATTTTTGTTGATGAAATTCGAACAAAACATGGTACGATTCTCAGAACCCAGCAGGGTATTATGGACGAGATATATCGCTATTATTTCGAGCTATATTCTGTACATCAAAGTAGTGATGCTTCCTTGGAAGAATTCCTTGACATCCTAGCCGCACAGCTGACAGAAGATGACAACGAAAATTTTCTCGAGGTGGTCAGTGAAGAAGACGTGTATGAGACTCTGTGCGCCTCACCACCAAAAAAATCCCCAGGACCGGATGGTCTGCCAGAAGAGTTTTACATCCGTTACTGGCCAATAGCAGGTGCAAAAATCACGGTCATTGTAAATGAGGTTTTTAAGGGTAAAATGATTCCGGCTGATTTTAAGGAGAGTAAAATTGTTTTGGTGCCAAAAAATAATGGAAACAAAGATTTAAATAATTTTCGTCCAATTTCACTGCTGAATTCTGATTATAAATTAATAGCTAGTATAGTAAACAAGAGAATTTCATGCCTTACAGATAAAATTATTAGTCAACATCAGAAATGCCCGCAAGGCAGAACCATTTTTCAAAATCCAGCGGAATTCAGGGATATCATTGCAATAACTTCTGTAACAAACATAAAGTGTGCTTTATTGTTTTTAGATTTTTATAAAGCGTTCGATGTAGTAAATCATGAATATCTTCTACAGACATTGAAGAAAATAGGTTTGAATGATAGGGTCATACAGTTGATTAAGAACATAGCAACTGGAATAAATGCTAAAATAGCAGTGAATTGTCAACAATCCAGGCCGATGCAAATACAACGAGGTGTTCCTCAAGGAAGTCCTTTGTCCATGTCGCTCTTTTCCATTCCGCTGGAACCTTTCCTGCGACATGTCCATGCTAGATTAAAAGGCTTAACATTATCAGGAAACAAAACAGTTATAAGAGCCTATGCTGACGATATAGGGGTCATTATAAGGAATAATGACGAGGTAACCACGCTAGCAACAGTGATTGATTCGTACTGTAGAGCATCTGGAGCCAATGCAAACGAAAAAAAAGTAAGATGTTAAATCTCAGAGATTTTGATAATATAAACGTCGAGTGGGCAAAATTAGTCCGACAACATAAAACACTTGGGATGCCCTATGAAAATGACGGCTGCAAATTGGTAAGTTGCAGCAGATAAAGTGCAAGGAGCCATTATAGAGAATTTAACTTGATATATGAACCAAGTTCAAAGAACACAGTATATTAACTCATACATCCTTGCTAAAGCTTATTATACTACCCAACAGTGTCCAATACCGAGAATGATGGCAAGGAGAATAATGTCCAAAATCACCAACTTTTTGTGGAGAGGTGAAGTGTTCAGAGTACATGTTAAAGTAGCCACTTTAGATCCTACAAATGGTGGACTAGGATTAACTGATATAACGGATAAAGCCTCTGCACTTTTTATCAAAAGGCAAGTTAATTTAATAAGAGACACACGAGAAAGCATAACCAGCCAACTTTTCGAGATCATTAAACCTCGAAGCCTGCTTCCCCCGATTGACGTGCAGAATATCAACAGTCGCTTACAGCACGTGGGGATTTTCTATGTTGAGTTTAGTTATGTCAGTGTCGAACTCAGGCAGTCACGACACTTAACATCGAGAGCTATAATGCGGAAACGAAAGAAAAACGGAGGAAGGAACAAAATAGAACGACAGTTTCCAAACAATGAGTGGACTGAGATTTGGAAAAACATTAGTTCTAATGTGCTCACGTCTAATATAAAAATGTCATGGTACAAGACAGTGAACAACATAGTTAACACCAATGAAAGACTGCACGCAATCGGACTCTGTGAAACAAATTTATGTCAAAAATGCCATCTAGTTGACACAATAATTCATAGATATACTTGCAGTGGTCACATGACTAGTTGGAAGTGGATCCGGGAGCAAATAGATCTGATTACAAGAACATCCCCTGAGTATATATCGCTGTCATTGATACACAGGCCTGAAGCATGCTATTTCCCAGAAGCAAAAAATAACGCTGTGTACTGGCTGCTGGGAAATTTTGTTAATTACGTCCTTAACAAATTAGGATCCGATAGCATCATAGAGTTTAAGGTACACATGCTGTGTGAATTCCACAAAATTAGAAGGTATTCGAATCACAAGAAAAAGTTCGGTAATATGTTAAAAATTGTATTTGAAAGAATGAGCATTGGTTAATATAAAAAAGAAGACTGTGTTGACAGTGATGTATTGTAGTTACCTTAAGGATATTAGTTAAAATTTTACAGTATTTTTGGTGTGTGCTTTTTCTACTTCAGAGAGTAATTTTTGTAATTTATAAGCTAATGTACGGAACTTATGTGACAGTGAGATTGTGTGTCTAATAGGTGCATTATTGACTTATATTAGAAATCTGGAAATAGACAGTTTTTATGGAAAGGTCCTTATCGATTGGTTAAAACCATAAGATTCTATCTGATAATGTAATATTTAATGGCTGGCACATTGCCCTGTTCATTTTTGCACTGTGATGTGTAAGTCAGATTTTCAGTGAAAGACTTATTATATAGGTCTGATCACTTCAGATACTTAACATTCTATTAATGTCCAGAAAGTAAAGTTGGAAGGCTAGTAAACTTTATTATATATCTCCTTAAAAAAAAAATCAGGAGACCTGGTTTCAAGTCCTAGCCTTGATACAATTTTTAATTAATTACTTCGTCTTCCATCCTTATGTTAGTAAGCGGTCGTTTGTAGTTTTACTTAATGGTGAAAATTAATGCTGCACTGGCAGTATATTCAGATTCTAGTATTGGCAGCTTCAATGCTCTTAAACACCTGCCCAGTGGATTTGGGAAAGGAAGTAACGAGGCTTCTGGTGGCAAAATAATTTTAGGTTGAGTATAGCCTTCAATCATGGAAACTAATTATATTACAGTGTCTTTTAGTGCACTTACATGAAGCTTGTCTCCGAAAATCGGTGTAGAATAACTTTAAAATCTCATCGTATTTAACTGATGTGAGGTGCAATACTGGAAGTGGTGGTGATTTTTTAACGTCCCGTCGACAACGAGGTCATTAGGGAATACTGGAAGTCTTAGCTTTCAAATGAGTTTTCAGTCCATTGTAAATGGTATCCGACTCATTGATTAAGAACACTGAAGTTGTAGTTTTGACGATGTTGTATGAATATTTAAGAAATGATGGGTAATCGCCAGATGTCAAGTATCAAAGTGTCATTGTAGTTTCTTTGAAGCAAGTGAGTATCTGATGTTAAATATCGAAGTGTCGTCGTAGTTTTATTGGAGTACGTGAGTATCGGATATTTTAACAGAGCTCGAGAGGCAGCTGAACGAGCACTTGAAATTTATTTTTGCTATCTGAAAGTGGTTCAAGAATGAATTATCATTTACAATGCTACTGCGTTTATAAGTTTTTTTGACAGACTTATGTTATTTCTCCTCAAAAATAATTTTAAAATCCAACGTTTATGCTTTCTCTTTTCCTTATTGGATTCTTGGCTCAATTGTAATGCCATAACCTGAATGACAACACCAATATACGTTCGAATAATCTCATCTGATGCCATAGTGGAAACTGTGCAACTAGAATTTTTACAGGAAACGGCAACACACGGCGCCACTGCGGTATCAGCCGTTATGCAACTTGCTGAGCCGTCACTTTAGTTGTATGCAGAAATACGGCCTTTTTCAGTTATAACAGTGGACTGGACATTGGCAGGCCTATCTACAGCGACATCTGCGGCGTTTAACCGCGAGGAAGGGAGCCTGCGATTAAAAGTCTCGTAGACGATGTCAATGGAGACGGCGCAAAAGCTCGGGGAAGAACGATTGGTTAGATAGTTTCTCGGTGGTGACGACACTGGAATCGCATAGATATTGCAGCGGTTCAGAGTCCCAATCGGTCATGCAGATTCGGATCCATGGTTCGCCAGATGGCTTAAATCAAATGTCTGTGTAGTTCCTTTGAAAAAGGACCCAGCCGAAATCCTTTCCACCCTTACCTAATCCGCGCTTGTGCCCCATCCCTAATGATCTCATTGTCGACAGCACATTATGAGTGTTCTGTTCAAAGGAACCATTCCGGCATTTAATTCAATCTTTTAAGGGGAACCATACAATACCTAATCTGGATACTAGAATGGGTACAAGAACTGCAGTCTTCTCACTCGCAGAGCGAATGTCTTCTCTGCATCTGTCCGCTCGATGCTCATCACGGAATAAAATTCGACAGGCTTGGAAACTACTTGTTCACAGAATAAAATTCTACAGGCGTGGAAACTAGTTGTCCTTGGGTGCAATTCCACAACTTCTTTGTTTGTTGTAAGGATGCTTCGGGTTGAAAACTATTTTACTTTTGATGTATCACTACACTGTCGTAGAAACAACACTCATCTGATTTTGCCGTGAGAGGTGTCTAAATATGCCGGGAAGATATCACTTAGATAACTTGTAACTGCGGTCATCCAGTTATAGGTCTTGTGATTTGGAGAGAAAAAAATCTACCCTCGTCTCCAGCCGCTTCTAGACAGTGACTCAGGAACCGGGAGAGAACTGACAGTCCTTTGCCATATTAAGAATGTGATCTTGTCACTGGTTTAAAATTTTATGTCGGTGAACTTTCGGTTAATTTATGAGCAATTTAGTTGTCACATGATGCTGATGTTTTGAAAATATGTCCCACAGGTTTTGAATCATAAATTTCTGTAATTAATAGCTCATTTAACGGTAGTTATCCCATCGTATGAAACGGCATGCGAAATTGATCTATTCAGTCAGTTGCTATGACAGATGCTGGAGAAATAAATAATTTCCTTTGAAAGAACATGTCCAACTTCCTTCCCGATCTTTTACCAACCCGACCTTTTGATCCATCCCTAATCACCATGTTGTTGACGGAAATGTAACCCCAACCATCCTTCCTCCCTTTTTCTAACCAGGATTACAAATATATGAGAAAAAGAATGACATTTCATGTTCTGTCATTATCTTTTCCTCTAACACCTACGATAGCAACTTCTTCGTCTTTTTCTTGTTCTTCTTATTTACCTCACGGAGTATGCTTGTAGCCTGTACCGTCTTCACTGAAGCCATCTGTTCTTCGGTCGCCCTGCATCTCTCTTTACGGTTGGTTTGTAACTGATCTGTCTTCTCCCCATTCTGATGAAACGTTGTTTCCATTTTATACATCCTTTTCTCAGTTATACAAAGTATATCTTAAGTTCTTCTTTTCAAATATTGTTTTTTATTTGATCTGTGAGGCCTTTAACTTTACTAAAAAGTTTCATTTCAGTCGACTGTATTCTTCTTTTTTCTTTCTTAGTTAATATTCAAGATCAGTTTCCGTTTATTAGAATGGGTGTTGCCTTTAGTTTATAAAATTCTTGCCTTCATTGTCGTGTCACCCAGGTATCCTAATGTACAGAAGCGAATCTAGTTTAAATTTACACTGTTTTCTTCACAACAGTGTCAATATCACAAATAGCAGGTTTGAATCCATTTTACGTTTTAATGCGCGTCGTTACGGCG
Organism: Schistocerca cancellata; assembly: GCF_023864275.1. NCBI lineage: Eukaryota > Metazoa > Arthropoda > Insecta > Orthoptera > Acrididae > Schistocerca > Schistocerca cancellata. Next base: position 548,875,769 of record NC_064630.1, on the reverse strand, counting down.
TGGGTAACCTGCCAGAGGACGGCTATGATTTACGTAGGACCATGCATAGTTAAATTGCGTAAGGATGTTGCAGGGTAGGCTGTGCTGAGAAATAATTATTGAGAAAAAAATTCAAGAAGTTGCGCCATTTATGAGTTTACTGGCGTTGTAGGTAGCCAGTCAGGCCGTTGCACGCCCAAGTTCAACTGACCCGCCGGATACCGTTACTGTCAGTTGTTCTCATAGCGTTGATGGTAGTGCACGAAACTGCTCAGCCTTTGGCTAGAATCGAGCCTTACTACCGTCCCATGTCCGGTTTCTGTATCACTTTCATGTTCGGTTTTAGGAAACCAAATGAAGAAAACGTTTGGCGACACCGCCTCTGGGGGGCCGCTTGTAATTGCGCGCGCAACGGCCTAATTGGCTAACTTCAGTGCCAGTTAACTCAGAAACGGCGCAACGTCTCAAATTTTTTTCTTAACAATTATTTCTCAGCTCAACCTACACTGCAACACCTTTATAAGCTTTCCAGATTGTTTCTGACCAGCCTATATAAGGAATAATCAAATGAAAACGAGGCAGACGGAAAAAAGTAAGTAAACTGTTTATTATTTAAATAGTAATCACCATTACTGTTAATACTTCTATGAGACAAAACGGTTTATGCCTTCACGGAAAAATGTTTGCGGTTGCCTACGGAACCATAATTGCATCCAGGCGTACAGCTTTTCGTCCGCCGCAAATCGACGCCGACGAATGTTTTCTTTGAGGGCTCCAAAAATAAATTGCATGGAATGACACTGGGATAGTATGGAGGATGTGGAAGGGCTCCCCACTGAAACTTCTGCAGCCTAGTCGAAACATCCTTGTCAACATGTGGGCGGGCATTATCCTGCGACAGAATGATGCTGTCCATCAACATTCCTGTGCGTTTGCACTTCAAGGCCCTCTTCAGTTTTTGCAAAGTGTCCGCGTACTGCTGTGTGTTAAATGTGACACCATGTACGAGGAAGTCAATGGACAGCGGGCCCTTCGGGTCAAAGATAAAGGTCATCATTATTTTTGTGCAGCTGGCGTGTACGGCATTGGCATGTTAACCCATGTGGTTCCTTTGTTGACTGTGACTCTTGGTGTCCTGCTCAAAATGATGACAATACGGAACAGGCAATGATATTCTTCAGCGTGATACCGTTCCAGGTGTATGAATTCCTAAGGGACCAAACTGCTGAGATCATCGGTTCCTAGACTTACACACTACTTAAACTAACTTATGCTAAGAACACACACACACACACACACACACACACACACACACACACACACACACACACGCACACACACCAGAGGGAAGACTCGAACCTCCGGCGGAAGGGGACGCGCAATCCGTGACATGGTGCCTCAACCTCTCGTCCACAACGCGCGGCTCCAGTGGCTGCAGTCACGTCGCCATTCTGTTCATCTTCTGCTCCTTCGTTAGGCTGTGTGGAGCCCACTACCCATAGATTTTCTGGAACTTCAGATGCTCTGTCATGATGACGGGAACGCTATCGTGACTGATGCCCAACATGAGCCGAATGTCTTCCACCGTCCGCCGTCGGTCATTTCTGACGGCAGCACCCACTGCAGCAATGACAGAAAGTGTAATGACACTATGAGACTGTTGTAACTGATTGTTGTTATTCAATGACATCACATCTTCTCCATATCGCTTATTCCACGCAAATACATTCGCATGTTCGCCATACACAGCAGACATTCGGGATGAATTCCACTCCCTGACAGTGCTTCTGCAGTCAAAAAGTGAACCATCGCCCTTTTCCTTCCTGATTTCCAACAAAGTCACCTCTGTAAACATATCTACCCGCGTTACCAACGTCCACGTCATGCTTGTTGTATGGTTCGTCTACTTTTATATACACACATCAAAATACATTTTACATCATCCCAGTTCCCAGAACTCCTGAAGATAGGCGTCGACTGTGGATATTGCGTCACAGACACAGTCCCTTTGACTGTTCAGAGATATCACTAAACCCGCCCAAAGATATAAACAACCATGCATGAGCAGCGTCTAGTAGACGGAGGGATCCGACAGCCGATCAGTTCCAGCCATTCCATAAGGAAGAAGATACATCGCTCGTGTTGTTTGTAGTTCAGCCATGACTAGACGGTCAGTACTGCTGTTCGATCGCGTCCGCATTGTTACTTTGTGCCAGGAAGAGCTTTCAACGCAGCACGTCATTCTCAATGGAGAGAAGTCTTCCGAAGTAAGAGTGATTTCAGGTGTGCCGCAGGGGAGTGTCGTAGGACCGTTGCTATTCACAATATACATAAATGACCTTGTGGATAACATCGGAAGTTCGCTAAGGCTTTAGCGGATGATGCTGCAGTATATCGAGAGGTTGTAACAATGGAAAATTGTATTGAAATGCAGGAGGATCTGCAACGAATTGACGCATGGTGCAGGGAATGGCAATTGAATCTCAATGTAGACAAGTGTAATGTGCTGCGAATACATAGAAAGAAAGATCCCATATCATTTAGCTACAATATAGCAGGTCAGCAGCTGGAAGCAGTTAATTCCATAAATTATCTGGGAGTAGGCATTAGGAGTGATTTAAAATGGAATGATCATATAAAGTTGATCGTCGGCCAGGCTGAGATTAATTGGAAGAATCCTAAGGAAATGCAATCCGAAAACAAAGGAAGTAGGTTACAGTACACTTGTTCGCCCACTGCTTGAATATTGCTCACCAGTGTAGGATCCGTACCAGATAGGGTTGATAGAAGAGATAGAGAAGATCCAACGGAGAGCAGCGCGCTTCGTTACAGTGTCATTTAGTAATCACGGGGATGATAGATAAACTCCAGTGGAAGATTCTGCAGGAGTGACGCTCAGTAGCTCGGTAAGGGCTTTTGTTGAAGTTTCGAGAACATACCTTCACCGAGGGGTCAAGCAATATATTGCTCCCTCCTACGTATATCTCGCGAAGAGACCATGAGGATAAAATCGGAGTGATTAGAGCCCACACAGAGGCATACCGACAATCTTTCTTTCCACGAACAATACGAGACTGGAATAGAAGGGAGAACCGATAGAGGTACTCAAAGTACCCTCCTCCACACACCGTCAGGCGGCTGGCGGAGTATGGATGTAGATGTAAATGAAAGTGTCCAGGCGTCTCGCTGTGAACCAAAGCGATGTTGTTCGGACATGGAGGAGATACAGGGAGACAGGAGCTGTCGACGACATACCACGCTCAGGCCGCCCAAGGGCTACTACTGCAGTGGATATCCGCTACCTACGCATTATGGCTCGGAGCAACACTGACATCAACGTCACTATGTTGAATAATGCTTTTCGTGCAGCCACAGGACGTCGTGTTACGACTCAAACTGTGCGCAATATGCTGCTTGATGCGCAACTTCACTCCTGGCGTCCATGGCGAGGTCCATCTTTGCAATCACGACACCATGCAGTGTGGTACAGACAGGCCCAACAACAAGGCGAATGAATTGCTTAGGATTGGCCTCACGTTCTCTTCATTGACGAGTGTCGCATATGCCTTCAACCAGACAATCATCGGAGACGTGCTTGGAGGCAACCCAGTCAGGTTGAACGCCGTAGACACACTGTCCAGCGAGTGCAGCAAAATGGAGGTTCCCTGATGTTTTGGGGTGGCATTATGTGGGGTCGACGAACGCCGCTGGTGGTCATGGAAGGCGCCGTAACGGCTGTCGGGTACCTGAATGCCATCCGCCGACCGATAGTGCAACCATATCGGCAGCATATTGGTGAGGCATTCGTCTTCATGGATGACAAATCGCTCTCCCATCGTGCACATCTTTTGAATGACTTCCTTCAGGATTAGAGTCGCCAGCATGTTCTCCAGACATGTACCCTTTCGAACATGTCTGGGATAGAATAAAATGTTCTCGTGTTTCCAACCGCGTCAATTGGTTAAAACTACACGAGCTTTTGGCCAAGCACTCCTTGGCCATTGTCAAGTATTAAGACTGCCAGTGGGCTGTTGGTGCGCCCTTATATACGCTAGCTGCCGGCTGTGACGTCACTGGTGCCCGTGACATTGCCATATATGGGCATGTTTTGAGTCGGCATTCGATGTGCCCTCTTCAACCGTGCGATCGCTGGACCCCACGCAGCGCTGAGCTGTAAGCCACCGTCTCTATTCAGGGTGTTTTATTTTACTGCGCACTGTTTGTCCGATGTACTTCTGGCCACACTCAGTACATCGGACAAACAGTGCGCACTGTGGAGCAATGCAGGAAAGAACATGAGAGGTATTATCGCCTACGCTATCCAGAGAAATCTGCGTTAGCTGAGCATGCGTTAGAAAACGGTCACCACATAAAATTTGACGATACCTCTGTCGTGGCTTGCATTAACGGCTTCTGGGACAGTTTAATACAGGAAGCTAGTAAAATAAAAATTACCACAAAGACCCTGAATAGAGACGGTGGCTTACAGCTCAGCGCTGCGTGGGATCCAGCGATCGCGCGGTTGAAGAGGGCACATCGAACGCCGACTCAAAACATGCCCATATATGGCGATGTCACGGGCACCAGTGACGTCACAGCCGGCAGCTAGCGTATATAAGGGCGCACCAACAGCCCACTGGGGTGCACTCAGCCTCGTGATGCCAATTGAGGAGCTACTCGACCGAATAGTAGCGGCTCCGGTCAAAGAAAACCATCGTAACGACCGGGAGAGCGGTGTGCTGACCACACGCCCCTCCTATCCGCATCCTCATCTGAGGATGATACGGCGGTCGGATGGTCCCGATGGGCCACTTGTGGCCTGAAGACGGAGTGCTAACAGCCCACTGGCAGTCTTAACACTTGACAATGGCCAAGGAGTGCTTGGCCGAAAGCTCGTGTAGTTTTAACCAATTGACGCGGTTGGAAATCCGAGAACATTTTATTTAATGTTATCGTCGCGAGACTCTGCATTCATACATGTCTGGGATAAATTGAAAAGCGCTGTTTATGGACGACGTGACCCACCAACCACTCTGAGGGACCTACGCCGAATCGCCACTTAGGAGTGGACAATCTGGACCAGCAGTGCCTTGATGAACTTGTGGATAGTATGCCACGACGAATACAGGCATGTATCAATGCAAGAGGACGTGCTACCGGTTATTAGAAGTACCGGTGTGTACAGCGATCTGGACAACCGCCTCTGAAGATCTCGATGTATGGTGGTACAACATACAATGTGTGGTTTTCATGAGCAATAAAAAGGGCGGAAATGATGTTTATGTTGATCTCTATTCCAATTTTCTGTACAGGTTCCTGAACTCTCGGAACTGAGGTGATGCAAAGCTTTTTTGATGTGTGTATATTCATCAAGGTTCGTGTCTGACCCGCATCGAAATCGCCGGCACTTAAACGACGAGGGCCGGTGTGCCTGCCAGCCTGGAAGTTGCCTTTGGGAGGTCTTCTACATCCGAATACATGAATACCGAGCTGGTATCAACGTCCCGCCTCAGTCACACGATTCGAAGACATCAGAAAACGTTCACACGGAATAACACTTGGTGCAGACAGTTGGGGCGTACAAATACCGTTCCGCGGGGAATGGGATTGGCGACAGGAAGTGCATCCGGCCAGCCTCTGCTACTAACAGTACCAAATCCAAAAAATTAACGTCCCGACTCTGAAGATACGGAATAAAGGTCAGAAAAAAGAATATAAATGTACCAATGAGGCAAAACATTATGACCACATGCTTAATAGTGTGTTGATTCACCTTTCGAGCGCAGTACCACAGAATTCTACGAGGCATGAATCCGACAAGTCCTTGATAGGATTGCGAGTTCAGTATCAAGTTTCTCAAACCATTGTAGCGAGCCTTGTCACAGTGACAGTTATCCTGCTAGAAGATGCCGCATGAAGGGATGCAGGGGCTCCACAGCAACTTTCCCCCAGTGTACAGCCGTGACGACGCCTTTAGTTATTTCCTTAGGTCCCACGTAAAGAACAAGTGAATATAACCCGTAGCACAATGATTGCCCCACCGCCCTACCTCCGTGGCCATCAGGTTCCACCTCATTACGTTCCCTTGTGAACAGTGGACCGAGCCGGCTTATCGGCTTATTGACTAATCCGATAATCGCCCCTCGACTCTCGCTATGGAAACTTGTGAACAGCGGACAGTCGTTTACCCAGGTCCGTGAAACACGTCATTCTACTCATCTACTTAGTTATATTCACTTTTATTTACTCTCTACTCGCTGACTGTTTCACATTCCCGCTTCATCATGCCCTATATGAGATATTGTCTCCCATACCATAACGGAGGCAGTCTATTCAGCCACAGATACTGGCAACGAACAGTTCAGCAGCGGCCTCGAGGTGAAGAAACAGCGGCTAGCACAGCCCAATTGCTGGATGCGGAGGTACCACCCCTCTGTGGGAAGCGCCACCACAGAACCACAAAGTGTATAACAGGCCACCGATCGCGAAAACGCAAGACTTATTTTTGACTATTTGATGGTTGTCAGTGATGTACTTGTTGATTGATGGTTTAGTTGTAATTTCGGTGGCGAGTGTGGGAGACAATCAACCAACTTCCTCGTCGTGTCTGCCGACTAACACTAACTGACTGACCACTAGTAATCCTCTATACGCAGTTCACATGTCCTCAGTTTATTCCTGATCGCAGTTCAAATAATCAAGACGGGATTGTCCGCAGTTCACAAGTTGTGGTTTTGAACAGCCGTTCTCCAGGATGACGGCGTATTCAGACACAATCATGGAGCTGACGTGACAAGAAAACTTGATTCACTCGACCAAACGACACGTTTACTCTGATCCATGATCTAATCTCGATGATATCGTGACTACTGTATTCGTAATTGACAATGTGGCTGGGTCAGCATGGGAACACGTGCTGATCGTGTATTGCGGAGCCGCCTTTTCAGCTATGTGCGCTGAACATTTGCTCCGAAACGTTTGTGCCTGCACCAAAACTGTACTCCATCGTCAGATCTGTCACAGGCCCGCAGCTGTCTTGCTTCATGGAGCGAACAAGAGTCCGACCTCCACGTTCTATGGTGAGGCATGGACGTCCAGTATCTTGTCGCATTCTCGTGGTTTCACTCTACTTCCACCAGTTTCCACGGCGCTCACGACAGTGGACGACAGCAGCACGCAAACAGCCGACCAGCTTCGCCGTTTCCGAGATACTCGTTGCCAGGTGCCTGATCATAACAGTCTGTCCTTCGTCAAAGTCGCTTATGTCAGTGATTTCACCATTTGTAGCTCTTATCGTGCTGGAATGATTCCCCATTCGCCTCTATTCCCTTACGTCCTTTCTTAGATGCGTCAGGTGACCATAACCGCCGGCCGTGGTGGGCGAGCGGTTCTAGGCGCTACAGTCTGGAACCGCGCGACAGCTACGGTCGCAGGTTCGAATCCTGCCTCGGGCATGGGTGTGTGTGGTGCCTTCGGTTAGTTAGGTTTAAGTAGTTCTAAGTTCTAGGGGACTGATGACCTCAGAAGTTAAGTCCCATAGTGCTCAGAGCCATTTGAACCATTTGACCATAACCTTACCAGGCAGCATTCAGTCTGGCGGTAGACAGTAGTCATAATTAAAAAATTGGTGGAAAACACACACTCAATCGCAATAAAACATTTATTTACAATTCAAGTTCGTAGGCTTCCACTGACGGTGTCATTTTGGATTAAATTATTACGGGTATTGGGCCAAGTGATATTAAACTATTAAAACAACTAAACTGCCGATGTATTATGACTCCACGAACGTCAGGTTTTCGTGGAGTCATAACATCTGTTCCGTTCACCGCCAGCGCCTACTGTCATGGTATAAATGCTCTGAAGCTGGTCGCATTCTGACTAAAACCGCTAACCATTGTAAACAAATTTTAATTGTAATGATTTTGCGATTTACTATGATTTTGGGTTTGAGTTTACTGAGATTCTATCTCTCTTTTGTAAGTTGATAAATTACTAAGTATAAAATGGTTCAAATGGCTCTGAGCTCTATGCGACTTAACTTCTGAGGTCATCAGTCGCCTAGAACTGAGAACTAATTAAACCTAACTAACCTAAGGACAGCACACAACACCCAGTCATCATGAGACAGAGAAAATCCCTGACCCCGCCGGGTATCGAATCCGGGAACCCGGGCGCGGGAAGCGAGAACGCTACCGCACGACCACGAGCTGCGGACACTGGTTATTATCCAAATAATAGTGTTAAATGGAACTTTGGTTACTTGTTCACTTTTCATGGGATTTGGAATTTGTTTTGGGGAAATCTTTGGGGTATTGGTTGCTATTTTTTCTTTTTTCATTTTTCGTCAGAGGAAGTGGCATTACACGATGGATGAATGTGTAACGCTGCAGCGCAATTTCACCGCGCAGCTGGCAAGTATAGTAAACAGGGGACATGTCAATACCAGGACATAAAGTCTTCGTAAATATCAGTGCGTGAACTCAGTTGAACAGTAATTATGTCTTTTGGGGCGTTCCGAATACTAGAAGGCACACCTGAAAATTATTTACGTCACTCGATTCATCCTCAGAGAAAACGGTTTAGAGGGAATTCCCCTTACATTCATTACGCGAAGACAACTCGAAAGCTTCTGGTGGCTGTAGGTGGTTATATATATATATATATATATATATATATATATATATATATATATATATATATATATATATATATATATATATAAGCCGGCTGGAGTAATCCGCGAATTTCTCGACATCGGAATAGGAAGCCGTCAATACATATACACTCATAAATAAATGAATTTGGTCCAATAAAGTTCTCTTGACCCTGTCGAAACCCTTTGCTTCCTTGGCTCTGGGAGAGCGCGAACGGGACAAATTAAAAACAATGGAAAAAAGGTGGTAACATGCTTGCCAACCACGCAGCGAGACTGGGTTCGATTCCCGGCAGTGTTGGAGATTTTCTCCGCTCGGGGACTGGGTAATGTGTTGTCTCCATCATCATTTCAACCTCGTCACCGGCACGTAATAAGTCACCCAGTGTGGCGTCGACTGAAATAAGACTTGCACTCAGCTGATGAACTTCCCCGGATGGTGCCTCCCGGCCAACAATAACACACAATCATTTCATATGCCCCGCAGACAGACGCGTGAACAATATACGCAGATGTCAGCCTTTGAGAGTGACGTGTAGGAAGGCTCAGAGAAGCCGGTTGGAGTAATCCGCGAATTGCTCGACATCGGAATAGGAAGCCGTCAATCTAGAGAGACAACAGAACGTGGCGACCGAGTAGTCGCTAGGCAGGCAGTCAGAGCCCCGGATTCATTATCATCATCGATCTGGTGTGCAACTGGTGCTTCATTGACCACAAGGACTATTAATAGGCGGATTAAAGATAGGGTACTGAGCTCACGCTGCCCATTACGCCGACTACCATTGACCACTGTACTCCAATAAGTCCGTTTGCATTGACATTGAGCATATTAGGCCTGGAATTTCATTGAATGGAATAGAATTATCTTTACTGATGAGTCCCGTTTTTATCTGAGCCCCGATGACCAGTGAAGACGTGTCTGGAGATGCTCAGGGTACCAGTGGGACATCAGCCTGACGTTTCTTTTCTTTTCTTTTCTTTTGCTTGTGCCGTTTTTCCCGCGGATACGCAGGGACGGCATGGTTAATCGGATGTGGCAATGTTAGTGGAAGAGGTGCCCGGATGCCCTTCCTGCCGCCACCCCGTCCCCCCTGGGAAGAAATTAGTGCACCCCAAATGTCTGCGACTAGTGTAATCCATGGAATAGTGCGAAAGTGTTCAGATGTCTGCGAGGCGTGTAACTGAGGCGGGACGTGGGGACCATCCCGGTATTCACCTAGGGGGATGTGGAAAACCGCCTAAAAACCACATCCAGGCTGGCCGGCACACCGGCCCTCGTCGTTAATCCGCGGGCGAATTCGACCCGGAGGCCGTCGCGCCTACCCAAGTCCAGAGAGCAGCGCGTTAGTGCGCTCGGCTAACCTGGCGGGTGGATATCAGGCTGACTGTTGCCCGTCATACGGCCCGACAACCGGGAGTGATGATCTGAGGTGTCATTTGGTTTCATAGCAGGACCCCTTTAGTAGTCATCCGTAGCAACCGTACAGCACAGGAATGCGGCGACGATATGCTCAAAAAAATGGTTCAAATGGCTCTGAGCACTATGGGACTTAACATCTGTGGTCATCATTCCCCTAGAACTTAGAACTACTTAAACCTAACCAACCTAAGGACATCACACACACCCATGCCCGAGGCAGGATTCGAACCTGCGACCGTAGCGGTCGCGCGGTTCCAGACTGTAGCGCCTAGAACCGCTCGGCCACCCCGGCCGGCTGACGATATGCTACGCACTATTTTATTGTCCTTCATGGTAAGCCATCTTGGATTTACTTTTCAGTAAGATAATCCCCGCCCGCACACGGCGACACTTTCTACTGCTCGTCTTCGTGCTTGCCAAACACTACCTAGGCCAGCGAGGTCGCCGGATCTCTCCCCAATTGAGAACGTTTGCAGCACTAAGTGCACGACCCTCCAACCAGCTCGGGAGTTTGACGATCTACCTTTCCGATAGGACAGACTTTTGCACGATATCCCTCAGGAGGACATCCAGCAACTCTGTCAATCAATGACAATCCGAATAACTGCTTGCATAAGGGCCAGAGGCGGACTAACGCGTTACTGAGTTGCTCAATTTATAAAGCTCTTTCTCTTGAATAAATCGTCCAGTTTTTCTGAAATTGTAACCATTTGTTTGTCTGTATATGTACATCGCAACTACGGATTTCCATCCCATTTGAATAATCCCTTCGTGTTGCGTCGTTTTTTTGTCTTAAGGTGTAGTTCAGACTTTGACGAGAAAGTTTGAATAATTTCTAGGCTTATGCCTAAAAATGGATCAAATGTATCTAAGCACTGTGAGAATTAACATCTGAGGTCATCAGTCCCCTAGACTTAGAACTACTTAAACCTAACTAACCTAAGGACATCACACACATACATACCCGAGGCAGGATTCGAACCTGCAACCGAAGCAGCAGCGCGGTTTCGGACTGAAGCGCCTAGAAACGCTCGGCCACACGACCTTCTCTAGGCTTATGATCTCACAAGAAAACGTGTTTCTCAAAAATAATTGTTTTACTTGAAATAATTATTTACAAAATAACCTAAATTAAAGCCTGGCAAATAAATGAAAATACATTACTTTAATGTATGTTTGATTCCCACAACAAATATGTATTTCGTGTATTTGTAGTGCCGTCTACCTGCGTTGCACCAGCCTTAATGTAAACGGTTCTCACCGTTCTGAATGAGTTTACGGCACTATAATTTGTCTATATAGCCCTCACAGAACCCACAACGAAAGAGCTCCTCGGGTCCCAAAAGATAATGTCATACTCGTTAACTATTAATAGGGTATGATTATGACTAGCGTCGTAATGTCACTTTAAAAAAAAATTGATTCAGCTTTTTTGATTGTGTGAAGAGAAGTGATTTGAATAATTTCAACGTTGAAATTACCCGAAGTTTCAGTGTAAGTAAAAGATCCTGCGGGGCAACATACCTTCGCTGTTAAAATGGAAGCGTATATTTTAGTACTTGCAGTAATCATTAACATTCAGATTGCATTTACACTGGATTGAAAATGTTGAGACACAATGTTTATTGTTCTATAATCACACATCATTTCAATGATACTCGTTCCACAAATTACTTTTGCAGTCTTCAGTTAACTTGGACAAAAATGCAGTTCACACAACCATTTGTTTTGTTAGTAGTCTTATTGCACTAGCGACTGCATTAGCTCCAACTGTTTTGCTTCTCTTCGGTTTCCTCGGTTTTTCCATTTATCTTTTACCGTCTTAGTTTCATGTGACTCCACTAAATTTCCAACTTTTCTTCGTGGTGCTCTAGTGAGAGCTATTAATTTTGATAACTTACTGTATACCTATCGTAGGAGTTCCATATTGCTGAAGCTGTAGACTACATTTTGCATCCTATCCAGAACGCGCATGCAATGCGGAAGCATTCTGACTGTACCTATTCCGAGGGCCGTTCAATAACTAAAGCAAAACATTTTTTCTGGAAGCACGATGGTTTTACTCAGGATTCCAGTACATCAGACTATTCTCCGCTCTTTTGACTACAAATCCGTATTTTTTAACATGATCTCCGTTCAGTGCGACGGCCTTACGTCACCTTATTGGCAGCGCCTGTATGCCCGATGGTACTACTCTACTAGTCGATGTCGAAGACAGCGTCTGGCTACATCAATAATGCCCCATCAGCCACGTGCTGCTTCCCGTGGAGTGCATCCTTCATTGGTCCGAACAGATGGAAGTAGGAAGGTGCGAGATCCGGACTGTAGGGTGGATGAGGAATAACAGTGCAGTGAAGTTTTTTGAGCTCCTGTCGGGTGTACAGACTTGTCTGAGGTCTCGTAACGCGCAAACAATTCCGCACGGATTATCCTGCGTTGCTCTTCATGGTTTTCTGTTAGGCGGCGGGGAACCCAGCAGGCACACGCCTTTTGAGTAACCCAATTGGCGGACGAGTGTGTCAGCGGCTACCAACAGTGACGTCCAGTTGTGCAGCGGCGTGTTTGATTGTGATCCGTTTATCACCTCTAATGAGCTTGTCTGCACGTTCGAACACTGCAGTTGTGTGCAGCCGGCCGACAAGTGTGGGAGACCGCACAGGTTTGCGCGACGTTGTTGCGATGACGACATACTTTCGTCCAACGATTCACCGTGCTTCAACAGAATGCGTGTCAGTTATTAATGAAACAGGAAACGCCAGTGCGACATTTTACGAGACAAATGATAAATGCAAATAAATGCGTGTTGAGCGTGTTTATAAAACCCTTCACATCTGCCCTCCCCCCTCTTTTCTGCCCATCACACCCGGCCCCAAACGTCCCCCACGGCTTTAATGAGCCGGATGAAGTAATTATATGTACCAGTGTTATGAAGCATGCCTGAAAATGGGAAAATTAGGCAAATCAGCAGGAAAAGTGTAGCATGATTTTAAAATGAAATTATAATTCGAATCGTGACACGCAGCGACCCTTCAAATTGTACAGCAATTATTAGAAGATTGCCGAGATTAGAGCTAATTTTATAAGTACTGCGCGTTTATAGAAGACCGAAACGTTGATGATAGCGATACCCCACAAAAAAACAGGCTTCATTATGAGACCTGATTTGTCTTTAGGATGATGAGAACATGGTCTCCAGTTAAAGTACAGTTCAGTCAAGTATCCCTCCACGCAGTATTGTGTAAAGAAAGGATAAGTATACTACAAGTATTGCGTAATACACGTTTGTCACAGTGATAATATCTCATCTTTTTTATTTTTTTGGAGTTATAGACCTTCTGGTCTCGTCCATGCAGCCATCTCAGTAACGGAAAGAAGACACGATAGCGTATTGGAAAGGATTTTCTTCTCACTTACGAGGATACGCACTTGAGGATAACACAACACCCAGACCCCGAGCAGAAAAAGTCTCCGACCCGGCCGGGAATCGATCGTCGGTCAGCAATCTGCCGCGCTGATAGCGCAGCTACCGAGGCGGACGAGCTTCAAGCACATCTCGTCCACATCTGCGTCGGGCAGTATTGGGCAAAGGATCGTATCGGACAAGAGCAGTTTATCAAGTCTATCGGTAGTGACAGCAACGGTCACGCACTGAAGTGTGGACTATGGAGGCGCAAGACCATTCATGCGATACCGATTCAAAACAACTGTGGGGAGTGACAACAAGTTATCTTATCCTAGTGAATCATTCTGTGCACTAGTTTAATTATGGAGTGTTGTATTGTGTTTGCAAGTATGTAGTATTATAAATCATTGTACATCAGATACAACTGATATTATTCCCTTTATTGTAGGTTGTGCCAACATCGAGCACAAATAATAATAATGGAAACGGTTAACTTCTACAGAAGCACGTTACGGCAGTGTCGGGTAAAGCAACTCCCGGTTGTACCGTATAAAACAGATGCCATTAAAATTATTACGGTTTTTGTTTCTTTAACAGGCTAAGATGGAGAAGTCAGGACATAAATGGGATGATAATAACATGAAGGGTGCCGTAGAAGAAGTCTGACTTCTTGAAACGATGATCAATAAAACGAGTGAGAGATATTCATTTCCAAGAGATAGGTGATAGACCTAAAACTTCACCAAAAACGAAGATGTGCCGATGAAACCTGTTTTAGGAACTAAAAAGTTTTTTCCGAAAACAATCAGTAATAAACAAAAACAGTATCATTCAATGAGATTAAAAATTTAGAGAACCTGCTCATGCTTTAGAGTAAGGATGAGTTGAACTTCAGTGTACAAGTACGCAAAGCAACTGAAAATAAATCATCGGTTCGAAAAGACAAAAATGAAAGCGGGTACAGACTTTTACTTTGATTTTATGAAAGCAGATGAAGACTTAAGGGTGAGGACAGGTGTCTCCACGAGCTCGTAGCGAGCAGCAGGGTTCAACAAGGAACACATTGGCTGATTGGCCAACTAGAAGAAGTGATGGAGATGTTCAAGTTACGACCCAATTAAAACATTTCTGCAAGAAAAATGACTTTGCACATACAGTTTCATGTCAGATATAACCCTCCAAAAATTGAATCAATCAAGGTCCAAAGGGTGGAAATAATATGAAATAATCAACGTACATATATCCTTATGAAATCAAGTTTTATAGTACTAGCAACAAACATTTTATCTGCAGCTTCACCCGTGTGCGCGTACGTCACATCCATTGCACAGATCACCTCCTCCGCCCTCTCTTTTTGAAGACCTCCTCCTATCTCTCTCGTTGTCCATCTCGTCCTCCTTCATCTCTCTGTCCGTGACCTCCCCCAACCCACTCTCTGTCCATCTCCTCCTCCAACTTCTCTTTCTCTTTCTGATTTGTCACCCCGTTTTCACGCCCACCCCCATTCCAATGAGAGGTGGTTCGTACCTTCACTGTACTTCTTTCCATAATTTCAGTGTGTAGCAAGTTTGGTTGAAATAGATACTGTGGTTTGGAAAGAAATGTGGAACACACAAACGTGAATGCATTTTTATAATACGGTGGCAACCTGCTCCAGCTTTTCATGGTTAGCACCAAATGTCTGCGTCCAGGTGACATGCATGGTGTAGCAATAATTTTGTTTGAGGACAATTGGGTCGAGTTGCGATAAAAATTTAGAGAACAGCAGTAGTTAACTGAGTATCGTCGCTTTCATATAATTTAAACAGTTTTAACAGCACACGCCATGAAAGTAATCAAGAGGCACGAATCTTATCTGTACCATTGTTAATTGGTGTTTGGAGTGGTATCTCATGGCAACGATGGGAGCCCTGAGCTACTGGGGTGCTTGATTCAGTCGACTGCAAGGCTAGTATGACACGAGCCCAATGTTCTTGTTTTTCCCGAACTTCTCAACGGAACTTCGCTACGATGCACCATTTGAAATGCAATAAAAAAATGGTTTAAATGGCTCTGAGCACTATGGGACTTAACATCTGTGGTCATCAGTCTCCTAGAACTTAGAACTACTTAAACTTAACTAACCTAAGGACATCACACACATCCACGCCCAAGGTAGGATTCGAACCTGCGACCGTAGTGGTCACGCGGTTCCAGACTGAAGCGCCTAGAACCGCACGGCCACACCGGCCGGCGAAACGCAATACTGACAGGATCTGACACCTGCCGTGAAACATTGATACTAAGAATCCTCTATCACGCAACACTGATACGAAACACACACTGCCGCATAACATTACTGCGGAGTACCCCAGGAGCTGCCGTGACCCTAAGGAATTCTCAGCTTCACCTCTAGCTGGCAATGGCGTCGTTTTGACTGCGGTGGAAGACTTTAACTCATTTCACTACTGCGAGTTTGATCGTAATTTTTGTAAAGAAGCCATCCTCATAAAACAGCCTATCTATTAGTGAAACCGAGTAAGCATCCATACAGTAGTTATTGAAAAATCCGAACAAACAGACAGAAAAGCGGGTGGGAACTTCGATTTATACGTGTACAGAAGAAGATAGAAAATAGACAGACAGCTGGATAGATAGACAGTAGATATAAAGAAGAAGAAGCAATTCATTGTTGAAGATACTGTTTATTCCTATTCATGGATGGAGCGTGGGAGCATGGCTGGTTGCACTCTTCTGTGTGAACTGTAATTTGACTAATTTCATTTTTGCGATCTCAGCGGGATCGGCACGTAGGAGACTGAAGTATATTTGTTGTTTCTGCAGTGAAATACGATTCCTTGAAGTTTTCCAAGCAGATTCTCATAAGAATCACGGCATCGTACTTCGGGTGTCTGTCAATTAAGTTTTTCCAACATTTCCCTCTCTCGATCGCCAATCAAACAAAATCCATAGCGATTCGCACCGACCTTTTTTGTATAGGCTCCTCGTCCCCTGCTTTCCAACCTGATATGCGTCCCATATGTGTGAGCAGTGTTCGAGTACGGCCGCACAAGTGTTTTGTGTGCAGTCATTTTTTTAAACAAACTACTGTTTTCTATTCGCCTACCAATGGATAGTAGCCTGCCATTCGCTTTACCTGCAAATGAGCCTGTACGTAAATGGTTCTCAATGTAATTGCAGGTAAGGACTCCATACTGCAGCTAGCTCGCTCTTCGTTCTTCTGCTTTTTTAATCATTTTAAAGTTGCGAGAACACGGCTAAAATATCAGTTTTCACCGGGGTGGTTCACCGTCACACTGGAACGTGCCTGTAAGGGCATTTTTGAATTGCTCACTTGGAGTCAATTGTAAGGAACTAATGGAAATCGCACTTTACCGCTGACCTCCACGTCGCACGATCTATAGTAGTGAATTTTATGTGAGCATTCAGCAATAACTCCATCTGTGAGCCTCCACTTTCTGTGAAAGGTGACGACACATAGCAACAGCAGGGAGTGCAGTAGCTAGAGACATGCTCGTAAAAGTATGGGATGAGTTTGCCTATTATCTGGACGTTTGTTGTGCGTTCGGTGGACATTGGCGAAACGCAAAGGAAATTTTAAACCTAAACGTGCTCCATGATTGTGTGCGTGTAGAATGTGTACCTTCGTAAAATCGTATGGCTCTTTCGAAAGTAAAAACTTTGTAGTCCTGTGCACAAGCAAGAATTCACCCCCAACTTTCTATCTCTACAAATGAAGAAGAAATCGTGTTGTGAAATTGGATGAATCTTTTATAAATACCCTGTAGTTACAGTGAACATGATGAAGATATCATTTTTTTAGTGAATGTGAAGGCATCGTCATTGTGAAGAAATCATTTATTTATGTATTACAAGACGACTGGAAATTGTTTTAAATGCTAACCGCTTTCCTGCTCCGTTTTAGGCGTGGTAATGTGTTGTATTTTTAGTGTTTCTATATTTTTGTCCACCCCTGTAACTAAAAATGTAGATATAGATGTAGCTCAGAATGGGCATGGAACCTAGAGAATTAACGTACCAGCTAAGAATCAAGATTGATATGAGACGGAAGCATCGCTTGGATAAATTGAAAGGAAAACATTAACTATACCGGGCTGTTTGATTAAAATAACGACTTTATAAACCACTAAGGGCGATTTTCCAGCTTTGGCTTGTTGTCATATCAACAAAAGGGTGTGGACACATCCTTATGGTAAGTACATAAATCACAGTCCGTGGATTTTCAGACATGTTATACCAAGGTCGTTTTCGTTGACGTCCATGTTATGTGTACATCTGCATGGCATAGGTACAATAATTATCCCTATTTTCCCAATCTTTAATACGTTTGGATTTTGTACGGGGTCTCTCTTTGAATAAATTATATCGTTGATATTTGTGCTCAACTACCTGGGATCTCAATGACGAAGTATTGCAAAATTGTAGATCCAAGATAGAGAACTTGGAATAAAAATCTCAAAATGTGATTAATAAATTTTATATACAGACGTTTTTAAATGCTTTACATTTATTTATTTTATAAAATCACACAGGTAAAACAATATTCTCCTCGTATAATTATTTTGAATTTCATTAGAAGGGCTTTTGTTTTCTAGCTTTTAGGTCACTGACAGAGTGTTACTTTTTCCGTCTGATTTTCCTTAATGTCGGTTAGGAACTTTTTCATCTGTTCTTGGTTGATGTTAGACAGGGGCTTTTTCCTTCTCCTTTTTATTAATGGCAGATAGGAACTTTTTCCATTTGCTCTTGTTTGTGGCGGATTTAACTATGTGGTTGTTGACTTCCACCCCGCAAAGTGGAAGAGAGTAGAACTGGATACACAGGCAGAGACAAGGTGAAACGTCCCCTTAGAAAAATTTATGAATGACTGTGCTGATAAACCTCTTACATTATTTGATTTTCAAACAGCTGAGCAGAACTGAACCTACTCAGACATTTCGCTCTTTACCTATTCTGATCAACACTAAACTGACACACAATATTTTGGGGCAACGCAATCTGACTTTCAAAAATCCCTACAAAAGAATGGCCCTGACTAACAATAAACTATACCTTTCATGAAGCACTTACCTCACAAAAATCTTCGTTACTCGAACTACGCAATACAGCGAGCGCCAATACTACCAGCTAAATAAAAGATTATAACTACTGAAGTCACTAACTACTGATAGGCACAGTTAGCAAATGAAAGCTTTTGATAGAGAACAAACAATGTATTTACCTTAATAGTATTCAAAAGTCATAATATATATCAATTCATGACATCCAGTCTTACAAATTTACTGTCTCTGATGGACACACGTCCAGATCATCCGCTCTCAAAATTCTGCCATTTCACTCCCCACATCCACCATTGCTGGCGGCTCATCTCCAACTGCGCAACGCTACGCGCTGTTCACATCCAACTGCCCTACACTACAATGGCAAATAGTCCAACAGTGCCAACCAGCCACTGACTGCACACAGGACGGCCAGTGATTTTCATACAGAGCGCTAGGTGACGTTACCAACATAAAAACCTAAACAGCCTACTTACAAAGGGACTGCTATTAAGTATGGCCTGAGATCTCAGGTAGTGATTGCTCATTAATGCTCATTTTAATATTTATAGAATGATTTAAATTCTAACTAGCTATATTACAGGGAGATTTGACAGAAACTGTTTGCGCACTTAAATGAAGTAAGGCTCGAAAATGGGCAGTAGTATGATATAGTTACTTTAGGAAAACAGCCTGGTGGAAATATTGTCTGCTTTCTGTAATAACGTAGAGTTAATCGTTTTGACACTCTTTCTGTTTCAGCAAAGTAATCTCTGTAATAGCAGCAAGCAAATGAGTAAGAACCAGTTTAATCTCATACGAATTAGCAAGGAAGATAGACTGCTTTTGCTGAATCTGTCGCCTGTACTGCTACCTATGTTTGTACTGATGCGCGATTATTTAAGAGGAGGAAAGCAATCCTAAGAAGTTTCATATCTCTTCTTGTTTCGTTTGACAAATGTGCGTTGTTGTTATTCAGCGGCGGCACGGCCGCTGCGGCTTACTGGTTTCCCGTTTTAGTTTGCAGGCGCGCCAGAGATAGCAAATAGCGAAAGGTCGCCTGCAAGAACATTTGGAGAGCTCAGCTCGGCGGCGAAATAGAAACCGGTCGCGCGGGTATTCAAATCGCGCCTGCATTAACGATAAATTAGGCGGCCGGGCACGACCTGGCCGTGGTGGGCCCGGGCTCCCCGCGCTCGCCAACTGTCGCCGAGGTCCGGCTTCGAACCCCGCAGCCGCTCTGTCCCCGCTGCCCCCAAGATCTGCCGCTGCTTGTCAAACACCGCTCATCTGAAGCTACACTGATGAGCCGAAACGCCAAGATCACCTGCTTAATACCGTGTTGGTCCTGCTTTGGAACGCAACAGAAGTCATGATTGGACATGTCCTTGAAAGGTATGCGGATATGTGTTGCAGACGATGTCTACGTACAAGTTCCGTAAATTACGGGCTGTTTGATTTGTGGGCACGGAGCTCGCGCCTGGTAGTATCCCACATCTGTTGCATGGGTTGAAGATACGGTAAATAAGATATCAACGTAAGTTCACTATCGTGCACGAACCACTATAACGTGAAACTTCCTGACAGATTAAAACTGTGTGCCGGAGCGAGACTCGAACTCAGGACCTTTGCCTTTCGCCGGCAAGTGCTCTACCATCTGAGCTACCCAAGCACGACTCACACTACCTCCTCTCAGTTTCACTTCTGCCAGTACCTCGTCCCCTACCTTCCAAACTTCACAGAAGCTCTCCTGCGAGCCCACAAGCTATGGCTAAGCCATATCTCCGCAATATCCTTTCGTCCAGGAATGCTAGTTCTGCAAGGTTCGCAGGAGAGCTTCTGTGAAGTTTGGAAGGTAAGGGACGAGGTACTGGCAGAAGCGAAGCTGTGAGAACGGGGCATGAGTCGTGCTTGGGTAGCACAGATGATAGAACACTTGCCCGCGAAAGGCAAATGTCCTGAGTTCGAGTCTACATCTACATCTACATCCATACTACGCAAGCCACCTGTCGGTGTGTGGCGGAGGATACCTTGACTACCTCTATCGGTTCTCCCTTCTATTCCAGTCTCGTATTATTCGTGGAAAGAAGGATTGTCGGTATGCCTCTGTGTAGGCTCTAATCTCTCTGATTTTATCCTCATGGTCTCTTCGCGAGATATACGTAGGAGGGAGCAATATACTGCTTGACTCTTCGGTGAAGGTATGTTCTCGAAACCTTAACAGAAGCCCGTACCGAGCTACTGAGCGTCTCTCCTGCAGAGTCTTCCACTGGAGTTTATCTATCATCTCCGTAACGCTTTCGCGTTTACTAAATGATCCTGTAACGAAGCGTGCTGCCCTCCGTTGGATCTTCTCTATCTCTTCTATCAACCTTATCTGGTACGGATCCCACACTGCTGAGCAGTATTCAAGCAGTGGGCGAACAAGCGTACTGTAACCTACTTCCTTTGTTTTCGGACTGGATTTCCTTAGGATTCTTCCTATGAATCTCAGTCCGGCATCTGCTTTACCGACGATCAACTTCATATGATCATTCCATTTTAAATCACTCCTAATGCGTACTCCCAGATAATTTATGGAATTAACTGCTTCCAGTTGCTGACCTTCTATTTTGTAGCTAAATGATAAGGATCTATCTTTCTATGTATTCGCAGCACATTACACTTGTCTACATTGAGATTCAATTGCCATTCCCTGCACCAGGCGTCAATTGTTTCTCCATCCCTCTGTCGTCTATTTCGATATCTACCATTTTGTCATCTGTGCGACAATCTAGAGAAGGAACTACAGTGCAGTCTTCCTCTGTGAAACAGCTTTGGAAAAAGACATTTAGTATTTCGGCCTTTAGTCTGTCATCCTCTGTTTCAGTACCATTTTGGTCACAGAGTGTCTGGACATTTTGTTTTGGCTCCGGCACACAGTTTTAATCTGCCAGGAAGTTTCATATCAGCGCACACTCCTCTGCAGAGTAAAAATTTCGTTCTGGCACTATAACTGAAACGTCCCCTTAGAAAAATTAATGAATTACTGTACTGGTTAACCCCTTACGTTATTTAATTTTCAAACAGTTGAGCAAAACTGAACGTACTCAGACATTTCTCTCTTTACTTATTCTGATCATCACTAAACTGACACACAATATTTTTAGAGCAACGCAATCTGACTTTCAATAATCCCCACAAAAGAATGGCCCTGACTAACAATAACCTATACTTTTCATGAGTCACTTATCTCACAAAAATCTTCATTACTCGAACTACTGCAATACAGCGAGCGCCAATACTACCAGCTAAATAAAAGATTATAACTACTGAAGGCACTAATTACTGATAGGCATAGTTAGAAAATTAAAGATTTTTGATAGAGAAGAAACAATGTATTTACATTAATAGTGTTCAAAAGTCATAATATATATATCAGTTCATGATATCCAGTCTCACAAATTTGCTCTTTCTGATGGACACAAGTCCAGATCATCCTCTCCCAAAACTCCGCCATCTCTCTCCCCCCATCCACCACTGCTGGCGGCTCATCTGCAACTGCGCAACGCTACGCGCTGTTCACATCCAACTGCCTAACACTACAATATCAACTATTCCAACAATGCAAACCAGCCACAGACTTCACACAGCACAGTCAGTGATTTTCATATAGAGCATTACGTGGCGTTACCAACATAAAATTCTAAACAGTCTGCTTACATAACATGTTCTGGCCTTGTGACAAGGACAATCATCCAGCTGGAACATACTATCGCCGTCAGGGGCGCACAAGCTGGAAGGAGTGTATGAGTGTATGTGGTCGTCAGTAATGCACATGTATTCCATAGCTGTCGTGGGACCTTCCCTTGTTACCGTAGGACCCATAGAAGGCCAGCTGAATCTCCTACATAGTGCAATACTGCACCCCTTGGCGTGCATTCGTCAGTTGCTGCATGTTCCCAGAATCCGTTCGTCTAGACGATACCATATCTGCAAACGACCAACGACACACTGTAACAAGAAACGTGATTCATCCGACCAGGCGATAGGTTTCCATTGGTCCACAGTCCAATCCCAATGATCCCGTATCCGCAGCAATTGTAATTGGCGATGGCCCCTGGTCAAAATGGATCGTCTGACGCGGTACCCTCTTTCAATGATGTGTACTGAACGACGTGTTCCGAAACACTTGTGGCTGCACCAGCATTGTAATCTTTCGTCAGTTCTGATACACACCGCTGCCTATCTTGTTTTACAGAGCGGGGAAGTAACCGACGTGCTCATTTTATCGCTACGTGTGGACGTCCAACTCCTTGTCGTCTACTCGTATTTTACTGTCCTTCAACAACTTTCCGTAGATGCTCACAGTCGTAGCACGCGAACATCCGACCAGCTTTGTTGGTTTTCTAGATATTCATTCCTCGGTTAGAGGCGGTAACCGTATGCGCTTTGTCATTCATAGTCACTTATGTTAGTGGATTTTCTCGCTTGTGCCCCGTACTGTCACCAGAATTATTCCCCATTCGTCTCTGCTATACTTGCGTACTTTCCTGACTGCGTCACATGCCCACAGCACAACCAGGCGACGGTCAGTCTCGTGGGGGGGCAGTGGTGATATAGTTTTCGCTCGTTAGTTGATGTTCGACGTCTAGATTCTGTTTTAATTACCGAGTAGGCTTCAGTACCTCGCTACTGTTGCAAGATATGATCACCTTACTGGTTAAAAAAGAAAAAAAAAATGCTATTCATGTACGTGGATTTAAAGTACCGTCGACGATGAGCTCAATAAAGACGATGTACAAACTCGGATTGGGGAAGGATCGACAAGGAAATGGGGAGGGTGGATGGTGATTAACGTGTAATGCGAACACACAAATCTGGATGGCTAGACGGGATTTGAATCTCACTCGGTATTTATCGTATAGTAAACGTTATTTTTGTCGTCAGTCTGCCTCGGGCATGGATGTGTGTGGTGTCCTTAGGTCAGTTAGGTTTAAGTAGTTCTGAGTTCTAGGGGACTGATGACCTCAGCTGTTAAGTCCCATAGTGCTCAGTGGCATTTGAACCATTTGAACCTGCTGACGCGCCTGTAGAAAGTTATCCTTCTTTTCCTGACATCAGCTGCTAGGTTTTACATCTTCTCTGTGGTTTTCGTAGAGCGTAACCTGTATTCCTTTTCTGACTGCTTTGGGCCTAGAATTTGTCTCAAGATTTTGCCTTCTTCCCTTAGCAAACTTACCATGTTGCTTTTGGGTATTGAGTGTTAGTGTCTTACTTGCATAAATCTTTCAGATTTCATGAGTATGCCGTAGTGTCTGATCTTTTTTTGTATGGGCATGCATTTTTTGTTAAATAAGTCTCGTATTCTGTTGTAAGTTCTGCTCATTTATTGTATTCGAGTATTCTGTGAGATCTTTTCTCCTCCTGTAGGTTCGATGGTTTCACCTAGATATTTGAAATGTGTAACTCTGTTTATCTTGACGTATTTTGTGTCTAATTTTTGTATGTTTAGTTTTGAGCAGAAGAATTCAGACTTCTGGAAAAAGATGTACAGTCCAATATTTTCTGCATATTCTTTTAGTATTTAAATTTGCTTGTTTGCTATTGCTTCTTTATCCGGGAGTATGGCTAGGTCGTCTGTGAAAGCTATGTTTGAGATTTCTATCATGTCCCAGGATCGTCCTACTCGTGCTGATTTTCACTGTCCTATGATTTTCGATTCTTTTTCCCATTCTCTCATTACTTTGTCCACGACTAGGTTGATCCATAGTGGGGACAATCCTTCACCTTGGTGTATTCCAGTTTTTATCATAAAGAGGTTCAAGATTTCACCCATGAATTTAACTTTCGATGTTGTGCCAGCCAGTGCCTGCCTGATCAGTCTTAGTGTTTTTGGGTCGAGTTTTGTTCTTCTAAGATGTTGAACAAGGATTGTAGCTTAACAGAATCGTATGCTTCCTTGAAATCTGTGGAAGTGCAACTGATTAGAGTATACATAAACAACTGGTAAATATAATTTTGAAAACTAAAGTGAAAATTATGGACACTTTGTTTTAAAAAGTACGGAATACTATACCGAAAAGCGAGTTTCAGCGAATAGGGGATAATGACGATCATTTTACAGCGTAACCACCATTCCCCCCTTGGGGCAACCATTCCCCCTCCCCAGTGACCGAGAAATGGGATGGGTCATTATTTAAAAACTGTAATGGGTCACTGTTAAAAGAACAGAATCTGTTGTCACCACTCAAAAAGAAGAATGACTCACCAAAATTGCTCTCTATATTACAATAAAACAGAAAACAGTAACAAATTGCTCTTCAAACTGCATCAAATTGCTCTCTCAGACTGCATCAATTTCCCCCAAAAACATATCAACTTGTCCCAAAATGACTGTATCAGATTGTCCGTAAACTATAATAAAGTGTCTCTCAGACTGTATCAGCTTAACCCCAAGCCGTAACAAATTGCACCTCAAATGGTATCAGCTATGAATGAAAAGACCAGTAGTCCACCACAGCTGTATTTATTGAAGTCAATTACATGTTATAAAACAGATCTGAAGATGGACATTGCTGACAGAATCCGATAGTCTGAGGAGCCAAAGCTTTGCGATCATTGATCTTCCTCCACTTCCTGGATCACTGTTTTAATCTGCGACCTTCTCACAATTATGTAGGTATATCAACTAGCCCCTCAAACTGTAATAAATTGTCCCTCAAACTGTAACAAATTTTCCCTAAAACTGTGTTAACTTGGCCCCCAATGTGCATCAATGACTCACCGCCAAACTGTATCAATCAGTCCCCAAACTGTATCTACATGGCCCAAAACTGTACCAGCTTGCTCCAAACTGCAAAAAATTTCTCGTCAAACTACATCATACCGTGAAATGTATTCGCAATTGTGGAATCTTTCAGACATAAGCTGCATTAAGTATGAAGATCAGTCATGAAAATTTGTGCCAGACCGAGACTCGAACTCAGATTTTCCACTTATCACGAGTGGTCATCATAACCACTTCGGCTATCCATGCACGCTTTCAGGACCAACCCAAGCTTCCATATGTCATACTGTTTACGACTCCATTGCTAGCAACTTTACTTGGATTCCCACCACAAGGTTTCAAGGAGGCAAACGTTAATATTACAATCGTAGTTTTGCCCATCGAGGCTTGTGTTTCTTATTTTTAGGAATGAGTAAACAGACATTCGTGACGATCTTGCAGCTGATGAAATTTCATTGGAATTGCAGAATCTTTCTGACATTGGCCGCATTAGGTATGAAGATATTACCTATTGATGCCACATGAAAATTTGTGCTGAACTGGGTCTCACACACAGATTTCCTGCTTGTCATGAGCAGTCACCTTAACCATGTCAGCTATGGGAGCACATTTCCTGGACAGACTCAAATTTCTATATGTTTTGCTGCCTACGAACTCATCAATCATCACAGGGTTATGTGTCTCAGATAGCTAAAGTGGTTAAGGTGACTGCTCATGACAAGTGGGAAATCTGGGTTGAGTCCTGGCCTGGCACAAATTTTCATGTGGCACCAATGGGCAATTTCTTCATTCCTAATGCAGCTAATGCCAGAAAGATTCTTCGTTTGTGAATAAATTTCATACATTTAGTACAGCTGCAAGTTCATTACCAATGACTGTTTCCTCAGACATCATTAAAAACATATATGAACTTGCCCCTGAAATTTATCGACGTGCAGCAGATATGAACTTACCCTCAAACTGTATCAACTTTCGCCTAAAACTGTAACGAATTGTCCTCAAACTGAAACAAATTCCTTAAAATAGTAACAAATTATCCCAGAAATGTAACTAATTGCCTCAAAACTGTAAAACATTTCGGCAATATTGTAACAAATTTGCCCAAAAACTGTAACAAATTCTCCCAAAATTGTAACAGATTTCTCCAAAAATGTGACAAGTTGTCTTAAAACACTAATAAATTGCCTCGAAACTGTAATAAATTGTTCAGAGATATTGCATCAAATTGCTGTCTACATTGCCTCATTATTTTTCCTGTATGTTCCTCGTCATTCAATTTTAATCTCAGATAGGCGTATGTGCTCAAAATATTTCCACAGGAAATTTTATATCTTTCACTCTCTATCTCGTCATTAAATGAAATCTCACAACATTTAAAACACATCTAAACTTTTTGCATGTTCAGAACAAGTATAAATTTTACGACAGTAACATGGACAAATGCATAAATATGACATGGGAGTTGGTGCAGTCCAGTTGCTGTGGAATATATATATATTGCAACATCCCCTTAGAAAAATTAATGAATTACTGTGCTTAAACTGACACACAATATTTTTTAGCGCAATGCAATCTGACTTTCAATTACCCCTAAAAGAGAATGGCCCTGACTAAATTAACCTATACGTTTCACAAATCACTTACCTCACAAAAATCTTCGTTACTCAAACCACTGCAATACAGCGAGCGCCAATACTGCTAGCTAAATAAAAGATTCAAACTACTGAAGGCAGTAACTACTGATAGGCATAGTTAGCAAATGAAAGATTTTGATAGAGAACAAACAATGTATTTACCTTAAAAATGTTCAAAAGTCATAATATATATAGCAGTTCATGACATCCATTCCTACAAATGTGTAAGTAGGCTGTTTATGTTTTCTTATTGGCAACGTTGCGTAGCGCTCTGTACGAAAATCACTGGCTGTGCTGTGTGCAGTCTGTGGCTAGTTTGCATTGTTGTCTGCCATTGTAGTGTTGGGCAGCGGCAGCTGGATGTGAACAGCGCGTAGCGTTGCGCAGTTGGAGGTGAGCCGCCAGCAGTGGTGGATGTGGGGAGAGAGATGGCGGAGTTTTGAAATTTGTAATACTAGATATGAACTGCTATATATATTATGATTATTAAGGTAAATACATTGTTTGTTCTCTATTAAAATCTTTCATTTGCTAACGATGCCTATCAGTAGTTAGTGCCTTTAGAATCTTTTATTTAGCTGGCAGTAGTGGCGCTCGCTGTATTGCAGTAGTTCGAGTAACCAAGATTTTTGTGAGGTAAGTGATTTGTGAAAGGTACAGGTTAATGTTAATCAGGGCCATTCCTTTGTACGGGTTTCTGAAAGTCAAATTGCGTTGCGCTAAAAATATTGTGTGTCACTTTAGTGAATGTTTGAGTACGTTCAGTTTTGCTCAGCTGTTTGAAAAGCAAATAGTGTAAGAGGTTTATCAGCACAGTAATTCAGAAATTGTTCTAAGGGGATGTTTCATATGTCGACCCTTAGCCGAGGATACCTCACTGGAATCTTCTGATTTTTTCTTGTAGTTTGTGTAATTAGTGTAGATTTTGTTTATTACTAGAGCGTAATTGTAGAGAGAATCTCCTTTGTAGTTGCAGCCTTTCATTGTTGTACAGTAAAACAGTTGTGGCATGCATGTAGATTTGCACCAAGTATTTCGCAGCTACGCTTGCAATTAACTAGATATTATTTTCAGTGCTATGTTAATGTGTTCTCCTATTTTTGCTCTTCAAATTGTGTTTTTCTGTGTTGTCGTGTGAAATATTGTGACAATAATGGCGTGTGAAAAACGTAACACTAGGCTTCAAAGTAAACTGAGAAATAATTGTGATGACGAGCGTAGCTTATCAGCACCACTGTGTAGTGAATTAACAGACATTCGAAGTAGTAATTTGGTAATTGTGCATAGGGAAATGGAGCGGGCGGCAAATAATGGTGTAGGCAGTGAAACAGGTAGTGAACAAGGAAGCATTATCGATCGATCGGTCGGCAACAGCTCGCCTCAGGAATCCGAAATGACAGAACACAATATTGCAAATACTGTAGACTTGGGTTTTGGGTCCTCACCGTTTTCTCAAATGAGTCAAGACACATTTTCTGCTTTTCAAACTGCGAATATTGCCGGTTCAAATGCATTGCCCAATAGAACTGAGGAACATGTTTCAGATACCAGTGCATTGTTATTGCAATTAATGCAAAAAATGGAACAAAATCAGAAACAAACACAGCAACAGTTAGACACAATGGAACAAAATCTTCAAAAGTTAGAACAATTGAACAACACCAGAGACAAACACAGCAACAGTTAGTCACAGTGGAACAAAAGCTTAAAAAGTTAGACACAATGGAACAAAATCTTCAAAAGTTAGACACCACACTTGAACAAACACGTGAAGATTTAACTACTGAGTTACATAACATCGAATCGAAATGTCAAAAAGTCTGTAATGACGTAAAAACACAAATTTGTGAGCATTTCCAACCTATTTTTTCGCGTCATGAAAATGAGTTACAGAATCACGAAGCAGCCATAAAAGAACTGCAGACTATTGTTCATGAAAATCATGAGACCTTGCAAGCTAAAATGGACTCAGTTGCATCTACCGATTCGGTTACGCAACTTGCAAAAACTCAGGAAAACTTAAAGGACACAGTAGAAAGACACATGGAGGAAATTAGTTCATTATCAGAGAAAGTAGTTGAACTTTCGGATCAGCTAAATAATTTATCTACGAAGGTAGATGATAATCTGAATGACACAAAACCAATAGTCTTTAATGACACAGAAGAGTGCGAACAAATTAGGAAACTGAAACAAAATCTGAATCAAATTAATACGCAACACCAAAGAGAAATCCGCGAAGTACAAGATCAGCTGACACAGGTAATACAAGAATTACGTATTTCAGAGGACACTTGCGCTCCAATACGGGAAGAGGGACATAGAAATACGGAACAGCCACAAAATAATAGCCCGGGGCACTTCGGGAAATTATGAAAGATATTGGCAAGGTACACCGAATTTTGAGATGGAACCGTCGAAACGACGTAACAATGACCGACATGCGACTCGCCGACATGATGATTTTGACTATAAGCTGTTCATTACTACACGTAAATTCAAAACGTTTAAGAATTCCGCCAACGACATTCATCCACAAGCGTGGCTCCATCAATTCTCTCATTGTTTCCCTCCCAACTGGTCATTGGAGCACAGGTTAGAATTTATGTGTGGCTACTTGGAGAATGAACCAGCTGTAAGAATGCGATCGGTCATTCACGATTGTCACAGTGAAGGAGAATTTTATCATGCGTTCCTCTCAGCATATTGGTCACAAGCTACACAAGACCGAGTAAAACATAGCATCATGATGATGAAACACTTCGAACAATCTGAATTTTTCAGTCTTATGAAATATTTTGAAGACATGTTGCATAAGAATCAGTATCTTTCAAACCCATACAGCCCCTCAGAACTCATCCGCATTTGCTTAATCAAACTGCCTGAACATTTAAGAAATATTATTTTGGCAGGACGTTGCAAAGACGACATTGAAGCTTTTCAGGGACTCTTACAAGAATTAGAAATTGACACTGACAATCGCGGAAAGCGGAAACAGGAACACAACAATTACAGGTCATATCCGTCGCAATTCCACGATGAAAGAAATAATAACTGGACGCGACAAGGCTATTCTCACAACACAAATCGTGACCAAAACAGACACCACCCGTATGACAACCGTTGGCAGAGTAGTAATAATTACAGGGAAAGATCACCTCTCCGCGGTAATGACTATCACAGAGACAATTAGAGAAACAGACAATATGGGAACCAAAATAATTATTATCAAGGGAGACAGAATAACTTTAGATGCAACGGACCAGCGTGCAGTTACGATTCAGGGAGAAATTCTCCACCATGTGACCGACAAGAAAGAAACTATGGAATCTACCGACATGATGACAGACGATATGATCGTAACGACAGACCTGAATTGCATCAGAACTGGCGGGACTCAAACAGAGCAGGGCACTTTCGACAACGTGAATTTGAAGAAGCTAGGTCTCCTAATACCAATAACGACGCACGCCAACAAAGGAACAGACAATGACTCGCACCGCAGCAAGCTGCGTGCGCCGGCTGGCTCATAGAAAAATAACATAGACGCTAACCTTGAGAAAATTTTTAGCATTCCTCACCGACGAATACCGCATGATAATTGCATTCAAGTTGAAACTCTGCGTACTGAGAAGAGCAAAGGGTTACACCACATTTCACGTGTAAAACCATTTATTGAGAGATAATCTGCCTTTTAACTTCGTCTTTGCCACAAAACGTTTCGCTTCACATTTCTAGTATGCATTGTCACACTTAGAAACTGTTATCATGCAACAATGTTTGAAGTTAAATATCCAGTCAAGAACCAAGAGAACTTATTTAAACAGAAATTACGAATGCATTGTTATTGAGAACAGACGACACAGTGTTATTGTGTGTGTACATTCTTGCTTGTTAGTTGCACGATTACGTAACGCTTATAAGGCTCACATACTTAGAACATTTACCAGTACTGCTAATGAGATTTTAATGCAAAATTTTGGTTTACTTGAAAATACATTCTGGATTTAAGGTACTTTCTGAGAGATACCAGATGACACAGTGGTTAGTTTATGTGACAGCTACACGATTTTATCACGACGCTACTGATGAGTGACAATTTACAATGTTGCTTTTGCGGTGATTCTATTTCATATCTGCACAGTTTTTCTGTATTATTCTGGAAAGCAAAACATGTTTCAGTAGTAACTTTTGTGGTATAGCTACAAGGAGACATCCTTTTCCGTAGCACAACAATACGTTACAGCACAGTAATTTCTTCATCACAACAATAAGCGTAATAACTAAGATATCTATACGCAAAGCATTTCACTTTTGTTTATCATGAGGTAAGTACATTGACTTCTGCAGAACTTTGCTTTCGGAGGACGATAACTACGACACTTCCACAGAGATTATCTTACAGCAAGATGCACATTTAGCGCTACAGAACACGTATTTGAGTGATTAATTTTGTACTTAAAACATTTATTTTTAAATATTTTTGAATTACAAAGAAAGTTTTCACCTGAGGGTATAATTACATTAATCCTCAGGGGGGTACACGCTTACTTTGTGTACCATGTGTTTGGCAAGCACAAGGAGCCCTAGCTAATATGGTATTTGCTAATACAACTTTACACATCGGTACCATATTTCTTTAACACATAATTACACAGCTATCTGATCATTTAACTGAGAGAGACAAACTTTTTTACTACGGCAGTGACAGATGTTTACGTAATTACACCGTTGGATAACTTCACACTTACGAAATTGTATTTTGTCTGTACTTTGTGAACTTTTCATATTTTTTCGGAACCATTGTGATACTATGAGAGCTTTGAATGATGTATTTGGTATGAGATAATGATTTTTAAAGTACGTTTGAGGTAGATGACACTACTGAAATGAGCAGAGAATTTTCTTTAGGTTTTGAAATTATTGCAGAAAGCTACGATGTTTTTGAGATTTGACTGAGGTGTTATGATATTATTATGATGACTATGTGTATTATGCTGTTGCGGCATGTTTATGATCAATAAGCCGATGTTATATGAGGAATTTGATTATGCTACATACACTCCTGGAAATTGAAATAAGAACACCGTGAATTCATTGTCCCAGGAAGGGGAAACTTTATTGACACATTCCTGGGGTCAGATACATCACATGATCACACTGACAGAACCACAGGCACATAGACACAGGCAACAGAGCATGCACAATGTCGGCACTAGTACAGTGTATATCCACCTTTCGCAGCAATGCAGGCTGCTATTCTCCCATGGAGATGATCGTAGAGATGCTGGATGTAGTCCTGTGGAACGGCTTGCCATGCCATTTCCACCTGGCGCCTCAGTTGGACCTGCATTCGTGCTGGACGTGCAGACCACGTGAGACGACGCTTCATCCAGTCCCAAACATGCTCAATGGGGGACAGATCCAGAGATCTTGCTGGCCAGGGTAGTTGACTTACACCTTCTAGAGCACGTTGGGTGGCACAGGATACATGCGGACATGCATTGCCCTGTTGGAACAGCAAGTTCCCTTACCGGTCTAGGAATGGTAGAACGATGGGTTCGATGACGGTTTGGATGTACCGTGCACTATTTAGTGTCCCCTCGACGATCACCAGTGGTGTACGGCCAGTGTAGGAGATCGCTCCCCACACCATGATGCCGGGTGTTGGCCCTGTGTGCCTCGGTCGTATGCAGTCCTGATTGTGGCGCTCACCTGCACGGCGCCAAACACGCATACGACCATCATTGGCACCAAGGCAGAAGCGACTCTCATCGCTGAAGACGACACGTCTCCATTCGTCCCTCCATTCACGCCTGTCGCGACACCACTGGAGGCGGGCTGCACGATGTTGGGGCGTGAGCGGAAGATGGCCTAACGGTGTGCGGGACCGCAGCCCAGCTTCATGGAGACGGTTGCGAATGGTCCTCGCCGATACCCCAGGAGCAACAGTGTCCCTAATTTGCTGGGAAGTGGCGGTGCGGTCCCCTACGGCACTGCGTAGGATCCTACGGTCTTGGCGTGCATCCGTGCGTCGCTGCGGTCTGGTCCCAGGTCGACGGGCACGTGCACCTTCCGCCGACCACTGGCGACAACATTGATGTACTGTGGAGACCTCACGCCCCACGTGTTGAGCAATTCGGCGGTACGTCCACCCGGCCTCCCGCATGTCCACTATACGCCCTCGCTCAAAGTCCGTCAACTGCACATACGGTTCACGTCCACGCTGTCGCGGCATGCTACCAGTGTTAAAGACTGCGATGGAGCTCTGTATGCCACGGCAAACTGGCTGACACTGACGGCGGCGGTGCACAAATGCTGCGCAGCTAGCGCCATTCGACGGCCAACACCGCGGTTCCTGGTGTGTCCGCTGTGCCGTGCGTGTGATCATTGCTTGTACAGCCCTCTCGCAGTGTCCGGAGCAAGTATGGTGGGTCTGACACACCGTTGTCAATGTGTTCTTTTTTCCATTTCCAGGAGTGTATGTATTAAGATGAAATATTGAAGAAGTGTCGACGAATATGTATATGTGTAGTAAGGTAAGGAATAAGGAGTGGTGGTTAGGGACTCTGATTTATGAAAAGGATGTTGGAAATCAAGAATCGTACTTTAAGAGTTATGAAATGTGTGTAAATGCGTGAATGTATCACAATGCCGGCGAAAATTTTTTGGACACTGTTATATTTATAGGATTTTGTTTCTACAGATTTGTAACACAAATTCTTGACCTGTGAAATATTTGTATATGAGACTGTCACTGTAGCGGAAACTGCTGTCGTAAATATTTCCGTAAGAAAGTTAAGTGACCATCTGCACATAATGCGTTGTGGGCACCCAGCTGTGTCAGACGCCGGGAGAACAAGTCATTAGTGAGTGCCTCGTCAGAGGCACAGGTGGAAAAAAAGAAAGGGGAGGCCATTGTCCTCGCTATTGACATTTCCTTGTTGAAAGCATACTGTGGAGCTCGTAATTTATGATATTTACTAAAATGCCTAATGAAATGATTAGAAACATTTTACATCTATTGTCTTTGTAGTTGAGAGATTGCTCATTTTTTTAATATCTGGTTTCCAGCTGTGTTGCAGCATTAGTTTTATAAAATAAACTTAGATGCATTTGCCAATGTGAACACTTTCTGTCAACAGATCTATTAAATAATTATTTTATGATCCACATTCTTCGAAAAAGGAGCTCTTGGAATGGAAGGAACAATATGAAGGGACTAATGACAGTAACTGCATCTATAATTTTCTTTTCGAGTACTTGGTAATTTTTTGTAGAATTAGTTTTTGTGGTGCACCACTTTAATTACATAGACATTAAGATGTGAATATACATTTACCTTGTCTGCATTGTTGTCTTTAGTGTAATGTTTTTTTTTGCTTGAGCTATGTCATGTTTAGATATAAGTTGCTGCTGCTGTTTGCCAGGCATAATGTTACTGAATTTGACGTTGTATTACGCTGTTAAGCCAGTTTTACTATGGATTTATTTTTCTTGTTTGCTGCACAGTGCCTTGTATTAGTTGTATTATTGCAATTGCTTTGCCAATTTGAATTTTTTTGTCATTGATGTTTGTGTTAATTGTTTTGTGCTGCTGCATTACCTCGTCCCTTAGTTTAGCATCTGAGATCAGTAGATTTAAGTTAGCTTAAGAGGGGTTAGCCTATAAGAGAATGAGTTGCGATGAATTTGAAGAAATGCACTGAGAGGTTATATGAGAAAAATACAGAAAGCATGCTTGAATAGGATTTTTTTGGTGGAAGCAACGGTTGAAATAAGACGAACGATCTATGGAATGAAGTTTTGGGTTGGACTGCAGTACCAAATGTTACACTGAAAACGAACCCTGTCTTTTCCTTTTGTGTTATCCCACTATGTGTTTGTGTACCCTTGTGTATTTGTTTTCTTCCTGTCTCTGTGTAGTTTCATAGAATGTTTTGTTCTTCTAATACTAAGCTACATTCACTATGATGAGGAATACTGTTATCCTCAAATATAATTGGCATTAATAATATGGTATTTACTTTGTAAAGATGCTTCGACATTATTTATTCTGTTTTGTTTTAATGCTCAAGTGTAAAGTTGATGTTTCAAAAGTTATTATGATCTTTTATGTATGTACTTATGTCATAATTCCTGTAACATTGATGTATCTGTTTATTTCTATTCTTTTGTAAAGCCTGTACTACAAATGTTATATGTATTGTTATGTTCTTTAATGATAAATTTTGTACCTTTGTTATTGTATTCTCATGTTATAAAATCGTAATTGACACCAGTTTATCAAACTAAGTAACTTATAAGCATTCATTTCACTGCACACATTTCTGTTGGTCGTGGTATATGCACAATATCTAAAAAAAGGGACTGATAGTGTTTGCACATGTGTTAATAATTCAGCAAGGGACTGGATAACAGCATTGCTGGTTCTAAGGACAATTCCAAAAACTTCGTGAGTGTACAAGTGGTGGTTATGGACTTGCTCTATTCTCCGCAAGACTCTTCGATGGTGATTGTGCACCTGCACAGTCGCAACAGATGGCTGCTGGCCATCTCTACAAGGACTACAGTGGATCTACACCTTTGCTGATCCACCAATACCATTATTTCTACAAGGACTGCAGTGGGACTGCACCTTTGATGACCCACCAATACCATTATTTCTACAAGGACTACAGTGGGTCTGCACCTCTGGTGGCACACCAATACCACAATCTCTACAAGGACTGCAGTGGGTCTGCACCTCTGGTGGCCCACCAATACAGTAATCTCCAGCAGGACTACAGCGGGTCTACTCTGTGATGACCTACCTACCAATCTTCTTCAAAACTTCGACTGACTCTGCTGTGGGTTTGCTCTGTGTGGCCCATTACCTGTCAGCATGTCAAGAGTCAGCACTGTCTTTCCGTTGGGAGGACAACACTACTTCTTCAAGACTGCATGGAAATCCACTACTTCCGTGTGCAATTTCTTTTACTAATGAGACTTTGTGAAAAAAAACTGTAATTACTCTTAAGATGAATGATCAGGACTGTCTTTATGGACTGTGAGAAAATTTTAGCTTTTGACCAACATTGTATCAATAAGTGTGTGCATTTGATTTCTTTGTTATTGTAATTATGAAAAATTTTATCAAATCATTATTGGCCACTGCCCAAAACAATTTGTAAAATTTTTTGTGGGGAGCATGGGGGCTATGTAAGTAGGCTGTTTATGTTTTCTTATTGGCAACGTTACGTAGCGCTCTGTACGAAAATCACTGGCTGTGCTGTGTGCAGTCTGTGGCTAGTCTGCATTGTTGTCTGCCATTGTAGTGTTGGGCAGTGGCAGCTGGATGTGAACAGCGCGTAGCGTTGCGCAGTTGGAGGTGAGCCGCCAGCAGTGGTGGATGTGGGGAGAGAGATGGCGGAGTTTTGAAATTTGTAATACTAGATATTATGAACTGCTATATATATTATGATTATTAAGGTAAATACATTGTTTGTTCTCTATTAAAATCTTTCATTTGCTAACGATGCCAATCAGTAGTTAGTGCCTTTAGAATCTTTTATTTAGCTGGCAGTAGTGGCGCTCGCTGTATTGCAGTAGTTAGAGTAACCAAGATTTTTGTGAGGTAAGTGATTTGTGAAAGGCACAGGTTAATGTTAATCAGGGCCATTCCTTTGTACGGATTTCTGAAAGTCAGATTGCGTTGCGCTAAAAATATTGTGTGTCACTTTAGTGAATGTTTGAGTATGTTCAGTTTTGCTCAGCTGTTTGAAAAGCAAATAGTGTAAGAGGTTTATCAGCACAGTAATTCAGAAATTATTCTAAGGGGATGTTTCAAATGTACTGCTTCTGATAGACACACGTCCAGATCATCCGCTCTCAAAATTCCGCCATTTCTCTCCCCACATCCACCACTGCTAGCGGCTCACCTCCAACTGCGCAACACTACGCGCTGTTAACAGCCAACTGCCCAACGCTACAATAGCGAATATTACAACAATGCCACCCAGCCACAGACTGCACACAGCACAACCAGTGATTTTCATACAGAGCGCTATGTGGTGTTACCAATATAAAAACCTAAACAGCCTATTTACATAGCCCCCATGCTCCCCACAAAAAATTTTACAAATTGTTTTTGACAGTGGCCAATACAGATTTGAAAAAATTTTTTCATAATTACAATAACAAAGAAATCAAATGCACACACTTATTGATACAATGTTGGTCAAAACTAAAATTTTCTCACAGTCCATAAAGACAGTCCTGATCATTCATCACAGTAAAATTGCAGTGTTTTCCTCAAAGTTTGAACAGTAAAAGAAAATGCACATGGAAGTAGTGGAGTTCCATGCTGTCTTGAAGAAGTAGTGTTGTCCTTCCAACGAACAGACAGTGCTGACTCTTGACATGCAGACTGGTAATGGGCCACAACAGAGCAAACCCACAGCAGAGTCAGTCGAAGTTTTTAAGAATATTGTTAGGTAGGTCATCAAAGAGCAGACCCACTGTAGTCCTGGTAGAGATTACGGTATTGGTGGGCCACCAGAGGTGCAGACCCACTGCAGTCCTTGTAGAAATAATGGTATTGGTGGGTCATCAAAGGTGCAGACCCACTACAGTCCTTGTAGAGATAATGGTATTGGTGGGTCGTCAAAAAGTGCAGACCCACTGCAGTCCTTGTAGAGATGGCCAGCAGCCATGTGTTGCGACTGTGCAAATGCACAATCACCATCGAAGACTCTTGTGGACAATATAGCAAGTCCATAAACCACCACTTGTGCACTCACAAAGTTTTTGGAATTATCCTTAGAACCAGCAATGCTGTTAACCAGTCCCTTGCTGAATTATCAACACACGTGCAAACACTAACAGTCCCAACTTCTTACATATTGTGCATATACTATGACCAACAGAAACGTGTGCACTGAAATGAATGCTTACAAGTTACTTAATTTGCTGAACTGGTGTCCATTACAATTTTATAACACGAGAATACAATTACAAAGATACAGAAAACATCATTAAAAACATAATAATACAGATAACATTTGTAGTAAAACAGGCTTTACAAAAGAATAAAAATAAACATGTACATCAGTGTTACAAGAATTATGACATAAGTACATACATAAAAGATCAGAATAACTTTTGAAACATCAACTTCACACATGAGCATTAAAACAAAACAGAATAAATAATGTCTAAACATCTTTACAAAGTGAATAACACATTATCAGAAAAATTCTACAACGTAAATCTTATTAGCTAAACACACAAAGACAGGAAAAACACAAATTCACATAGTGTAATAACACAAAAGTACAGGGCAGGGTTTGTTTTCAGTGTGACATTTGGTACTGCAGTCCAACCCAAAACTTCTTTCTGTAGATCTTTCCTCTTATTTCAACATTTGTTTGCACCAAAAAAAAAATCCTATCCAAGCATGCTTTCTGTATTATGTTCACATCCTCTTTCAAAAATAGTTTTTCTCCATTGTACACTACTTTTTTGGCCAAACCATTTTCTTATAGCTTCTCAATGCATTTCTTCCAATTCATCATAGTTAGTTTCTTATAAAGGGTGTTACAAAAAGGTACAGCCAAACTTTCAGGAAACATTCCTCACACACAAAGAAAGAGAATGTGTTATGTGGACATGTGTCCGGAAATGCTTACTTTCCATGTTAGAGCTCATTTTATTGCTTCTCTTCAAATCACATTAATCATGGAATGGAAACACACAGCAACAGAACGTACCAGCGTGACTTCAAACACTTTGTTACAGGAAATGTTCAAAATGTCCTCCGTTAGCGAGGATACATGCATCCACCCTCCGTCGCATGGAATCCCTGATGCAGCCCTGGAGAATGGCGTATTGTATCACAGCCGTCCACAATACGAGCACGAAGAGTCTCTACAGTTGGTACCGCGGTTGCGTAGACAAGAGCTTTCAAATGCCCCCATAAATGAAAGTCAAGAGGGTTGAGGTCAGGAGAGCGTGGAGGCCATGGAATTGGTCCGCCTCTACCAATCCATCAGTCCCCGAATCTGTTGTTGAGAAGCGTATGAACACTTCGACTGAAATGTGCAGGAGCTCCATCGTGCATGAACCACATGTTGTGTTGTACTTGTAAAGGCACATGTTCCAGCAGCACAGGTATAGTATCCCGTATGAAATCATGGCGGTGAATCGAGGAAATACAGTACATACTACATGTCCACAACATCTTTTCTTTATTTGCGTGTGAGGAATGTTTCCTGAAAGTTTGGCCGTATCTTTTTGTAACACCCTGTATAGTCTACGCCCCTCTTAAGCTAAGTTAAATCTACTGAGCTCACATATATATACCGAGGGACAAGGCAATGCAGCAGCACATAACAAATTAACACAAACAGCAATGACAAAAAAATGGAAATTGGCAAAGCAAGCAGCAGTATATATAAATTAGCAAAGCAATTGCAATATTACAACTAATATAAGGCAATGTGCAGCAAACAAGAAAAATAAATCCGTAGTAAAACTGGCTTAACAGAGTAATACAAAGTCAAATTCAGTAACATTATGCCTGGCAAACAGCAGCAGCAAATGCTATAACTTATACCTAAACATGACAAAGCTCAAGGAGAAAAAATATTACATTAAAGACAACAATGCAGATAAGGGAAATGTACATTCACATCTTAATGTCTATGTAATTAAAGTAGTGGACCACAACTTATTCTACAAAAGAAATTACCAAGTACTTGAAAAGAAAATTCTGTATGCAATTCCTGTGAAGGGGAATGTCTTTTTGTGCTTCTTGGTTTTTTTTAAGTACATCATAAAGTTATTATTTACTGGATCTGTAGGCATAAAATATTTATATTAGTACATCTATCAAAATTTTATTTTAACCAATGCTGCAGTGCAGCTAGAAACTAGATATTAAACAAAATAGGCAAAGCAAGGCGTGAAACGTCATTCACTAGTCATATGGCCTTTCATAATGCAGTAAACAATCTTTCAACTAGCAAGACAATAGACGTGAAATGTTTCTCATCATTTCATTTCAGTAAATATCATAAATTAAGAACTGTACAGTGTAATCATATTTTCAAGTTTGAGCGTGTTGTATTTCCGATGCTTTCTACAAAGAACTGTCAATATCGAGGTTAATGGCCTCTTTTTTCTCCACCTAATGGCTTTTTCTCCTGGCGACGCATTACATCGAGGTCACTTAGCTTTCTTGCCGAAATTTACAACAGAAGTTTCCGCTACAGTGACAGTTTGATACAAATAAAATTTCACAAGTCGAGAAATTACAGTAGAAATGTGTAGAAATAAAATCGTATAAATGTAACAGTGTCCAAAAACATTTCGCCAGCATTGTGATACATTCACGCATATACACACATTTCGTAACTTAAAGTACGATTCTTGGTTTCCAACATCCTTTTCCACAAATCTGAGTCCCTAACCACTACTCATTATTGCTTACCTTATTATACATATACATATTCGTCGACACTTCTTCAATATTTCATCATAATAAATATGTAGCATAATCAAATTCCTCATATAACATCAGCTTATTGATCATAAACATACCTCAACAGCATAATACACATCGTCATCATAATAATATCATAAAAACTCAGCCAAATCTCAAAAACGTCGTAGCTTTCTGCAATAATTTCAAAACCTAAAGAAAATTCTCTGCTCATTTCAATAGTGGCATCTACCTCAAACATACTTTAAAAATCATACTCCCTTACCAAATACGACATTCAAAGCTCTCATAGTATCACAATGGTTCCAAAAAAATATGAACACTTCACACAGTGCAGACAAAATACAATTTCATAGGTGTGAAATTATCCAACTGTGTAATTGCGTGAACATGTGTCACTGACATAGTAAAAAAAAATTTGTTTCTCTGTTAAATAATCAGATAGCCGTGTAATTCAGTGTTAGAGAAATATGGTACCGATGTGTAAAGTTGTATAAGCAAATGCCATATTAGCTAGGGCTCCTTGTGCTTGCCAAACACATGGTACACAAAGTAAGCGTGTACACCCCTGAGGATTAATGTAATTATACCCTCAGGTGTTTACAGCAATGGAATGAAATGTATCACGGAAAACTTTCTTTGTAATTCAAAAGTCTTGAAAAATAAATGGTTTAAGTAAAAAATTAATCACTCAAATGCGTGCTCTGTAGCGCTAAATGTGCGTCCTGCTGTAAGATAATTCTGTGGAAGTGTCATAGTTATCGTCCTCAGTAAGCAAAGTTCTGCTGAAGTCAATGTACATACCTCATCATAAACGAAAGTGAAATGCTTTGCGTATAGATATCGTAGTTATTACGTACCTTACTGTGATCAAGAAAGTACTATAATGTAACGTATTGTTGTGCTACGGAAAAGGCTGTCTCATTGTAGCTATACCACAAAAGTTACTACTAAAACATGTTTTACTTTCCAGAATAATACAGAAAAACTGTAGAGATATAAAACAGATACACCGCAAAAGCTACAATGTAAATTGTATCACATATTAGTAGCGTCGTGATATAACCGTGTAGCTATCAAAGAAACCAAATGCTAAGTCATCTTTAATCTCACCGAATGTACTTCAAATAAAGAGTATCTTTTCAAGTACACCAAAATGTTGCATTAAAATCTCATTAGCAGTATATGTTCTAAGTATGTAAGCCTGATAGTCGTTACGTAATCATGCAACTAACAAGCAAGAGTGTACAAATAACAACACTGTGTTGTCTGTTCACTATAACAATGTATTCGTAATTTCTGTTTAAATAAGTTCTCTTGGTTCTTGACTGGATATTTAACTTCAAACATTGTTGCATGGTAACAGTTTCTAAGTCTGACAAAGCATATTAGAAATGTGAAGTGAAAAGTTTTATGGCAAAGACAAAGTTAAAAAGCAGATTATCTTTCAATAAACGGTTTTACATGTGAAATGTGGTGTAAACCTTTACTCTTCCTAGTATGTAGAGTTTCAACTTCAACGCAATTATCATGTGGTATACATCAGATTCTGTAAGGTCCATTGTAAACTAGAAAGAATTTGTGACTCAAGTGTTTCTTCTTATGTGACAATGAATGAGCTTTAATGAGAAGTTTCTGACCAATATATAATTTCTTTGCATTTGCTTTACCGTGTAGTTTTCTCCTTTTGTCTGATGCAGATTTTATATTTTTAGTAGCCAAATCAGTTACGTCTTTGGGTGAAGTGTACGTGTATTCGGGAAAGGTACAAGCTCTCTGATTCTGTTCGGTGGTTCTTCATTCTTCAGTACAAGAGTAGGTGGTAAAGCAGTGGAGTCATGAGCCATTTCATTCAGCACATTTTGAAATAAGTGTAAATATCTGTCCCAATGCTGATGCTTTCTGTGACAATAAAGTCTGCAAAGCTTATTGATTTCTTTCATAATCCGTTGCGACGGGTTACAATGTGGAGAGTACAATGAAATAAAAACAGGTTTGATTTTATGATTCTGAAGCATGCGTGACAAAACAGCAGATCTGAATTGCGGTCCGTTATCTGAAATGACTTTAGCAACGTGGCCAACTTCACGTAAGAAATTTTTAACAAAGGCGTTGGATATAGACCATCCAGTGGCTTTACGTAACGGAGTGAAAGAAACAAATTTTGAAGTAAGTTCAACAGCGACTAGAACGTACGAAAATCCATTCGATGTTCTGACAAGGGGTCCCAAGAGATCAACAGCAGCAAATTCTTTTAATTTAGAAGGAATGATAGGAAACAACGGAGCACGATGTGAGATAGTAGATGGTTTCGCCTTTTGACAGAGTTTACAAATAGACAAGACTCTTCGAATTCTCTTTTCCATATTGTTAAAATAACAAGTCGTTCGAAGAATATGGTAACATTTTCGTGGACCAAAATGTGCGTAGCTGAAATGAATGTACCAAATGAGCTTATTAACAAAATCGTCTGGAATGCAAAGTACCCATAGCTTGTCATCAACAGTGCAGCGTTTGAAGAGTATGTTGTTTCTAACCAGATAATAATGCCGAATCTGAGTGTGTGTCTTTTCATGCCATTTACTTTTGATGTCTTTCCAAATCGGATCTTTATCTTGTTCATGAGCAATGTCCTTTAGAGATGTGGTGATGAAGTTTTCAAAGGCGACTTTCTGAATGTAAAGAATACTGAAATTTTTCTCGAGGTTGCCTTCTGTGTTACTTTTCTCAAGCCCAGCCGGTGCGCGTGACAGTGCGTCCGCAACAATGTTCTCCTTGCCGGGAATGTATACTATTGTCAAGTGGAATTCTTGCAGAAACAATGCCCAGCGTTTTAACCTGTCATTATTTAATTTTGAAGACATAAGAAATCGTAATGCACGATGATAACTGTATACTTTTACGTGCTTACCAGAAAGAAAGAAACGGAATTTGTTAAATGCCCAAACGATAGCTAAAGCTTCTATTTCAGTAACGGAATAAATTTTTTCAGATTTTGTTAGCACTCGGCTAGCAAAAGCAATGGTTTTCTGAACAGTAGTGTCATTTTCTGTGGCTTCTTGAAATAAATGGGCACCGACTTTAGAAGAATCCGTGCTAAGGCAGAAATCTTGTGACAGATCTGGATGAGCTAGTATTGGCACGCTAAGTAGCGATTCTTTCAAAGAACTGAATTCCAACTGTGCTTGTTCGTCCCAGTTCCAAATAGTATTTTTTCCAGTGAGAGAACAAAGTTTCAGTGTAACTAGAATTTGCATATTCAGAAAACGACGGTAAAAATTTACGAGACCTAGAAAACTGCGGACTTGTTTTTTTGTGGATGGAACTGGAATGGCTCTGATTGCTTCTAACTTTTCAGGATCCGGCTGAATGCCTGCAGAAGAAATAATATGTCCCAAAAACTTCACCTTTGTCCTACCGATTCAGACTTTTCCAAGTTAACTGTAATTCCAGATTCTGTAAAAATACGTAACACGTTGTTGAGGATGCGATTATGTTGTTCCCATGAGGCTTCTGCTATCAGAATATCGTCCACATATAAGGTGATGTGACGTTTTAAGAACTGAGGTAATATGGAATTTAGCCCGCAAATGAATGCTGCCGAAGAAATGTTCAAACCACAAGGAAGTTTCCGAAACTGATAACAAACGCCGAAACAAAGAAAAGCTGTGTATTTTCTACATTCTGGATGAAGTTCGATCTGATAAAAGCTGGATCTGAGATCAATGAAAGACAACACATTTACACCATTAAAATTTTGAAGAAGTTCTTCCAACGTTTGCGGCCTGTCTGTTTCAGGAATAATGATAGTATTGATTTGTCTCGAATTTAAGACAAGCCTGATCG
This sequence comes from Schistocerca cancellata, assembly GCF_023864275.1. NCBI lineage: Eukaryota > Metazoa > Arthropoda > Insecta > Orthoptera > Acrididae > Schistocerca > Schistocerca cancellata. The sequence continues at coordinate 548,831,519 of NC_064630.1, read as the reverse complement.
ATCCATTTTTCTTCTCAACAACATGTAATGGATTGTTGTATGATCTTACTGCAGGCTCAATAATGCCCTCGTCAACCATAGATTGTATTTCTGTTCTAACACGGTCCCTATAATGTGCCGAAATTACGTATGGTCTAACACAAAATTTAGTATGCTCACGAACACGAAATTGGTATTGAAATCCCTTGATTGTTCCTGTTTTGTGAGTAAAAACTGTGGAATGTGCTTGTAAAATCTCTAAAAGGTCTTGCCTATCAGTGTCATTACAATTCTCAATTTTATTCTGAATTAACTCATTAGTATCAAATGCGCCGTCGATATCATCCCTGTCAGTAGTTGCAGAGTGATTGTTAGTGTCAAGTTCCGTCGAAAATTCCGAACTGTTGTCTAACAGGAGGTAAAGCCGATTAATTTCTTCGTCATGGTTTGAGAGCCAATCTTCAAATTTCAAAGCTAATGACTTACCTTCTTTCTCTAAACTTATTTCAGCATCGTGAAAGTTTAAGATTGCTTTGTATTCATTCAAAAAGTCTACTCCAAATATAATTTACGTCGACAATAATGGAACAATAAGAAAGTTCATAGAGAAGCTGTGGCTTTGACAAAAGAATTCTAAGTTGGTTTGTTGGCGTACATCTACACTTTTTCTAAAGATTGCACCTTGCAATTTAATCTTACGTAACGGAAGTGTGGGGCAATCGTTCGATTTGTTGCATTTGCTAAAAGCTGTTTCACTAATTACTGAAATGGGGCTGCCAGAGTCAAGTACTGCAGTAAATTTTACGTCATTTACTGTAATGTGAATCACAGGTTATGCATTGTTGTTATGTTTTATGTCGTGTTCTTGGAGTATGATGTCCCTAATGTCTTCCATTTTTACATAATTACTAGCTACAGCAGCTGCGTCGTCAGTTTCATAAGTACGTTTTGTGGCTGCCAGCGTTATGAGTCATAGCCTATTGTGTCTTTGTTGGCGCACTTCGTTATTGTGATTTGGAGACCTAACTTCTACAAATTCACCTTGTTGAGAGGGCCCTGCCCTGTTTGAATCCCCCCAGTTCTGATGCAATTCAGGTCTGTCGTTACGATCATATCGTCTGTCGTCATGTCGGTAGATTCCATAGTTTCTTTCTTGTCAGTCACGTGGTGGAGAATTTTTCCCTGAATCATAACTGCGCGCTGGATCGTTGCGTCTGAAGTTATTCTGTCTCCCTTGATAATAATTATTTTGGGTCCCATATTGTCTGTTTCTCTAATTGTCTCTGTGATAGTCATTACGGTGGAGAGGTGACCGTTCCCTGTAATTATTACTACTCTGCCAATGGTTGTCATACGGGTGGTGTCTGTTTTGGTCACAATTTGTGTTGTGAGAATAGCCTTGTCATGTCCAGTTATTATTTCTTTCATCGCAGAATTGCGACGGATGTGACCTGTAATTGTTGTGTTCCTGTTTTCGCGTTCCGCAATTGTCAGTGTCAATTTCTAATTCTTGTAAGAGTCCCTGAAAACTTCAATGTCGTCTTTGCAATGTCCTGCCAAAATAATATGTCGTAAATGTTCAGGTAATTTGATTAAGCAAATGTGGATGAGTTCTGAGGGGCTGTATGGGTTTGACAGGTACTGATTCTTGTGCAACATGTCTTCAAAATATTTCACAAGACTGGAAAATTCAGATTGTCTGAAATGTTTCATCATTATGATGCTAGGTTTTAATCGGTCTTGTGTAGCTTGAGACCAATATGCCGAGAGGAAGGCATGATAAAATTCTCCTTCACTGTGGCAATCCTGTATGACCGATCGCATTCTTACAGCTGGTTCATTCTCTAAATAGCCACACATAAATTCTAATCTGTGCTCTAATGACCAGTTGGGAGGAAAACAATGAGAGAATTGATGAAGCCACGCTTGTGGATGAATGTCGTTGCCGGAATTCTTAAATGTTTTGAATTTACGTGTAGTAATTAACAGCTTATTGTCAAAATCATCATGTCGGTGAGTCACATATCTGTCATTGTTACTTCGTTTCGGCTGTTCCATCTCAAAATTCGATGTACCTTGCCAATTTCTTTCATAATTTCCGAAGTACCCCGGGTTATTATTTTGTGGCTGTTCCGTATTTCTATGTCCCTCTTCTAGTATTGGAGCGTGAGTGTCCTCTGAAATACGTAATTCTTGTATTACATGTGTCAGCTGATCTTGTACTTCCCAGATTTCTCTTTGGTGTTGCGTATTAATTTGATTCTGATTTTGTTTGAATTTCCTAATTTGTTCGCACTCTTCTGTGTCATTAAAGACTACCAGTTTTGTGTCATTCAGATTATCATCTATCTTCGTAGATAAATTATTTATCTGATACCCAAGTTCAACTACTTTCTGTGATAATGAACTAATTTCCTCCATGTGTCTTTCTGAACCATTTTTCAGAGTATCTATTGTGTCCTTTAAGTTTTCCTGAGTTTATGCAAGTTGCATAACCGAATCGGTAGATGCAACTGAGTCAATTTTAGCTTGCAAGATCTCATGATTTTCATGAACAATAATTTGCAGTTCTTTTATGGCTGCTTCATGATTCTGTAATGCATTTTCATGCCACAAAAAAATAGGTTGAAAATGCTCACAAATTTGTGTTTTTACGTCATTACAGACTTTTTGAAATTTCGATTCAATGTTATGTAACTCAGTAGTTAAATCTTCACGTGTTTGTTCAAGAGTGGTGTCTAACTTCCGAAGATTTTGTTCCATTGTGTCTAACTTTTGAAGCTTTTGCTGTGTTTGTCTCTGATTTTGTTCCATTTGTTGCATTAATTGCAATAATAATGTATTAGTGTCTGGAATCTGTTTCTCTGTGCTTCTTGGCAGTGCATTTTCACCGGAAACATTCACATTTTGACAAGCAGAAAATGTGTCTTGACCCATTTGAGAAAACGATGAGGACCCAAAACCTGAGTCTACAGTATTTGCAATATTGTGTTCTGTCATTTCGGATTCCTGAGGCGAGCTGTTGACGACCGACCGGTTGATAATGCTTCCCTGTTCACTTCTTGTTTCACTGTCTACACCATTATTTGCCGCCCGCTCCATTTCCCTATGCACAATTACCAAATTACTACTTTGAATGTCTGTTAATTCATTACACAGTGGTGCTGATAAGCTACGATTGTCGTCACTATTATTTCTCAGTTTGCTTTGGAGCCTAGTGTTATGTTTTTCACACGCCATTATTGTCACAATATTTCACACGATAAAACAGAAAAGCACAATTTGAAGAGCAAAAATAAGACAACATATTAACACAGCACTGAAAATAATATCTAGTTAATTGAAAGCGCAGCTGCGAAATACTTGGTGCAAATCTACATGCATGCCACAACTGTTTTACTGTACAACAATGAAAGACTGCAGCTACAAAGGAGATTGTCTCTACAATTACGCGCTAGCAATAAACAAAATCTACACTAATTACAGAATATTCCAGTGAGGTATCCTCGGCTAAGGGTCGACATATGAAACGTCCCCTTAGAAAAATTAATGAATTACTGTGCTTAAACTGACACACAATTCTTTTTAGCGCAACGCAATCTGACTTTCAATAATCCCTACAAGAGAATGGCCCTGACTAAATTAACCTATACGTTTCACAAATCACTTACCTCACAAAAATCTTCGTTACTCAAACTACTGCAATACAGAGAGCGCCAATACTGCTAGCTAAATAAAAGATTCAAACTACTGAAGGCACTAACTACTGATAGGCATAGTTAGCAAATGAAAGATTTTGATAGAGAACAAACAATGTATTTACCATAAAAGTGTTCAAAAGTCATAATATATATAGCAGTTCATGACATCCATTCCTACAAATGTACTGTTTGTGATAGACACACGTCCAGATCATCCGCTCTCAAAATTCCGCCATTTCTCTCCCCACATCCACCACTGCTGGCGACTCACCTCCAACTGTGCAACGCTACGCGCTGTTAACAGCCAACTGCCCAACGCTACAATAGCGAACATTACAACAATGCCACCCAGCCACATACTGCACACAGCACAACCAGTGTTTTCATACAGAGCGCTATGTGGCGTTACCAAAATAAAAACCTAAACAGCCTATTTGCAATATATATATATATATATATATATATATATATATATATCACTGTGGGGAACTATCTCTGCACTTCTCAGCTGTCCTGATCAAACATGCTGCCATGCCATGTCATTTGTTCCGCGTGTATATATTGCGTGGAACACAAACTACAGAGGTACTGGGAAGGAAAAAAGACGAACAAAGAATGCTTTAGACATAAAATTTAGTATAATTTTTGCATATAATGTATTTAAATATAATGTTTTTTCACTGTTTGAGCAGTTATGATGAACCTCTAAATTTTCCTCGAAAAGTATGCATAAGGAAGATGGTACAAACCTCAAGTACAATCTACAGTTACAATCCACAATTTACAATGTTATATATATTTACGTTACTTAGAGGTATTTACTTTGTTTACAAGTAATTACGTTATTTCCATTTTCAAGTATTTACCTTCATATCACTAATTTTTTTCATGTTTATTCCCGAGTATAAGGAATATTTTTCGAAATCGTTCTTTGCATTCATGCATTTCTCACCACTAATATTGATGTACATTATCATTCAGGCCGACTGAAGGAATGAGAATATCCAGTCAGTTTTGCATAGAATAAGTTTCTTCCTGAGACACTGCTTTAAATTTCAATAATAAACCGTATAATTATTGTTATCGAATAATGTGGAAATGAGCTTCTTGGGAACACCTGGCCTGTCGGTATTGGTGGTGATACAATTTTCTCCAGGTATAAGGGCTGATCAGAGTGAAATTCATGTAAATTTTCTGGGGACTCGAGATAAAATGTAACCTACGTTTGAATCTTCCAGTACACTCATTACAACAAAACTCTCAACAGACATCAAAGTTAATCAGAGTGCGGTAGGTACTGCAACATTACCTAGCTCTACAGACTGTTAACATCAAGTTAAATGATACATGACCATCCATATTTTTATCATAGTCAACCATGTACCTACTATTTACAACTGCATGTAAGTGTGAGCAATGAACAATATCAGCTCTGGTACTACATTCAGCAAACTACAATTGTTCAATATCGTTAGTAACCTTCAATTTTACTTTAGTGGTTTTCAGCAACGTGCCCATTGCAAAGCCAGGCGAGGTCACATAATAAACTGGATCTAGTTTGTACGTTTTGAGACAGAGTGTGAAGAAATTGTCAAACACATCAACCAAAATAAACAGGTCAGTTTTCAAATATAAGTCAGAGTAATCCCGTAATTTCTTGCATTCAAATAAACTGCACACTTTGCACGCTGTTTGGTAATTCTGTTCTTTAATTGCTCATTTACTGTTCAGAAAGCTTTCGAATACATCAGTAGAGTGTAACAGATGCTCCTGCAAAATGTATTCATCAGTTTCACCCTCGTCAGGAAAGTCACCTTTCTCATAGTTCAAATTAAACCGCTGACCATTGGGGAAATACTCTCTTGCTATTTTCAACTCTTCCGGCTTTAAATATGAGATGCATTTTTCTATATAGCATACCAGAAAGCCGAAGGAATCTATAAAGTGAAATTTTCTGTCGATACAATAGCCCAAAAGGGAATTATTTTAATTGTTTCAACCATTAGTTCACAAATATTAATGATTATAGAATGTGTATGGTAATTGATTAGATTGTGAAACACAACAGCAAGGTAAAATTAGGTTTGTAAATTAATTAGCAGCTATCATGCATGGCTCCACAAAATCTCTCTGTAAAATTTTATTTTTTTTATTTTTATTTAATAATTATTTTAGGTTTTGTATTCAGATTCTTGATTTAATTTAATAATCTTTGTAATAATATGTGTGTTTCACAGTTGTATGTTTGAAGCGTTCTTTGCAGATGCACAAATTTCTGCTTTTCTTTGGCACTAACAATCAACTTCTTGTTTCGCAAAAAGTAATTTTTTATTCGGTCAGCAGTCAGATACAGCTTTTTCCTAACCACTCCATGCTATCCGCACCTTGGTACAACTGAAACTCTTAATATTCTTTGCTGTAAATGCAATGCACATATTGCACGGTTACTAACACCTGGTTGTAGCGAACATTTGATTTCTGCACATATAACAAACAGTAGCTTTAATTGTTTGGTATACAACTTAATCTTGTGAACTGTGTCTCTGTTATGGACATTATACTTCTGACTGGTTTGTATAGTGAACAATCAACTAAATGCACTGCTGCCTGCTCTTTAGAATGGAAAAGAGGCACAGACATCGCTCACATACTTCAACGGAATGCTGGTGACCTTCAATGCCACTACTTGTTAATCTTGAAAGGTTTTTTAGTGTAGAAATGGTAAATATGTGTGTTTGTGACAGCGTTAAGATATTTACATGCGTCTAGGTTCATGATGTTTCGAGATATAGATTGGAACCACTTGAAACTATTTTCTATGTGTTCCTCTCCTGTCCCCCCTATAACCATCCAATCATGCTCAAAGTACTGAATACCATACACATTAACAAATACATTTACATTGTTTTCTTAAGTATTTAAACGTGATTCATTTCGGTAGGAAATGAAGTATTTGCAAAGTTTAATACATGTGAATATTGATGGTAACTGGACACTTGATTCACACTGTTATTTATTGGTTAGAAACCAGCTGTAATAGACAGTAACCATCTTCCCTTGAATCATCATTTACGGCAGCTATTTTGTCTGCAATCTTTCCTTGAATCAACATTTAGGGCAGCTATTTTGTCTGCAATCACTTTGGTAATTTTCTGTGCGTATCCACAGAAAATTATTTATTTGTATGATTGCCGATGCTAAGGTCCATGATGTTTTCGTATTTTTTACACCCACCCATAACTGCGAACTTGCAAAGTTTCTAGTTTTTTTTATGTCGATGTGAAATGTGAGTGAATTCCTAAGGGACAAAACTGCTGAGGTCAACTTAAACTTACTTATGCTAAGAACAACACATACACACCCCTGCCCGAGGGATGACTCGAACCTCCGGCGGGGAGGGGCCGCGCAATCAGTGATATTGCGCCTCTAACCGTTCGGCCACTCCACGCGGCAAAGAGCGATCTATGACATTGGTTGAACACTATTCAATAATGTCATCAGGCAGCGACAGAGGGACATTCTTGGTGTTCATATACATTTCTCTAACCTCACCTGACTTGGGCAGTAGGAATTAACAAACAAGTTAGACATTTATCTTAACATACCAGCTCAGCTCCCACGGTCTATGAAAAGTGGGAGACATGCGGCAAGAAAATGTCTGGGAAATTTGAACCCATCGTGATTGTCTATTACGCCAGTACACTTTCGATTTTTAAAAGTTGGATCCACACAGACCCATTCTAGACTATCATCGCTTATTTTGACGTGGCTCACCCATTATTTGTTGTAGTTTGCTTAGTCTCAAGTTGATGATGATGATTACAAGGATGAGGACGACGGTATCCACAAACTTCAGACTACTGAGGTTTACTGCTTCTGTAGATTCTCTGCTACTGCTACTGATTTTTGCAGATTTTCTCTATTAGGAAAAGGAGGATTCTAGACTGTAGATTCGCCACTGTTTGCAGAATCTGTAATGTTAAATGTACAGGGTGTTTCAAAAATGACCGGTATATTTGAAACGGCAATAAAAACTAAACGAGCAGCGATAGAAATACACCGTTTGTTGCAATATGCTTGGGACATCAGTACATTTTCAGGCAGACAAACTTTCGACATTACAGTAGTTACAATTTTCAACAACAGATGGCGCTGCAAGTGATGTGAAAGATATAGAAGACAACGCAGTCTGTGGGTGCGCCATTCTGTACGTCGTCTTTCTGCTGTAAGCGTGTGCTGTTCACAACGTGCAAGTGTGCTGTGGACAACATGGTTTATTCCTTAGAACAGAGGATTTTTCTGGTGTTGGAATTCCACCGCCTAGAACACAGTGTTGTTGCAACAAGACGAAGTTTTCAACGGAGGTTTAATGTAACCAAAGGACCGAAAAGCGATACAATAAAGGATCTGTTTGAAAAATTTCAATGGACTGGGAACGTGACGGATGAACGTGCTGGAAAGGTAGGGCGACCGCGTACGGCAACCACAGAGGGCAACGCGCAGCTAGTGCAGCAGGTGATCCAACAGCGGCCTCGGGTTTCCGTTCGCCGTGTTGCAGCTGCGGTCCAAATGACGCCAACGTCCACGTATCATCTCATGCGCCAGAGTTTACACCTCTATCAATACAAAATTCAAACGCGGCAACCCCTCAGCGCCACTACCATTGCTGCACGAGAGACATTCGCTAACGATATAGTGCACAGGATTGATGACGGCGATATGCATGTGGGCAGCATTTGGTTTACTGATGAATCTTATTTTTACCTGGACAGCTTCGTCAATAAACGGAACTGGCGCATATGGGGAACCGAAAAGCCCCATGTTGCAGTCCCATCGTCCCTGCATCCTCAAAAAGTACTGGTCTGGGCCACCATTTCTTCCAAAGGAATCATTGGCCTAATTTTCAGATCCGAAACGATTACTGCATCACGCTATCTGGACATTCTTCGTGAATTTGTGGCGGTACAAACTGCCTTAGACGACACTGCGAACACCTCGTGGTTTATGCAAGATGGTGCCCGGCCACATCGTACGGCCGACGTCTTTAATTTCCTGAATGAATATTTCGATGATCGTGTGATTGCTTTGGGCTATCCGAAACATACAGGAGGCGGCGTGGATTGGCCTCCCTATTCGCCAGACATGAACCCCTGTGACTTCTTTCTGTGGGGACACTTGAAAGACCAGGTGTACCGCCAGAATCCAGAAACAATTGAACAGCTGAAGCAGTACATCTCATCTGCATGTGAAGCCATTCCGCCAGACACGTTGTCAAAGGTTTCGGGTAATTTCATTCAGAGACTACGCCATATTATTCCTACGCATGGTGGATATGTGGAAAATATCGTACTATAGAGTTTCCCAGACCGCAGCGACATCTGTTGTTGAAAATTGTAACTACTGTAATTTCGAAAGTTTGTCTGCCTGAAAATGTACTGTTGCCCCAAGCATATTGCAACAAACGGTGTATTTCTATCGCTGCTCGTTTAGTTTTTATTGCCGTTTCAAATATACCGGTTATTTTTGAATCACCCAGTAAAAGGCATGTCCGAGTTGATTTCATAGGTATGAAACATGTGTAACAAAATGTTTTACTGATAGCCTAAGCTGAAAACATACATTTTTTGTTGCAGCCGGCCACTGTGGCCGAGCGGTTATAGGTGTTTCAGTCCGGAAACGCGCTGCTCCTACGGTCGCAGGTTCCAATCCTGCCTCTGGCATGGATCTGTGTGATGTCTTTAGGTTAGATAGGTTTAAGTAGTTCTAAGTCTAGGGGACTGATGATCTCAAATGTTAAGTTCCATAGTGCTTAGAACCATATGAACAATTCTTTTTTTATTGCACCTGTCTAATTTCTCGGAAATGACACTACTCTCTCCAAATGTTGATAGTTTCGAAGCTGTAACATTAGTGAGTTGAAGCTCTGCTTTTATGCCTCCTTCCCTCCTCCCCCCCCCCCCAACCCCCTCCCCTCACCACTCAGTCGAAAAGTTCCTAATACTTCCAAGTAATTCCGAAGTTTCCTGTTGAGTCAGCAGATGTATCTTCTCCCGCGTGTGAATATCTGCTGAATCGGAACCTACTCATGCACATTCTCTAGAATCTAGAATCTCGAGTTTCCCACAAAGCGTGCTGCGACAGGCAAGTCCGCTTCTTGCTGTGACTCCATGTGCTGTTGGCAGCTTTCCGCTTGCTTTTACGGGAAAGGGGAGTATGAGTGATGGTATAGAGTTCCTGATCATCAGACTTTGCGCCGATGTCCTGGATTAATGTCTAGACCTATGCGCAGTGTCTGAGTGAGTGCATGTGACGCTGTTTATGGTGATCCGTCCGTCGATTAGGTCCACGGCCCCCTTGGTCTTATTCGAGACACACACACATACACACACACACCTGTAGTAGGCGCCTACTGTTAACAGATACACTTAAACACATAACTCTCACATTTAGAAAAGAAAAGGTGGCATTGTGCGCAAAGGACAGAAAGATCCTTTCCAATTAGGCGGCTGAACATGCTCTTTGGGGTCTCCCAGGCAACTACGCCATACGACTTTACTTTTATACAGCTCGTCTCCGACGGAACTACTTGATTTGTCGGACCAGGCGTAAGAGATTACGTACAAGTTACTTATTGTTATATTTCATTTATCTCCGAAATAATCAAGACATAAAGCAATGACGGCTATACTGTCAGGTCTCTTGTGCGCAGTATCGTTTAATCGCCAAAGTTAGCGGCGAGAGGAAACAAAGCTCCAGCAGCATTTACCGATAAAGTATTATGAGTATGGGAAGCCAAGTAAATGTGGTAGCTCTGTGCTGGAATTGAGGATGCGAACTACACTTGACACAAAGCCGATAAAGCTGACACTCCTTATATAACACAATAACTATTTCGAATTTCATTTAATTCTGTTAACATCGGCTCTGTTTTAGACTCCTTTGATTTAAATGGCAAATTCATTTTACAGTCAAAAAATAGCTAACCAAATGACACCAGTCAATAAAACGTTAGAAATTTTTATGGAGCTACATTATTTGTTACGGTGGAAACATGTGTTTCAAGACAATATGGCGACATGTTCAACTTATTGAACATCATTTGTACGAGCGAATACAAATATGAACGTGCCAACACAAGGTACTTCAGATGTTGTTGTTGTTGTGGTCTTCAGTCCTGAGACTGGTTTGATGCAGCTCTCCATGCTACTCTATCCTGTGCAAGCTTCTTCATTTCCCAGTACCTACTGCAACCTACATCCTTCTGAATCTGCTTAGTGTATTCATCTCTTGGTCACCCCCTATGATTTTTACCCTCCACGCTGCCCTCCAATACTAAATTGGTGATCCCTTGATGCCTCAGAACATGTCCTACCAACCGATCCCTTCTTCTGGTCAAGTTGTGCCACAAACTTCTCTTCTCCCCAATCCTATTCAATACTTCCTCATTAGTTATGTGATCTACCCATCTAATCTTCAGCATTCTTCTGTAGCACCACATTTCAAAAGCTTCTATTCTCTTCTTGTCCAAACTATTTACCGTCCATGTTTCACTTCCATACATGGCTACACTCCATACAAATACTTTCAGAAATGACTTCCTGACACTTAAATCTATACTCGATGTTAACAAATTTCTCTTCTTCAGAAACGCTTTCCTTGCCATTGCCAGTCTACATTTTATATCCTCTCTACTTCGACCGTCATCAGTTATTTTGCTCCCCAAATAGCAAAACTCCTTTACTACTTTAAGTGTCTCATTTCCTAATCTAATACCCTCAACATCACCCGACTTAATTCGACTACATTCCATTATCCTCGTTTTGCTTTTGTTGATGTTCATCTTATATCCTCCCTTCAAGACACCATCCATTCCGTTCAACTGCTCTTCCAAGTCCTTTGCTGTCTCTGACAGAATTACAATGTCATCGGCGAACCTCAAGGTTTTTATTTCTTCTCCATGGATTTTAATACCTACTCCAAATTTTTCTTTTGTTTCCTTTACTGCTTGCTCAATATAGAGATTGAATAACATCGGGGAGAGGCTACAACCCTGTCTTACTCCCTTCCCAACCACTGCTTCCCTTTCATGTCCCTCAACTCTTATAACTGCCATCTGGTTTCTGTACAAGTTGTAAATAGCCTTTCGCTCCCTGTATTTTACCCCTGCCACCTTTAGAATTTGAAAGAGAGTATTCCAGTCAACATTATCAAAAGCTTTCTCTAAGTCTACAAATGCTAGAAACGTAGGTTTGCCTTTCCTTAATCTTTCTTCTAAGATAAGTCGTAAGGTCAGTATTGCCTCACGTGTTCCAGTATTTCTACGGAATCCAAACTGATCTTCCCCGAGGTCGGCTTCTACTAGTTTTTCCATTCGTCTGTAAAGAATTCGTGTTAGTACTTTGCAGCTGTGGCTTATTAAACTGATTGTTCGGTAATTTTCACATCTGTCAACACCTGCTTTCTTTGGAATTGGAATTATTATATTCTTCTTGAAGTCTGAGGGTATTTCGCCTGTTTCATACATCTTGCTCACCAGATGGTAGAGTTTTGTCAGGACTGGCTCTCCCAAGGCCGTCAGTAGTTCCAATGGAATGTTGTCTACTCCGGGGGCCTTGTTTCGACTCAGGTCTTTCAGTGCTCTGTCAAACTCTTCACGCAGTATCGTATCTCCCATTTCATCTTCATCTACATCCTCTTCCATTTCCATAATATTGTCCTCAAGTGCATCGCTCTTGTATAGACCCTCTATATACTCCTTCCACCTTTCTGCTTTCCCTTCTTTGCTTAGGACTGGGTTTCCATCTGAGCTCTTGATGTTCATACATGTGGTTCTCTTATCTCCAAAGGTCTCTTTAATTTTCCTGTAGGCAGTATCTATCTTACCCCTAGTGAGATAAGCCTCTACATCCTTACATTTGTCCTCTAGCCATCCCTGATAAGATAAGACGTGATAAACTGTCTGGATAAATTGTTTGCAAAAACAATCTGCCGTGAATATAACTGCTAAGTTGAAGATCTCAACATTCATTACACATATGTGTCTGTTGTGCGTCGGCAAAAAGTTGCATCGATTTAACGGTTGCTTTTGGGTGTCACGAACTGACAGAATTGAGATGTTTGTTAATGACTTACCATATGGCTGTTACAGCTCCATGCTCTCCTTGTATTACAAAATGTTCTTAAAGTTTTGATGAGTGTTGACGGACACTTTCATGTTGTTTGCCAACCGTTTCGACTCAAACGTATGCTAAGCCCAGGCCCCCACAACCGCACGAGTGGTCGACTGTGAAGAGCGGACAAATTGAATGGCTGGCCGGCGGCCATTAGAGTGGTAAACTGACGCGCGGAATTCGAAAGTTTATATAAAATGCCTTCCCTTGAGTTAGGTCGCAAACATAATGCCTCATTTAAATACGTTACTACAATATACTTTTTAATTTATGAACAAACAGCAACTAGTCACTGTTTATGAATTTATCTTACGTACTACATGGAATCTGCCGAAGCTAAAAGTTATGTACTGGACCCCTAGCATTTTTCGTAGTTCATTTACGATAGATGTACGCAAAATGCATCAAAATACTCGAAGATTTACCCACTATATTAATAGATATTTTCTGACTCTACCTTGCTTTAGATTTTATGACGAGAAGTGCGTTATATATGGCATAGTGCTTTGGCAACTCACGACCAGATTATCAAGTTTCAACCTAACCTAGACCATGAAAACACTACCGATCAGCCAACTTTCTTCAAAATGATCAGAACATATAAAATGGTATTCTGTCGGTCGGAAATCTTGCCTCCTGACAGCGTGTAACCATTTTTGTAACAGCTGTGGTTTTGAGAAAGGAAACCTGCAAATAGATGCACAGACATTATGCTAATACCGTGTTACAAAAACATTTATTAAGCAAGTGCACTGACATACAAAACAACTTAAAATATTCACATACCTGTGAAATGTAATATTCGTTCCTTTCTCGAATTTATTTGTACAATTAATCGCTGCACAACTCTTCACAGTTGTACTTCTTTTGATTGGAACGTACAGACAGTAGAATTACGAGTAACAAATACTATATGTACGTCGCAACAAATATACAACGTTGAATCAGGGACTTCATAAACAACAATACTACACAACACATCAGACTACAACCACTATAATGGCGTCCAGCCGAAGGTTCAAATTATCCCGCGACTGCAGCGCCATCAGTGAGTCTAATTATTTTTTACAAGGTCTTTGGCTAAGCCAGGGCGTGGGGCGCTGCAGAAACCCTTGCATTGTTGAGAGATGCGTCACCTCGTGATTTACTGTTTACTAAAAGGTCATTGTCATTGTTAAGGAAACTGTTTAGCGGTAGCAGCAGGACGAAACTAGGCTGGAGCAATGTCGTGGGACCCCGAGGAGAAAGAGGGCTAAGACGAGAAATGAAAGAATTTAGAAAAAATCGGAAGAAAAACGCAGAAAACATTAAAATCAATAAGCTAAGGGAATTTTGTCGCGTAAAACAATGAAAGAGGCTTTTGGAAATACTACTACAGTAGTACTACTACTACAGTAGTAGTATTTAAAATTTGTTCCGTAAGTACTTCCCAGTTATCGCTGGAGACAATAAACTCAACGCGTTGGGTGGCAGATACGACGACTACAAAGCACTTTAAGAGATTTGTAGATTTTCTTGAGGTTCTGACAATCTGAAGTCTTAAGAGTAAGTGGCGTAACTAACGAAGTATAGCAACACGTCTTAAAAACATAATTGACACCTTAAACTTTGTTCTTTAATGTAACGTATTAGAAAGAACCGACATAGCACCCAAGGTTTTGAAATCAGAATATAGACTCAGCAACTGCGTATGCCCACTCAGGAATGGTGATGTCAGAAATGATCGTTTGATAAACTTCTTTATGAAACTTGCAATATCTGTGAAAGATGAAGTATCGAGTGTGAATCCCGTACGAAACTAATAAAAACAGTAACATAAGCTGACGGTGTCCTTAAGAAAACTTAGGTGACTCTTTATTAATCCAATGACTGACAGTATTTATTCGCAACGAAATATCTGGTTTTAGGTGGTGAAGTGAGCTATAGTTACATACAGATATCTTCTCAGATTTATCGACTGTGAAGACGATGTTAAGAACGAAGCACTTAGTTCTTCAATGTCGGTTGTTCGTGCCATTTCTCTTCTGTTTCCAGTACGTATGATGTTAAGAACTTCAAAGATACTGCTTGACAGGCATGACATCGCGTCACTTTGATGTATGCACAACCGTGCTGGTGTATCTAACAAGAACTTGTGGCTGTCAAAAAAAATCGTAGCTATTTTCCAAGTTAAAAATGTTAAAAAATACGTATGTTCTACACTGTGTCACGAACGGTTATCTGGTCTAGCAATATTAACAGTAGGAAGTGGTCGGTGCGCGTGGTCCCTTGGTTATTCGTTTGACGAGCGAGCATAACAGACGGGCTGGAAATTATTGTTGAGCGAGGCGCCGAACATTGCGCAAGAAAGTGTTTAGGAAATTCTGCGACCCGTTTTACAAATATTCTTCCCCAATCTACGAATCCATCCCGAAGATAATGCGCAATTAAAGGTAACAAAATACTGTACAGAGATGTTCAGTCAGCTATTTCCCCACGCTACGTTTGCGCATGGAAGACGTACCCACTTTACTGCAAATCCAATAAAAAGTAGCAGTGTTTCGCAGTGTGTAGATGGAAACGCAGATGCACCAGTTGAAAGAGCACGAAATATTGATTTTTCTAAAATAATAGACAATTTTTCACTTACAAGAACGAAGAACGCCTGAAGAAGAACTTAAGTCACGAAGCACATACATTTAATTAGAACTTTACATTTTTACATGGATCTTACGTACTTCTTTAAAATTATCTTTTAGTTGCTGTTTTTATGCAGTACTGTAGTTGATGTTACTTCACTTTTTGTGAGATTATTTTATGTTTTAATGAATTAATGTTGAATGTGTTCATTCTGAATGTAAGACGACTACCTTGTTGTTGTTGTTGTGGTCTTCAGTCCTGAGACTGGTTTGATGCAGCTCTCCATGCTACTCTATCCTGTGCAAGCTTCTTCATTTCCCAGTACCTACTGCAACCTACATCCTTCTGAATCTGCTTTGTGTATTCATCTCTTGGTCTCCCTCTACGATTTTTACCCTCCACGCTGCCCTCCAATGCTAAATTGGTGATCCCTTGATGCCTCAGAACATGTCCTACCAATCGATCCCTTCTTCTGGTCAAGTTGTGCCACAAACTTCTCTTCTCCCCAGTCCTATTCAATACCTCCTCATTAGTTATGTGATCTACCTATCTAATCTTCAGCATTCTTCTGTAGCATCACATTTCGAAAGCTTCTATTCTCTTCTTGTCCAAACTATTTATCGTCCATGTTTCACTTCCATACATGGCTACACTCCATACAAACACATTCAGAAATGACTTCCTAACACTTAAATCTATACTCGATGTTAACAAATTTCTCTTCTTCAGAAACGCTTTCCTTGCCATTGCCAGTGTACATTTTATATCCTCTCTACTTCGACCATCATCAGTTATTTTGCTCCCCAAATAGCAAAACTCCTTTACTACTTTAAGTGTCCCATTTCTTAATCTAATACCCTCAGCATCTCCCGACTTAATTCGACTACATTCCATTATCCTAGTTTTGCTTTTGTTGATGTTCATCTTATATCCTCCTTTCAAGACACTGTCCATTCCGTTCAACTGCTATTCCAAGTCCTTTGCTGTCTTTCGTTCCCTGTATTTTACCCCTGTCACCATCAGAATCTGAAAGAGAGTATTCCAGTCAACATGTCAAAAGCTTTCTCTAAGTCTACAAATGCTAGAAATGTAGGTTTGCCTTTCCTTAATCTAGCTTCCAAGATAAGTCGTAGAGTCAGTATTGCCTCACGTGTTCCAATATTTCTACGGAATCCAAATTGATCTTCCTCGAGATCGGCTTCTACTAGTTTTTCCATTCGTCTGTAAAGAATTCGCGTTAGTGTTTTGGAGCCGTGACTTATTAAACTGATAGTTCGGTAATTCTCACATCTGTCAACACCTGCTTTCTTTGGGATTGGAATTATTATATTCTTCTTGAAGTCTGAGGGTATTTCGCCTGTTTCATACATCTTGCTCACCAGATGGTAGAGTTTTGTCAGGACTGGCTCTCCCAAGGCTGTCAGTAGTTCTAATGGAATGTTGTCTACTCCCGGGGCCTTGTTTCGACTCAGGTCTTTCAGTGCTCTGTCAAACTCTTCACTTAGTATCATATCTCCCATTTCATCTTCATCTACATCCTCTTCCATTTCCATAATATTGTCCTCAAATACATCGCCCTTGTATAGACCCTCTATATACTCCTCCCACCATTCTGCTTTCCCTTCTTTGCTTAGAACTGGGTTTCCATCTGAGCTCTTGATATTCATATGAGTGGTTCTCTTTTCTCCAAAGGTCTCTTTAATTTTCCTGTAGGCAGTATCTATCTTACCCCTAGTGAGATAAGCCTCTACATTCTTACATTTGTCCTCTAGCCATCCCTGCTTAGCCATTTTGCACTTCCTGTCGATCTCATTTTTGAGACGTTTGTATTCCTTTTTGCCTGCTTCATTTACTGGATTTTTATATTTTCTCCTTTCATCAATTAAATTCAATATTTCTGCTGTTACCCAAGGATTTCTACTAGCCCTCGTCTTTTTACCTACTTGATCCTCTGCTGCCTTCACTACTTCATCCCTCAAAGCTACCCATTCTTCTTCTACTGTATTTCTTTGCCCCATTCCTGTCAATCGTTTCATTATGCTCTCCCTGAAACTCTGTACAACCTCTGGTTTAGCCAGTTTATCCAGGTCCCACCTCCTTAAAATCCCACCTTTTTGCAGTTTCTTCAGGTTTAATCTACAGTTCATAACCAATAGATTGTGGCCAGAGTCCACATCTGCCCCTGGAAATGTCTTACAGTTTAAAACCTGGTTCCTAAATCTCTGTCTTACCATTATATAATCTATCTGAAACCTGTCAGTATCTCCCGGCTTCTTCCATGTATATAACCTTCTTTTATGATTCTTGAACCAAGTGTTAGCTATGATTAAGTTGTGTTCTTTGCAAAATTCTACCAGGCGGCTTCCTCTTTCATTTCTTACCCCCAATCCATATTCACCTACTACATTTCCTTCTCTCCCTTTCCCTGCTACCGAATTCCAGTCACCCATGACTATTAAATTTTCGTCTCCCTTCACTATCTGAAAAATTTCTTTTATTTCATCATACATTTCTTCAATTTCTTCGTCACCTGCAGAGCTAGTTGGCATATAAACTTGTACTACTGTAGTAGGCGTGGGCTTCGTGTCTATCTTGGCCACAATAATGCGTTCACTATGCTGTTTGTAGTAGCCTACCCACATTCCTATTTTTTTATTCATTATTAAACTTACTCCTGCATTACCCCTATTTGACTTTGTATTTATAACCCTGTATTCGCCTGACCAGAAGTCTTGTTCCTCCCGCCACCAAACTTCACTAATTCTCACTATATCTGACTTTAACCTATCCATTTCCCTTTTTAAATTTTCTAACCTACCTGCCCGATTAAGGGATCTGACATTCCACGCTCCGATCCGTAGAACGCCAGTTTTCTTTCTCCTGATAACGACGTCCTCTTGAGCAGTCCCCGACCGGAGATACAAATAGGGGACTATTTTACCTCCGGAATATTTTACCCAAGAGGATGCCATCTTCATTAACCATACAATAGAGCTGCATGCCCCCGGGAAAAATTGCGGCTGTAGTTTCCCCTTGCTTTCAACCGTTCGCAGTACCAGCACAGCAAGGCCCTTTTGGTTAGTGTTACAGGGCCAGATCAGTCAATCATCCAGACTGTTGCCCCTGCAACTACTGAAAAGGCTGCTGCCCCTCTTCAGGAACCACACGTTTGTCTGGCCTCTCAACAGATACCCCTCCGTTGTGGTTGCACCTACGGTACGGCTATCTGTATCGCTGAGACACTCAAGCCTCCCCACCAACGGCAAGGTCCCTGGTTCATGGGGGGGGGGGGAGGGGGAGATTACCTTAAGCGATTACCTTAAACGATTACCTTGTTAGTTTAACATCTCCTGAGGAATAGTTTGGTTTCGGATTTAATTAAAATGTACATTGGGCGGTGAGCACTAGTTACTATGCGCAGTGATGTCGATACAATAAACCGCAATCGCGATAGGCTACAATCCGACCTTTATCAAAGTCGGAAACATGATGCTACGCATTTCTCCTCCTCACACGAGGCATCACAACAACGTTTCACCAGTCAACGCCGGTCAACTGCTGTTTGTGTATGAGAAATCGGTTGAAAACTTTCCTGTGTCAGCACGTTGTAGGTGTCGCCACCGGCACCAACCTTGTGTGAATGCTCTGAAAAGCTAATCATTTGCATATCACAGCATCTTCTTCCTGTCGGTTAAATTTCGCGTCTGTAGCACGTCATCTTCGTGGTGTAGCAATTTTAATGGCCAGTAGTTTACATTAATGTACAGGTTAAAACCAGTTCTGCCAGTGCACAGAAAAAGAAACAAATAGCTCAAAAAATTTGGATAAACAAGGAAATGAAGCCTCTCTGTGCCAAAAAGCAAACCCTAAATAGCGAGCTATATGAAGCGCATATTAATCTTATGAGAGTTCTGAATAATACCGCTGTTTTCTCCCGTCTTGTTAGCAAGGCTTAAAATCTTACATATGTAGTGATAGAAAAAATTAAAGAAACTTACAAAAGAAAGATTATAAATTTAAAAGCTAAACAAATACTCAGCACAGCTACAAATAACACCAAGTCTAATGAAAAACATCACTTCCATCCAAGATTGGCCAACCTCACTGACAGTGTTTTGCATGCAAAAGAAATAAAACTGCTGGAAAAAGGTCTGAAACACAATGTCAGCACACAAACAGACGAAACATACATAGAAAACCTCATAGCTGAATCAAAAAGCATTCTTACAGAGGAAAACAGAAACGAAACAAGTGAGGTAAACATTGGTCTGACGAAAGAGCCAGTCAGTAATAAAATAAAAAAATAAAAATATATTAATACAGATGAAAGAAAACAGAGGAAACAAAAACAATACAGATTCCATAATACTGACAAAGCTTAGAAAGAAACTACGAGAACTCGCCAAGATAAACGAAAAGGGCAGATAAACGAAACACAGTGGTTCTCATGGATAAAGGGCAATATATCAACAAGACACAAGAATTCATCATAAAAAATAAAATTACAAAACTGAAATCAGATCCAACTAACAGCTTCCAAACGAAGCTGAGAGACACTCTGAAAGACATTAAACACGCAATAGAAAACAATGAAAAAAGAAAACTGCTGCAAACAAATCCCAGTGCACCTTCCTTCCGACGCCAGACAAAGCTACACAAGAAAGACCTCACTGCGCGAGCTATTGTAAATTACAGAAACGCTCCCACTAATCCATTCGCATGATTCTTGTTGCAAATCTTATCAGAAAAGTATAAATTACAAGAGAACCAAACTGTAAGAAACACCACACAATTGATTCATTACATAAAAGACATACACGTTCCAAACACAACAACCCTTCTGTCATTTGATGTAGAGAATATGTATTCCACTATACCAGTAACTGAAACAATAAACATTATAGAACAAAATATTTAGGCACACCGTACACTTCTATATGGACAAATCAAAGAAACAGTCAGGCCTCTAGTGCTAATAACATAATAGAACAGAATTGTTTTCAGTTCAATAATGAATTCTATTTACAAAGTGAAGGATTACCAGTGGGATCCCCAGTGCCTGGAGCCATAGAAAACATACTTACGAACCATGTAGAACAGATTGTATGTAACAAAATAGTGCCAAATAGGTACAACATCCTACACTGGATTAGAGATGTGGATGACATCTTACGCTTGATAGATGAACCAAGCAATAAAATTGACCAGTTACACACACACACACACACACACATAAAAATTCTGTTCACGATAAGATGCATTTTACAATACACAAAGAGCAAAACAGACAGTTAATTTCATGGACGCCGCCATAAAGATTCAAAACAACCAACACACATTTGACATATACCGAAAACCGACAACAACAGACACAATTATACATGAGGCATTACAACACTCCAGTTCTCAAAAGCAGGTAACACTTAGATACATGCTCCACAAAGTACACACAGTATCATTAGATAAAGACAATTACAAAAAAGAAATAAATACCGTAATACAAATAGCCACAAACAATGGGTACAAAGAGAACTTAGTAACAAAGCTGAACTAGAAAATCAAGAAACAGAAAAGAACAAACACACAGCTTTCACCAACACAAGCACAAAATCACACACAAACAAGCTCACAAAGTACAAGAACAGGAACAAAATGAAGTGTGAAAGAAACAGAAAATAAAAGATGGTACTCAAGGACATACAAACAAAAATACTCACACATAATAACCAATATTTTCAAAAAACAATGCTTGAAAAAACCCACCATACTAACAACTCAGTTCAGAAATATTTCCCAAAAACAACAGCGAAAACTGATCTATATCAGAAATCAGAAATATACCAACAGAAATGCAATACATGTGATGGAGGATACATGGGTCGAACTAGCAGGACATTTGATACCAGATACAAAGAAGAGCATGGAAGTATAGGACGACTTATTCAACTTTACCGGATCACTTACACCAACACCAACGTGAAATTACCACCAGAGACACAGTCATTGAAATCATAAGGATAAACCTCTTCACCTTACAAGAAAAGTACCACATCCAAAACACTGTAACAGAAAAGAAACAACTCATAAATGATCAGACCAACTTGGCAAACCATACTCTCTTTAAACTGATTGACCACTTAAGATAGCATTAAATATACACATATAACCACTGACTCCATTTACCACTACTATCTCCTCCCATATTCTATCCTGTAATCATCATCCAGGCCCATCCGCACCCCTACCCAGAAAAAAATGCTATCAAACACCCTCTTCTCCTCTCACATCTCTACCTAACATACGACACAAGATTAGATTACATTAATTATTCATTCCATAGACCCACAAAAGAGGGGATCCTCCTGGGTGTGGAACTTGTCAGATAAACACATTACAAAAATGTAATTAGAAAAACTTGAGTTTCGTTAATTTTAATAATCTTCAGTCAATAAACAGTAAAATTATGTACATGAATTAAAATTAAACATCTAGTATTTAAAGGTTTCATACTTACATCTGCTTCCATTAAATCCATCATTCACACAGTAGCTAATTACTTGGCTATTGGAACCAAGTATTGTCAAAAATTAAAGTAAATTATTCATTTCAGTGATCCCCAGTGAGAATAGTCAAATTATGTACAAGATTTAAAATTAAACTTCCACTATTTACAGACTTAAGACTTACATCTGCTTTCCATACATCCGTCATTCACACAGTAGGTAGTTACAACTAAGTATTAAAGTATAATAAATTTTCATTAAAATGGTCTACTGTATTTGTTGAGAAATTCATGGATGGAGTAGTTGGCCACCAAAAATTCTTTTAAACTATGTTTAAATTGTGCCTCGTCTGAATCTAAACTCTTAATGGTTGCTGGTAACTTACTGAAAATATGCGTTGCTGAATACTGGACTCCTTTCTGGGCAAGAGTAAGTGATTTTAATTTTTTATGTATATTGTTCTTATTCCTAGTATTGATACTGTGTACTAAGCAGTTAGTTGGAAAAAGAGATGTATTATTTACAACAAACTTCATTAAGGAATAAATATACTGAGAAGCTGTGGTTAGTATGCCCAATTCTTTGAATAGGTTTCGACATGATCTTCTTGGATTTACACTACACATTACTCTTATCATACGCTTCTGTACTCTAAAAATTTTTTCTCGGTTTGTGGAAGTACCCCAAAAGATGATATCATATGACATAATGGAGTGAAAATAAGCAAAATATGCCAGTTTTTTATATTTATATCTCCTATATCTGACATCATTCGCATTGCAAACACAGACTTGTTTAATTTACACACACACACCACACACACACACACACACAAACACGCACACAAAACAAAAAAGGTTGGCAACACTCACAACGTAAATGAAAACAAACGAACAGACATAAATACTGTTATTGTGCAGAGTGAGAAACACACATAACTTCAGTTTGCAAAAGTGAAATACTGCAGAATGGCAAATACTGCCAAGTGCATATGTGAAGCGAAGTCTTTCGATCTGAATCGCTGGTAACAACGAGGAAAGAGGCAGAATATGTAAAGAAACACCGTAAGTAACTCGCACAACAACTTTATAAACAAAACGCTGTTTTTAACCTAAAACAACAAAAAATGTACAATTTGTAGAATATCTACGGAAATAAAAGCGAAATTCGTCTGGTGTAATTCTCTATAATTAAACTGCAGTAAGCTCGAGACAGATAAACAATAGTCACTAATTAAAAAAATACATCTAGACCAGGGTAGAACTCTCGACTCGAGTATTCTAACACGCTACTGTACCCGCTGCAACAACTAATCAAGGCACTAGTGTTGCCAAGTTGCCATTTTTGGCGTCCATTTTCTAACAAAGATATGCACAGCACGAGATTTTGTTAGAGACTATTTGTTCTGTTAAGATGCAAGGAATCGCGCTGTGGCGAACAAATGCGCGAGTTTTAGGTCACCTGTAGTTGTACGTCGTGAGCAGGAAGCGATGCGTTGCCAAACTCTTCCTGGAAAGTAACATCCCTGAATTTTAACACACCCATGGGTCATTTGTGCAGTTGCTTTTACACGCAGTGTTTCGCACCGTTAACAACTACGTGTCTCTTCTATTTGGTCAGAAGTTTTGAAACTATTCTCAAAACTTATCAGCAATCTCGAGCTCGTATTTTGTTCACTAGGCGCAGTCTAGAAGTACATCGAATGGCTTCCTGATGTCCAGGAATGAGACGCTAACCTGGGCGTTGTGTTGTGCAGGCATCAGGATGTCAAGTACAGACAGAGGGATTTGAGGTCACAATATCTTCGCGGAATCAATTTTATTTTATAGATGAGACTTTCGGGTGCCATTCTTGAAAACTGCAGTGACCAGTGGCTTTTATCAGTCGCTTGGAAACCTTTATTCCAGCGACCTAGCATGAGCAACTAGTTTAGAAACAGTGAAACAACGAGTGCATCTAATTACCCAATGTTATTAGGTTCATTGCACAGATAACTGAAGCAGAAACGGCCAAGATTAGCTCGAAAAATGATGCTCCATCATCACAATAATGCGCTTGATCAGACAGAAGCCGTCGTTAAGACAACCATGCTCGAGCTGTGCTCGGAAATAGAATTTTCACTCACATATCTGCCAGTTTTATACCAAGAGATATCGGTTGCTTCACTTAAAAGGAAAAAAAAATCTTATAAATGAGATTCATTGAACGAGGAGCTTACGAGTGTCATGTAAGGCACCAATTTCAGTTCACTTGCGCGTGTGCCTTTAGAACATTCTTTTTGTTCATAGTAAAGTTTGTTTAATTCAGTCCCTATGAACAATTACTTTGACAATGTAGCCTCTCTTTCTGCTTCGGGATTTAGAATGTCATAAACAGTTAATTTCGTCCAGTATGGTGATCTGGGAACAAAAGGCTTATGTTCTGATTAGTGAAATTCACGGGACATTGAAAACAGTTTGATATTTACCTTTGATTTATTTTAATTCTTCTTTTTCCATACCAGTCCACTGATATGAGACCTTGAAGAAAATGTCTCTATCCTAAGTTGTTTATACTATCATTGCACATTCCGCCTTATCTGTAGACATTAATACAACGGCGGACTGAAATTTCTACAAATCGGAACACGACTAATGGCAGACAAGAAAGCGAATGCGTCTGATGTATTTCAAAGGCGTACAAGAACTGAGATCTGCTTTTGTCGTCTCCATCTCCGGGTAAAGCAACCCAAATAAAAAAGTCACAGATGAACTATAATTATCTGTGACCTACGTGATCTTAGGTTGAAGTTAGTTATTTTGTTTAATGTTTTTTGAATTATCGACCTAACTCCCAACAACGATGAACGCGGAAAATAAATATTAAACTGTGTGTGTGTGTGTGTGTGTGTGTGTGTGTGTGTCTGTTTGCGTGAATGATGACAGGGGGTGCTGTAGTGATAAGATATTTGACTCGCATTTGGAAGACGGTAGTTTACATCCCCACCCAGATTTTATTTTTCGCGATTTGCACATC
This sequence comes from Schistocerca cancellata, assembly GCF_023864275.1. Taxonomy (NCBI): domain Eukaryota; kingdom Metazoa; phylum Arthropoda; class Insecta; order Orthoptera; family Acrididae; genus Schistocerca; species Schistocerca cancellata. Next base: position 548,806,532 of record NC_064630.1, on the reverse strand, counting down.
TCACTTAAGGTAGATGCCGGGATGGTTAATATGAAAAGGATACGATTGACTTCCTTTCCCATCATTTACCAATGTTTCCTTTGGTTCCGTCTCCAATGTTAAATCCTAATCTTTCTTGTCAATGCGTCTATGGTAATAGATACTATTTGTTTCTGTCGTTGACTACAGCTGTCATCAAATTTACAAATTAGCCCTCGTAGTAGCCGATGGTCGGAATCCTTATGATGCTAGATATTGATCCATGTGAAAAACTTTGAATCGAGCCTTTCCATGACTCTACTTACATTAGATACTAATCTTCGATTCCTTACAGGCCTCTTGCCTCTTTATATTTTGATCATATCGGGTAGACTGATTTGAGACCGCCCTTACAAGCGCAAGAAGCGAAATTACACAGTACATTTTCCCAATTTTACCTTCCATTGTGGTAATACTTTCTCTACGGATTGTGGAAGACGAGACCTCGCTAAAGCAAAGCAGCCAAATAATGCATAGTCATGCTTTGCCGAACAATGCGTATCAGCTGAGACTTCTCGGTCCGAAGTGGCAGTTAGTATTTTGTACAACCTCTTACTCTTTCTCAGATTTTTCAAATTGCTTTCCCATATTTGTAACACATGTGGCACCCTTTTAGAGCCTTAAGGAGACACACGTTGAAGATTTAAATGCAGTATGTTGTAACAAGTAGTTACTTTAAGTGTGAGCTGAAGCTAATTGCGTCAACTGCGCTGTCTCGTCTTAAAAATGTTACCAGCATGAACCTTCATTAACCGTAGTTAATCTGAGGTGTTGTCTCCGTGAGTAATGGCGTATGACCCAGACTATTGATGTGCAGTCTCTGCTTGTTTGACGAATGACGACCTAAAGCAGTAAGCAAATATTAAAGAATGCGGAAAACAAACAATGGCAAGCTCCTGTGCAAACTGAGTGAGGTGAAGTTTTCATGAATGAACCTCTGTGGGAGATTTACGACTGCGGTCTGGTTTGGGGCTCTTACTCGGATCACTATCTTCCGCGGACTGGGGCGTGCTGGCGTGCTGTGCTGAACGAGTTGGTGGAGCACGCCGCACGAACCGGCTCATAGCTCTAATCTGCCACAACATCTCTCCCACAAAGGGTCTCGCTCCTGGAAAAAGACCATAAACTCAGCCAACCCATGAATGGAATATCCAAGCCCCAATACGTTCAATCTTATATATGGGAACAAATACAATCCACAGTTAAAAGAATGAAATTGAAACAGTTCTCGAAATTTGTTAACCTGTATTTCGGCCAGAGTAATCCTTCATCTGCATTGACGGATCCAGGTGAACTATAAACGACTATGTAGGCTGCACTTTCTACTGTTGACAGCATAGAAAATATGTTACTGGAAGACACCTAAGTTTTTGCTGTGGAATCAATCGCTATCCTTGAAGCACTAAACTATGCACACAGCTCCAAACAAAATTTTGATAGTTCAAATGTGTTCAAATGTGTGTGAATTCCTAAGGGACCAAACTGCTGGGGTCATCGGTCCCTACACTTACACACTACTTAAAATAACTTATGCTAACAATAACACACGCACACCCATGCCCGAGGGAGGACTCGAACCTCCGGCGGAAGGGGTCGCGCAGTCCGTGACATGTAAAATTTTGATAGTCACTGGTTCTATGTCTGTCACTGGTTCTATGTATGTATTAAAGTCAGTGACAAGAAGAAATTGGAGAGTATCTTCGAATAATCACGCCATCACCAAAAGAGAACAGGCATTCAGTGTAACAGAAAAGGACACTCGTAGAGATTTCTTGGGTGAAATCGCACTGCAGAGTAAGACACAATGACGAAGGGGATACACTTGCGAAGGAAGCAATAACAACACGGATACATTTAAATATAAAATTGCCCCATACAGAATATTATAACTTTATCAAATTCCATATTAATTTCCTTTGGCTACATGACGAGCTTACCAAGTTCATTAAAGGACAGTTTTAAGTGGCAATTCAAAACAAGTCCCCATTGAAATCTTTATTCTACAAAACAAACTATTACAAATCAGCATCTCCAGTTGAATAAAGACGCGGCTAAATAATGGGACACATCAAGGCCATTTGTACCGCCTTGGTGTTCGGCAGGCAGCATTTTGAGAGTGAGAAATGAAGCTAATGAAGAATCAGATAAAGAAAAATGTATCTCTCCTATAGCACTCTCTTGGGATCAGTAGTAGTATCCATCAACAACCTAGTAAAAAATATCTCAACAATAGTCATTTTTACGTACAAGTGTGTTCAAAATAGGAGCAGTACCTGTATACGTACATAGAAAATAATCCAAAATTAGTGTATGAAAAATTATGATTGTAGTGTTTATTATGTATGACATGTCAGCAAAACTCATTGCTGTTACATGACCTGTTCAGTACTTAAATTAATCTTATTATTCAAAGTGCTTTTTTCTGTAAATGTGTACATGGAAGATGGTTTCATGGCGAAAAAGTCACAAAAACAATAAATAATAATAATAGTAATAATAAATCTCGTATATGCTCGCAGAGTTCGCCCATGTTTCGAATAAATCGAAAGTAATAAAACCAACATAAATATACTTTTGTGCCTTCAACTGTAAATATTCTACGTGCTTAGCATCAAATCTTTAACACATTAACTCATTTGTAAAGCAATCAGGCGTTTGAAGCTATTTTATGCAGGGGAGTTAGATTCTTTAAACGAATCGTGGTGGGGGGGGGGCGGTTGGGGGGGGGGGGGGTTACTGATATCTGTAACGACACAGACAGGAAAAGAAAACTATAAACCTACAAGTATACTCTCTGCAATGCGCAGTGCAAGATATTCACCGAAATCGTTAGCAAGTGCATAGAGTAAACGTTGTAAAGATAGTTGCCTTTATAAGCCAATGTACATCAGTTGACTATTTTCAAACCTTGAATGAAATTATGGAATGGGACAATGAATATAAATTACAACATTGCCTGCGATTCACAGATTTTGAGAAAGCTTTCGGTTAAAGTTCAATAAAATTTGTATTAACATCCCTTGAAAAAGGCACTGAAGGTAAGTCAGTATACGAATGATACCTAAGTCGATCCTATGACTTCCGTTGGACTTCAGATTAATGGGAAATTCAGGATAGAAAGAGAAGTTAAGCAAGGAGATCACATTTCGCTACAACTATTCTTAGCATATCTAGAGGACTTTTCGGGCTCTCAATAATAGGAAAACTGAAGAAGCAATAAGTGTCCATGGAACATTTTCACCATCGAGTTGTGGATGGCATTACACGGTGCAGATAAATTTCAACAATGAAAGGAAGAACTTAATGGAACGAGTCTCAAATAGGCTTGAAAGTCAGTTAAGACAAAAATTATTTATAAAGAATTTATTGGAATGAAACATAAACTAGTGTCCTGCCATGGCCAAGTATCTGTGGTCAGTCTACTTACTGGCGCAGCGGTAATATCACTACTTTCATATAGCTTAAACTATTTAACCCTTTGTTTCCTGACATAAGATAAAATTTACTTTTTAACATTTTCTTTGCAGAATTTATGCTGTTGTGGCCTCAAATGATGGTAGGATTTTTTGTAAAATTTTATTTTATTTTTCACAACTTTTTTCTCTCCTGGTACTCAGAAGTACCGTCAGACTCCATGGACAGAATCACAACATGCGCAGAAAAATGCTCCAATTTTTATAACTTGTACTTTATGCCACGTAAATATTAAATATTTTTACATTAGAAAATTAATTAACAGGAATATGATATTTTTGAATATTTTTTTAAATTTCGCATAAATTTATTCTAGAGCAACTTCACAATACATAGTAACTAGGCTATACATTTTTGACAGTATATACATATCACATATTTAGTGATACCTCATGAAATTGTAGGAAACAGTTCTTTTTCTCATTGCAGCACAAATACACTTTACATGTACTACATTGAGAATGTGGTCTCGACTGAATTTTATTTTTCGCGCACATTTCGCATCGTCCTCTTTTATAGCTGAACACTACAAAATGGTTCCCTCGGTTGCCAAGACGTACATCCTTCGGAACAGAAAAGCTGTCCTTACTTCTCTTTGGGAGAGTTATTTCATCTTTACCAGAGTTTCTCTTTTTGAGATTTGGCACTTGCTGTTCATTCATTAGCCCTAGTGCCACACCACGCCTGAATTCCAGCAGTGGCAGTGCCCCATGTAGATCACTGAAAATGACGTAAGCATTGACAAAAGCAATTTCTATTGCGCCCCAGAAGAGACGGTGCCACCATTTCTTTGATCGCTTGTCAAGACCATAAGTTGAACGTAATCTGTCTGCATGATCCACACCACCCATGTTTTTATCGTAATCACATACAATAACTGGACATGGTATAGTCATACTAGTTCCATCTTTCTGTTTTCTTTTCACTATGCTCTGTTCAGTGCCATGGAAGTTTGACGCAAAATACACTACTTTACTTTCCTTCCATTGAAATACTGTTAGGTCTAAAGATGACTCTCTGTGATTTGATTTAGACATTTTTCTTTAGGTAAATTCCCTGGCAAACCTTTCCTGTTTGTTCTAATTGTTCCACAGGCAAATGTATTTACGGATTTCTGTGTGAGAAAAAGTGGACAGAACAACTAGTGAGAGGTAACGCATTGTTGCTACAATAAAGTGTTCGCACAACCTGACGGTACTAGAGTAAGTCCGTCTTATATTTTCCACTTTATCTCATTCACTTGTAACGTAATGCTTCAAACTATTATAAAAAAACAAAGAAGGTAAGTACGTACAATGGAAAACTCAACGGAAGTTTCAATAAATTGCGCACAAATTCAGGCAACACCATGGAAACAAGTACATACAATCTTCTGTATTCACAGCAGCGCGCGAAAAACAATTTCAAGCTCTGACCGCCAGAGAGGTCTATGTATTGCACAATAACATCTATGAAACAGTAGAGCAGAGTTACTGTTACGTACCGACAGGCTCACAGATCACGAAACTGCACCACGAGAAAATAATGAGAGTCAAAACTTACTGGTACTTTTAAGTACCGTCAGGCAACAAAGGGTTAAGCAACTCATGCCAGGAAAGTTCTCAGGAGGCACGAATCTCGTCTGTTCCCTATTTAATTGAAGTAGGGAGTGGCACCTCATGGCAATGGCGGGAGCTGCGAGCTGCCACACCACCTGGTCTGCCTGACTGCAGAGTCAGTTCACCGCGAACTGTGGCCACTTGCCGGAGGCCCAACTCCAGCACTAGCCCAACGCAAGCTACAATTCCTGTACGAACTTATCTCACATGTCCCTTCACAGCCCTTAAACATTAACTCTGTATCAAAAAATCTGTCCTTATCAGTTCAATATATGATATGACCTGCGTTGCAGGATGCTTAGGAAGTCGGCAGTAGTTCGCACTGTCCTCTTGGTAGCAGATAGCTCGTCCTGGCATGACGCTGCAGTCGGGCAGCCCTACGCAGTTCCAAGGGCTTCTGCCATTCACCGTTAGATCTAGGCCATTTAGGAAGAGGGCAGTAGCTCACGCCATTCCGATGCTGCAACTGATTGCTTTACAAATGCACTGCATAATTCCAGTAAGTTCTGCCATTCACCACTAGATGGTAATTCAGCCAGTTTGTACGAAATAAATAATATACACAAACGTTCCTCGTCGATCAGTCCATCCTTCAGTGAAAACCGTACAAAATGCCTACAGTAGTACATACAGTACATACAGATAGAAACTGCAGTGAAGTGCTTTAATTTATATGCGTACAGACGGAAAATGAAGTCTTAGAAGCGTATTGCCGCAGAAGAAGCTGGATAGAACCGTGGTGTATTGGTTATGACACTGAACTGTTGAGTTCAAAACTCATCTGGAGTGTACCATTTTAATTTCTATATTCAGTTCGAGTACATTCTAGAAGTATCCACAAATGTCGTGAATCATTGTACTGGAATGTTCTGTAGCTGTATGTATACTGTGTTTGTTCTGGTTGGAGGCAGTTGGCTCCGCGCTCTTGTATGTGCAAGTGCTGAATAAACCTCCGTTAAGTGAAGTTTGTGTTCATCATTCAGCTACTTACATCTTCTTCTACGTGACATTATTCTGGGGGAGGCGCTCGGTATTGGAACATGTGATGGCGCACATTATCGACGACACAGTGGCTCCCATCAGGCCACGACAGGGCCTCCGTTTACGTGGCGAGAAACCCGAGTTCGAGCCATATTCAACAGATCGGAATCTACGGGAGACAGAAGAAGAAGAAGAGGACGTTACAATTACAGCAACTGTGTGCCACCACATGAGACATCCTCCCGGGTTCTCTGGTGACGATTGCCAAGATCCAAACAAGTGACTGAAGATATTTGAGCGTATAGCCAAATTTAACAAATGGGATGACACCGTGTGTGCGCGACCGCTCCGGTCGCACGTTCGGATCCTTCCTCGGCCACGGATGTGTGTGATGTCCTTAGGTTATTTAGGTTTAAGCACTTCCAAGTTCTAGGGGACTGATGACCTCAGATGTTAAGTCCCATAGTGTTCAGAGCCATTTGAACACAGTGTGTTTGTCTAACGTATTTTTCTACTTGGAGGGCACTGCAATGGTATGAGAACAACGAGGAGAGGTTCACAAGCTGGGAAGTATTCCAGGCGGACCTACGCAAGTCTTACGGCGACACACAACGACAGTAGTGCAAGGCTGAACATAAATTAAAGTGCAGGACACAGCGTCCAGGAGAAACTACAGCATCCTACATCCTAGATGTCTTGGAGCTGTGTAAAATAGTGCATCCTAGAATGAAGGAGGAAGATAAGGTTGCGCATCTCATGAAGCATGTTGCTGAGAACATGTATCAAGCTCTACTCCTGAAGAAGGTTTCGGCCTCAGAGGACTTCATTAAATGGTGCCAGTATATCGCGGCAATGCATCAAAAAAGAGTTACGCGCAAGAAGTTTGAACAACTTCCAAACGTCGTATCGATGTCTGTGATGGAGGAAGCAACTGATCTCACAAGTGTTCTTCGTCAGATAGTGAGAGAGGAAGTTCAGAAGGCACTTGGATTGCACGGCGAGCAAAAAACCGAGACGCTTCAAGAGTTCATAAGGGAAGAAGTGGAACAGACATTGAACCCATTCTCTCGTCCTTCACTTCCCTTTAAAACGGTGAAAAAGTCGAGACCCAGTGGAGTTATGTTTCTTTGTGGACGAAAATGCACTTTAAACTTCGATTATCGAATGTTTACCTACAAACAGTAACTCTCTACAGGTATGAAATCCAAAAACTGCGTAACCGTCGCCAAAATTTTATAGCTAGTGGGAGGTAATATATTGGCTCTGAGCACTATGGGACTTAACTTCTGAGGTCATCAGTCCCCTAGAACTTAGAACTACTTAAACCTTACTAACCTAAGGACATCACACACATCCATGCCCGAGGCAGGATTCGAACCTGCGACCGTAGCGGTCGCGCGGTTCCAGACTGTAGCGCCTAGAACCGCTCGGCCACATGGGGCGGCAGGTAATATATTGTTGGTGATTAATTTCTCTCTTATATTTTTCTATTATATTCCATAAACTAACGAAAAACTACATAAAATATGTTGTGTTCTACCACAATTGAATTACGACTTACCATGTACCCTTACAACTATAGTCTAATTTAATGAAACGAATAGTATCTATAACACGAGACTGCCGAAAACATAACGCATTAGCAAGATATTACGCACTTTTGATCCCCATATAGTCTTTGTCTACGTGAAGTCCTGTGTCCTAAAAAAAAATTGCTCTGAGCACTGTGGGACTTCACATCTGAGGTCATCAGCCCCCTATAACTTAGAACTACCTAATCCTAACTAACCTAAGGACATCACACACATACATGCCCGAGGCAGGATTAGAACCTGCGACCGTAGCGGGCGCACGGTTCCGGACTGAAGCGCCTAGAACCGCTCGGCCACACCGGCCGGCGACCGTGTCCTACCCAAGGAGCATTTTGCGATTACATTCGGGAGGACGACAGTTCACATCCCTGTCCTGCCATCCAGATTTAGGTTTCCCGTGATTTCGCTAAATCACTCCATGCAAATGCCGCGACGTTTCTTTTGAAATGGCCCGGCCTGTTTCTTCCCCATCCTTCACAGAATCCGCGCTTATGCTCCGTCTCTAATGTCCTCGATGTCGACAGGACGTTAAGCCCAATATTCCTTCTTTCCTTCCTTTTGGGAATACCACAAAAGAAGTAAGAGTAGACCCAAAAAGAACCCAGTTATCAAATTATTCAATGCCACACATAATGAACTGAATTGTGTAATAAAAAAGTTTAGCTGTTTGTCGATATAAACAGGAAAATATAACCAGAATGAAATTTTCACTCTGCAGTGGAGTGTTCGCTGATATGAAACTTCCTGGCAGATTAAAACTGCGTGCTGGACCGAGACTCGAACTTAGGACCTTTGCCTTTCGCAGGTAAGTGCCCTACGACTCAGGACCCATCCTTACAGGTAGGAGACGAGATACTGGTAGAATCGAAGCTGTGAGGACGAATCGTGAGTCGTGCTTGGGTAGCTCAGTCGGTAGGGCACTTGCTCGTGAAAGGCAAAGGTCCCGAGTTCGAGTCTCGGTCCGGCACACGGTTTTAATACGCCAAGAAGTTTCAGGATAATATAAGTTTTATCAAGAGTGCAAGGTAACACTTTCTTAAACGTGTCACCTTCAGATCTATGGGGTACTATGCCGAATATCCAATGGGACTTAAGATGGTGAAGTTAAGATTCCCTTAATGGTTTTCGATCTGGAAGCTTATAGTTCGGTAAGAGAAGTAAAAAACCGACGAAATGTTTAGGCCTCTTGTGAGATTAGAACCTAGAGCAAAGACAGCGTTTTCTGTTGAAAACAGTTATGTTGTCACTTAACCAACTTGCCAACCCTGCTAGCAGTGTACTCTCATTGAAATATTCTTTATTAATAGAGAGAATTATTAGTGTTAAATATGAGATTTGGTTTACATTCTGTGTGGAACTACCTTTATCAGATCAAATACGTAATTGACACCCTAATGTTACACCTTAGGTGAGAATCAATTATATTATTTATCGAAAATGACAATGGAATGTCAAGTGTATTTAGCAGGACAGTGCTGAACCACACCAGGAAATAAATCGACGATCACATACTTGCCAGACGTATTCTACAACGTTGCCATTTCTCCATTAGACTAGCGACAGGAAGAATTCATTGGCTCAGTTGATGTGCTGAGCTGACTAGCACTTGGGAATCTCTTCTTCTGATTATGTGGCGAAGCTGTCTGCTGCCGCATTGACTGGCAGCCGAACTATGTGAAATACAGGACAATTTTTTTTTTTTTGCATTTGATTTGAAGCTTAGTTATGATACCCAGTCTGACCGACTGTAAATCGAAGATCATAGATAAAGATTAGGGGAAATTATTTTAATGTCCCTGCTCTTGAGTAGCTGCTGTAGCTATTTCTGTTTTTCACATCTTACACGTTCTGCAAACATAGAACTCAATAACCAGAAGTGATTCGGTTTTGTAGCATCACCTAATACTATTAAAGTTATGACTAAATAACGTTCTTCTTAATATTATTAACAAAACCAATTTTCTGGAAGAACGTTTTCATAGGCACCACCTGTAACATATAATAACACAAATGAGAACACAGAATGATGTTGATCAGAAAACATGGACAACCACAAAGACTTTTCATAAGCTGCGAATAACAACCAGTTTCAGATCTGAAAAGCAAACAGTGCAAGGAAATCTTTATAATGATAAAAGTGGCCAAAAGGCTCAGAAGAAGATGAAACAAGCAAACGAGTACAGTGCAAGTTCAATAATGTTAGATAATCTGGGAGACAATATTGCTAATGACTTACTTAATTCTTATGTTTATTTGTTGTGTTCCATAAACTAACGATAAAAACGCTATAATATATACACTGTGCTCATACAAATGAATTGCAGCTTACTGTGGACGCATTACAACAAAAGTCTTCTATGATAAACCAAAGAACCGAAATACAAACGCCTCCAAATCGTTATAAATCAGCAAGACACGCGATTTTGGCATAAAAACCCTCTGTGACTATGTGCTGTCCGCTATGTGCTGAAGTAGCGTTACAGACTACCATGAAGGTATGGAAATGTAACAGTGTAGCCAGATACATAACGAAATCCATTTAACAAATTATTCAGTGCCCTAATTAAGCCATTACAATTGCATCTTCCGAAAAACTAAAAATTATTTTTGCAGAAGCAAAAAAATCATGTATAATAAGAGTTCACATCTTTAAGTTTTTTACTTTTAGAGAAGATTTCTTTACTGATTGCCGATCTGGCCGAGGATAACTTTGTCACAGAAGAAGTAAAAATTTTGTCTCCAGCGAGATTTCAATTGACAGCTACAACTGTCTTCCCTTTGAGGAATGAACACTTTACCTCTTCTTTTTATTTTGTATTAAGCTAATTTTCCGTTTCTCTTTTTTTACTGTTCTTTCCCTAGGTGCTACCTCTCCGTTTTCTTTATTGGAACTTTAAGGGTACCTAGCGAAAGAGGAAAAAAAATCATTTCTAACCCTACGGAGCACCGTCACTTATGACCCTGCCAAATAAAAATAAACTGCTCTCTTTTCAGGCTTTTCCCTTGAGTTAGCGGACAACTGTCGGATGGAGTTCACTCATTACTCCAATGATAGCCTAGATGGATTACTTTGCAATGTAAAAGGCGAGAGTGTAATTCCAACTTGGAACGAGCTTCCTAGACTCAAAAAAATAAATTGTCTAACTCTTTGCCATCCATTACATGGGAACCATTCAGAATATTTAATCAAAATGGCAGGAAAGTATGAAGTGACTATAGCAGGCCAATTCCCCGCTAATCCAGGAAGTAAGTAGAAGATAACAGTGTTGCCAAATACATTCTGGGATGTTGTCATGTCTCTAGCTAGTGGCAGAAAAATGTTTCTATAGCTTAGCTGTATCTTGAGTGTCTCCTACTTGCTTTTGAAAGACACAGAACAGGCACGAATTTTATTTGTATTTCAGTAACTAGGGATCGAAGCTGAATCGTAGTTCTGACTGGTTTTAAGATTCACCAGCGGCAGCCTAAACACTATAAATTAAGATTAGGGGGAATTATTTGGACGGCCGAACTCTTCAATAGCTATTGAAATAATTTTTTGCGCGTTATACGAGCTGTAAACTGAAACGATCCGTTGCTGGACACAGTTCATCAGCAACTGTTTGTTTCGCGATTATAACCCATACTTAATCTCTGATAAGGAAAACGTTTGCTCAACTATACTTAATTACATCAACTCCCCAAGGCCCCACACACTACATCGTCACTCCAACATAGTTGGTAAATAAATTATTTACACTGTCTATTGATCGTTTATCTTAATGTAAATTCTCGTTGGAACTAAATCCCTTTGCTTAAGAATTGTTGCTTCAAGGTTTAACACTGACAGCAACTTAAGTGAGACATAAAGTCCTTGGATAGCACATGACATACTAAATTGAAGTGACAGAGACTGAATCACACAACTCAAAACAAATAACTGGAGTAGACGACGTTCCCTCGAAATTACTGAGATCATAGGTACAAAATACCGTTACAAACTATTCCATAGGGTATGCAAAATATATGACGTAGGAAAAATACCTCCAGTCTTCAAGAAAAAAGTAATAATTCCAATGCCAAAGGTGACACATGCTAACAGATAAGACTATTACCGAACGATCGTTCTAAAAAGTCATGGGTGCGAAATACCGACACGAATTATTTACGGAAGTATCAACGCAAAAAACTTGTGGAAGCTGGACTCGGGGATGATCGGTTCAGATTCTGAAGAAGGCAATACTGATTTCATATTAGAAAGTAAGTTGAAGATTGGCAAACTTACGTTTCTAGCATTCATCGATTTTTCGAGAACTTTTGACAATATTGGCTGGAAGACACACTGAAATTCTGAAGGTAGCAGAGGTAAATTTTACAGGGAGAAAAAAGTTATTTACAACTTGTATAACAATCAGACTGTGGCGGAACGCCATTAAGGGTAACAGTTGTTGAGGAGGCAGTGAGTGAGTGAGTGTTGTAGTCTGTTCCTGACGTTATTTCATGTGTGCGTTTACAACCAGTCAAGGATAACAAAGAGAAATTTTGAAAAGATATTGAAGTTCAGAGAGGAAAAATAAAAACTTTGAGTTTTTCCAATGACATTGCAATTCTGTTCGTAACGGCAAAAGACTTAGAGGAGCAGTTGTACGGAATAGATAGCGTCATGAAAAGAGGTGACGGATGAACATCAAGAAAAGCACAACAAGGATAATGAAATGTTGTCCAATAAAACTAGGTGACCATAAGGAGAGGATAGAAAAAGCAGAGTGCAACAGCAAGAAAAATATATATGAAAAGGGGAAGCAAGAATACATCGAATAAAATTTAAATGTTGGACAGTCTTTTCGGAAGGTGTTTGCCTGGAGTGTAACCTTGAACGGAACTGAAAAAGGGGCATAAACAGGTCAGACAAGAAGAAAATAGAAGCTTTTGAAATGCAGTGCATCAGAAGAATGCTGAACATTAGAAGAGTAGATCGGATAATGAGAAGGAGAAAGAAAGAAATGTATATTACAACTTGACTAAAAGTAGAGATGCTTGATAGGAAGCGTCATGAGGCATCAAGCAACTGTGATATGGTAATGGCCGGCAGTGTGTGTGTGTGTGTGTGTGTAGGTGGGCGCAGATGGGGGTAAGAACAGTCGAGTTCTGAATATTGTAGGAATATCCAAGTGGATGCAGGTTGCAGTAGTTACGCAGAGATAATGCACTTGTTAGATTAGCATAGAGAACTGCATCGGATTACCCATCGGATTAAAGATAAAAACTAAAACAACAGCAACAACATACACACAAATGTCTAATGAATTTTCTTTTCCCCCCATCAGTCTTCTGAATGATTTTACGCTACTCGTCATGACTTCCTCTCCTCTGCCAACCTCTCCGTTTGCACCAAACATTTTCTCTTATGATGCATGTTTTTCAGTATCTGTCTTCCCCTACAGCTTTTGACCTCTATGATTCTGTCTAGTGCCGTAGGTGTTTTCCCCTACTGCCTTAACACGTGTTCTGTCAAACTGTTTTAATGAATATTTCCCATGTATTCCTTTCGTCGTCATTCCTACAGCGAAGCTCCTCGTTTAGTATCTTATCAGACATTTAATTTTCATCATTTTCCCGTAAAACCACAACTCGAACTAATCGACTTCCATTTCCGGTTTTCAAATGAAAATATAATTGCGTCACAGAAATCGCCAAAGACAAAAGTTCCTGCATAGAAACTTTTAGAATTAGCCGTTCCAATAGTTAGAATACATTAGGCGTTTGTTTCGTATGATAAAACATTGAAGACGAGCCAGTATCTCGGCTTTTGGCAGTTGTTCTGAGCTTTTAAAAGAGGCATTAACTTGTGAAGTCGAGGTAGTGTATCGAAAGTGAGGTGTAGGAAAGAATGAGTCTACAAACATGTATTATATTCCTGGGAAATTTCATGCTGGACTTGTTGACTTTAAGTAAATTTCTGAAGAGTGAAGCATAGGTCGCAGTGAATTGTAACACGCAGGGCATTTGCAGTGACCATTTGTTATGCAAATTATTATCTATGGAATGAACAGGGCCAGTGTTAGACCCAAACAACATAAGCTGCCGCTTGTGACGCCAAGCGGAGAGGCGTGCCACGGTCGCCATAAGCATGAGATTTCTATACAGTGAGTATCACAAACACTAGCGGCCCATGCGGTGTCTCTAGCGCCCAAATGCAATGTCTGTATATTGTGCATATAGCCTATAGCAGCTAAAATTGACTTGGGTGAGAATATACAAGGGAAAGGGGGGGGGGGGAGGTGGGCACCAAATGATAAGTCGCTTGTGCCGAAAAATATTCCAGAACCGGCATTAGCAAGCAACGAAATACAATAGTGAGCAACAAATTTCTAAGAAGAGATAATTCTGTGCAACAACGAAGAGTTTTTTGCTCATGTGTGCCACCAGTTCTGATTGTCAGCCGATACAACACTGTCTTTGAGCTTTCACAAGGCAGGCAATGTTATTTTCAGAGCAGTTCCGACTCATAGATTAGATTAGATTAGATTAGATTCAGTTTTTGTTCCATAGACCCAAAAAATGAGATGATTCTCGTGGGTGTGGAACATGTCAGAAAGTATAACATAAAAACATAAAACATAAAACATTTGAATATAATACTTACTACCCTGATCATTCGTCAGGAGATTTTGGAAATAGGTGAATACAATGCGGTAAGCAGGAACAGCTAATATTTACAGAATTAACACGCTATCAGAATGAAACATTGTTATACAGTATTAATAAATTTGTCATACACAAAATATCTGATTTTGACTTTTGTGGCAAAGTGCTGTCAAAACTGAAATCTAACAGACATTTTTACTTAAGCCGGCTTAACGGTCTCTGTTAAGATATTTATTTATAGAGTAGAAGGAGTTGCCTATCAAAAAGTCTTTCAAACTCTGTTTAAACCGTGCTTCTCCTGAATCCAAGTTTTTAGTGGCTGCTGGCAACATATTGCATGTCATCAGCAGATGAAATGAAATTAAAATTAGAGTCACCGACTGAGACATATTCAGTATCAAGTAGAATATTATTTAACGTAGTTGTCAGTTTTAACAATTACACTATATTAATTCTCATATGAAGTTCCAGATAGGCTTGAGGCTTCGCTATGTTGAAACAAGCAGGAACCAATTGTTGAGCAAAAATCTCGAATGCGAAGAGCTCCATAGGAACATCACCCCAGGCTCATCTTGATGGACTTCTTACTCATATTTCGGTGTCTGAAGTGTACTGCATGTTGATACAGCCATTCATCAGACAAATTTTTTCTTTCATTGATAAAGCTACATCAGCGATTATATTGTATTCATTACGAGTAGGTGATACTATTCGTTATTTTGATTATTGCTGGCTGAATGGTAGTTTGGCTTAATAAAGACGAATTTCAGATAATACACGCAATGAAGTCAGCGTTTTGTGTTCTTATTGACAACTGCTAATGACAGCTACTTCTCTCTTCGTCTAACAAAGGCACAAATCAGATTTGCTCTGCAAACACACTCGCAGGGTCCATTTCCTTGTGAGTTTGTGAGCCCACTTCGCTTCCTTGCTTTGAATCAGTGTGTTATTCGTAGCTTTCCGTACATGCGAATGAAAGCATTCTTAAGAAAAATTGTTTGTAAGTTCGTAACGATCAAATGAAGAAAAAGCGCCATCTTCTCATAATTTTTGCAGTACAATCATGGGTGGTGATTTCTCTGTTTGACGGAAAAAATAATTATGACAGTTATTGAAGAGTAGGTCCATCCACATAATTCCCCTACTCTTTATCTATGATGTTCGGTCTACAATCGGTGAGTCTGGATATTATTCGTAACTATACAGCAAATAAAAGAAACTGGGCTATACTTCAGGTATTTTGGATGCCAGTCAATGCGGTTGCAGACAACTTCGCCGCGTCTTCGATGAAGAGATCCCGAATGCTAGTTGGCATAGAACATCAGCTGAGCTAACGTATTCTTCGTGTCGCTAGTTTAACGGAGAATTAGCAACGCTGTAGAATACGTTTGGCAACTAAGTGCTCGTCGATTTACTTCCTGGTGTGGTTCAGCACTGTCCTGATAAATTCACTCGATGTTTCGTTGGCATTTCCGATAAATAATCTGATTGATTCTCACCTAAGGTGTAGCACTTGGATGTCAAATGTATTATTTAATTCCATAAAGGTCGTTCCACACAGAATATACACTCCTGGAAATTGAAATAAGAACACCGTGAATTCATTGTCCCAGGAAGGGGAAACTTTATTGACACATTCCTGGGGTCAGATACATCACATGATCACACTGACAGAACCACAGGCACATAGACACAGGCAACAGAGCATGCACAATGTCGGCACTAGTACAGTGTATATCCACCTTTCGCAGCAATGCAGGCTGCTATTCTCCCATGGAGACGATCGTAGAGATGCTGGATGTAGTCCTGTGGAACGGCTTGCCATGCCATTTCCACCTGGCGCCTCAGTTGGACCAGCGTTCGTGCTGGACGTGCAGACCGCGTGAGACGACGCTTCATCCAGTCACAAACATGCTCAATGGGGGACAGATCCGGAGATCTTGCTGGTCAGGGTAGTTGACTTACACCTTTTAGAGCACGTTGGGTGGCACGGGATACATGCGGACGTGCATTGTCCTGTTGGAACAGCAAGTTCCCTTGCCGGTCTAGGAATGGTAGAACGATGGGTTCGATGACGGTTTGGATGTACCGTGCACTATTCAGTGTCCCCTCGACGATCACCAGTGGTGTACGGCCAGTGTAGGAGATCGCTCCCCACACCATGATGCCGGGTGTTGGCCCTGTGTGCCTCGGTCGTATGCAGTCCTGATTGTGGCGCTCACCTGCACGGCGCCAAACACGCATACGACCATCATTGGCACCAAGGCAGAAGCGACTCTCATCGCTGAAGACGACACGTCTCCATTCGTCCCTCCATTCACGCCTGTCGCGACACCACTGGAGGCGGGCTGCACGATGTTGGGGCGTGAGCGGAAGACGGCCTAACGGTGTGCGGGACCGTAGCCCAGCTTCATGGAGACGGTTGCGAATGGTCCTCGCCGATACCCCAGGAGCAACAGTGTCCCTAATTTGCTGGGAAGTGGCGGTGCGGTCCCCTACGGCACTGCGTAGGATCCTACGGTCTTGGCGTGCATCCGTGCGTCGCTGCGGTCCGGTCCCAGGTCGACGGGCACGTGCACCTTCCGCCGACCACTGGCGACAACATCGATGTACTGTGGAGACCTCACGCCCCACGTGTTGAGCAATTCGGCGGTACGTCCACCCGGCCTCCCGCATGCCCACTATACGCCCTCGCTCAAAGTCCGTCAACTGCACATACGGTTCACGTCCACGCTGTCGCGGCATGCTACCAGTGTTAAAGACTGCGATGGAGCTCCGTATGCCACGTCAAACTGGCTGACACTGACGGCGGCGGTGCACAAATGCTGCGCAGCTAGCGCCATTCGACGGCCAACACCGCGGTTCCTGGTGTGTCCGCTGTGCCGTGCGTGTGATCATTGCTTGTACAGCCCTCTCGCAGTGTCCGGAGCAAGTATGGTGGGTCTGACACACCGGTGTCAATGTGTTCTTTTTTCCATTTCCAGGAGTGTATAACTAATCTCATATTTAACATTATTAATTTCCACTAGGAGTGCACTCCTAGCAGGACTGGCTCGCCACCTAAGTGGTAACGTGACTGATTTGTGCAGAAAACTCTGCCTTGGCTCTTGGTTCTAATCTCACTAGAGGCTTTTTACGTTTTGTCGGCTTTTTACTACTTCTGTTACCGAGCTTCCAGATTGAAAACCATTAAGGAAATCTTAATTGCACCATCTCAACTCCCACAGCAATTTCGATTTAGTAGCCTAGATCTAACAGTGAAAAATTTAAGTTGTTACCCTGTACCTTTGTTAAAACTTATATTTTCCTGTTTATACCGACACACATCTAATTTTTTTGTTACACAATTTCATTGATTATGCGTGGCATTGAATAATTAGGTACCTGTTTTTTTTTGTTGGATCTACTCTCACTTCAGGGATTACATAATTCTTTGGTAATTCCAAAATGTTTCTCGGTTAGGACACAGGACTTCGCATAGACACAGACCCTGTGAGAGCCAAAAGAGTGTAATATCTTGTTAATGCATGATGTTTTGGACAGTCTCGTGTTGCAGATACCATTCGCTTTATTAAATTAGACTATAGTTATAAGGATCCAAATGGTTCAAATGACTCTAAGCACTATGGGACTTAACGTCTGAGGTCATCAGTCCCCTAGACTTATAACTACTTAAACCAAACTAACCTAAGGACATCACCCACATCCATGCGCGAGGCAAGATTCGAACCTGCGACCGTAGCAGCAGCACGGTTCCGGACTGAAGCGCCTAGAACCGCTCGGTCACAACGGCCGGCTGTAAGGATCCCTCGTGAGTTATAATTTAGTTGCGTTAGAACACACCATGTTTTTATGGAGTTTCTCATTGCTTTGTGGAATATAACAGAGAAAAGTAAGAGAGAAATTAGTTACAAACAATATATTCCCCCCCCTCCCAATTAACTAAAATAATATGACGACGGTTAGCATGTAGAGAGCTACTGTTTAGAGATAAGGAAGGCGATAATCCAAGTTTAAAGTGCACAAAGAAATGGTGTTGATTATTGTTCGGTAAGCAGCGAGAAAGAAACCGCTTGAGGGCGCAAAATCTGAAGAAAGAATGCGCTAGGGATTCCTTTCCAGCAAAACCCCTTGACAGTTTCTTTTGTGAAATTTTCTCTTTTTCACCCAACATCGCCCATTGAGTGCAAGTGTCCCAAGGAGGTTAAATGGTTACAATTCATCACACTAGTTGCAGTTTCCTTGGTCGCTTTTCGTATATTGCAATCACAACGAGATCAGTTGTTGAAAACAGATGACAGCTGCGATGGACAAATGCCTGGGACGCAGGTCTTAAGAGCATATGTACAACGGAACATTTTGAGGACTCACTCTGACCTTTGCTTCAGATACTTCCTGTTAGGGTCAGCCATTAATTTTTGTTTATGAAAATAATGCACAGAGGTTCAAATTCCCATCCGACCATTCTGATTTAGGATTTCTGTGATTTCCTTAAATCGATTAGGAAGAAGGACCGATCTTTCCAGCGAACGGGCAAATTCGATTTCCTACTCCACCCTTTCCAATCGTAGCTACTGCTTTGACCCTAATGACCTCATAGCTGACGAGCTTTGACCTTAGCTTCCTTTCTTTCATTTTCACCAGCATCACCCATTGAGTGCAAAAGTCCCAAACAGGTTAAATGATCACAATGTACCACTGTTCCCAGTAACCGTGTACTACATATTGGTAATACAAAAAAAGTCATTCATCAAAGCCCGTCGGTCTTTTTGAATGTGGCGAATAATTCACGTCGAAGCGATTCTACTTGAACGAGTAAACAATCTTTTGGCGTGATTTCTTCTATGCACTCGCCCCACATGCGACACAATTCTTTCCAGTTGCCTCTGCAGGCTGCAACTACCTATTAAATCCCAGGAGAACAAAATATCACAAACATTATACTTTTTCCCAGTTCATGCTCCGTTTTCTAAGCCTAAACTAAAATCCCCGTTACCTTCAAACAGGCAACACACAGTAAGTCATGACAAGAACAATTTAATAAAGAATGGTAACTGATAAACGTATTAATAACACACCTACAAAATCTGCTTTAAGTTATGCATTAACCTACTTTTTTCAGGTACATTTACCCTTCGTGGATGATAAATATCAATACTCTTAATATAAAATGTTGCATGAAGAAATGTTACTATTCCCTTGGAAATGCAAATATATAAGATGAAAAGTGCTTTAAAAACATGAAAATAAGACTGTGCTTGATATCTGGCCTTTGTGTTTGCATTTTGACATACACTGAAGAGGCAAAGAAACTGGTACACCTGCGTAATAACGTGTAGGTCCCGCGTGAGCACGCAGAAGTGACGTGGCATAGACTAGACTAATGTCACAAGTAGTACTGGAGAGAATTAACACCATGAAAGCAGGGCTGTCCATAAATCAATAAGAGTACGAGGGGGTGGAGATCTCTTCTGAACAGCACGTTACAAGGTATCCCACACATGTTCAATAGTGTTCATGTCTAGGGAGTTTGGTGGCCAGCGGAAGTGTTTAAACTCAGAAGAGTGTTCCTGGAGCCACTCTGTAACAATTCTGAACCTGTGGGGTGTCGCATTATCCTGCTGGAATTTCCCAAGTCCGTCGGAATGCACAATGGACATGAATGTATGCAGGCGATCAGACAGGATGCTTAGGCACGTGTCACCTGTCAGAGTCGTATCTAGAAGGGGGTCCCACATCACTCCAACTGCGCACGCCCCACATCATTACAGAGCCTCCATCAGCTTGAAGAGTTCCTTGCTGACATGCAGAGACCATGGATTCATGACGGTGTCTCCATACCAGTACACGTACATCTGCTCGGTACAATTTGAAACGACACTCGTCCGACCAGGCAACATGTTTCCAGTCACCAACAGTCCCGGTGGAGGTTAGAGTCCTCCCTCGGGCATGTGTGTGTGTGTTGTCCATAGCGTTAAGTTGGTTTCAGTTAGATTAAGTAGTGTGTAGGGTTAGAGACTGATAACCTCAGCAGTTATGTCCCAGAAGACCTTACCACATTTCCTACCAACAGTCCAATGTCGGTGTTGACGGGCCTAGGGAAGGTGTAAAGCATTGTGTCGTGCAGTCATCAAGGGTACACGATTTGGCCTTCGGCTCCGACAGCCCATATCGATGATGTTTGGTTGAATGGTTCACACGCTGACACTTATTGATAGCCCGACATTGAAATCTGCAGCAATTTACGGAAGGGCTACACTTCCGTCACGTTGAACGATTCTCTTCAGTCGTCGTTGGTCCCATTCTTGCAGGATCTTTTTCCGGCCGCAGCGATGTCGGAGATTTGATGTTTACCGGATTCCTGATATTCATGGTACACTCGTGAAATAGTCGTAAGGGAAAATCCCCTCTTCATCGCTGCCTCGGAGATGCTGTGTCCCATCGCTCGTGTGTCGCCTGTAACACCACGTTCAAACACACTTAAATCTTGATAACCTGCCATTATAGCAGCAGTAACCGATCTAACAACTGCGCCAGGCACTTGTTGTCTTATATAGGCGTTGCCGACTGCAGCGCCATATTCTGCCTGTTTACGTATCTCTTTGGCTCTGAGCACTATGGGACTCAACTGCTGTGGTCATAAGTCTTAGGTATCTCTTTATTTTAATACGCATGCCTATACCCGTTTCTTTGGCGCTTCAGTATATTTATGAGAAGACCATAACTATAAAATTCAGCAAACACTCACAAGTGGAAAGCAAAACTTCCAGGAGAAATTTCCGCATCTACCGTGTTACCAGTTCGTGCAGCTGGCTATGCACGTGTTGGGTAACCAATACAGGTAGTGAGTATCGATGTGGACGAACAACGAAACGAATGTTTCGAACAGGTTGTAATCGGCCTCTTGGGAATCAGAATTCCTGTTACGTGTGGAGCATCCCTCTTTACGACATGGCTATGAACCGATGCTAATTGCAGGTTGGCGGTCTGTTGGACATATTCTAGCTACGTATGGTTAAGGAGGGTGATTCTCACATCAGGCAACCATTTTTAACAACCACAAACAGCCTCTCCTCACGTTTGTAGCGCCTGTTGAAGAAGTTGAACAGTGTAGGGTTATTCCATGGTTGCCAATGCACATTAAACACGACTTCCCTTCGCTAGCTATTGGAAGTGAGTCGCTGGACATTGGGCCATGACAGGCGGAAGTCACGCCAGGTTGAAACTCTGTCACCAATAAGCTTTCTTACATGGGACGCTTTAAAAAAAAAATCAAATGAACCAGTTGTCATGTAAGATCTCAGGGAACTTATTTTTTTTATTGTATTGGAACGTGAGATGTCGAAAATATCGATGCTAGCTTAGGACTCTAATTCACATCTCCATTTTTGCTGGGTTTGATCCCTCTAAGACGATACATTTCCATTGTTTCGTTGTTAACCCAAAATTCCTAACTACTCACGGTCTCCATGAAAAGCAGGTGTCTGGTTTCAAATCTTCGTCTGGCTCAAACGTTTCTATCCTGTCATTCCCAATTATATCATGTTTACACCAAACTACAGGTGAGAAATTGTTATGACTTTTATCGCCTCTCTGCGCTTTGTTAACAGTTTCGAATGTTAGTGGTTTCGACTCCCATTCAGACACAGAACGTTTCGTCATATTACTGCCGATTCAAACATGCACTTCTAGTTGCTGGTGAAAAAGAATTCGATAGTAAACACCTCTTCAAGTCTAGTCAACAACATATGTGCAGGGTTCTATTCCCGATCAGCACAGAACTTTTTGTCACTTTATTTCCAGTTGAGACTAGTGTACAGCTCGCTAATGGTGAAAAAAACCTATTTGTAACGTCTGTTCGTGATTAGAAGTCAGCGACGGTAGGTGCTGGATTCGAATCGTGGCAAGGCAAAACTTTTTCTTCTCGTCATTTCAGTTTCAATCATTTCGCTACTGGTGAAAAATTACTGTTTGTAACAATTAATTGTACTTAGTTAACAATCTGATTAGGTGCTGGGTTCAAATCTCCATCCAACACAAAACCTTATGCCAAGTCATTTGAAGTTTAAACGTGCCCATACTTCGTTACTTGTGATTGAAACCATATTTCAGATCTTTCAGGGTTAATTAACAGAAACTATAGTTGGTGGATTAGTGTTCTGGATCACAGACCAGTACAAAAATTTTCATTATTTAATTTCAAGGTGAAAGTTGCTTTTTGGAATGTCATTTATTGCACTAAACTTGAGTGTACATGCGTAATGGGCCTGTCATCTCTGAAAACCTGTTTTCTGATATTTGCATTATCCTGGTATTAATTAGCACCTTGATTAATAGCAGTTGTCTCTTGAGACCTCGTGCAGTAACCATTTTGTGTAGTGAAACTACTGTACCTCTAAGAGGGTAGAGGACTTGCAAGACAGTTACGTTATGTGGGTTGCATAAAAATCAGAAGAAATACAAGTCAGGTCGTTCGGATACTTTTGAGCATGATAGTATATTTTCCGTACAGTTGAGCTTATACGACGCCACACACTCCACTGACTCAACTTACAGAAATGGTACGATTTCAGCCGCCACTTCTTTCTCATTCTGCGAAATTGCTTGGGTTCCTTTCTGTTGAAATGATAATCTCGGGCCGGCCGCTGTGGCCTATCGGTTATAGGCGCTTTAGTCCGGAACCGCGCTGCTGCTGCGGTCGCAGGTTAGAATCCTGCCTCTAGCATGGATGTGTGTGATGTCCTTAGGTTAGTTTGGTTTAAGTAGCTCTAAGTCTTGGGGACTGATGACCTCAGATGTTAAGTCCCATAGTGCTTAGAGCCATTTGAACCATTTTTTGTCAATTTCGGCAACTATTGTTGTAAATATAATGCAATGTTTGCTTTGTTTATGATTGACATTGCTCTGCATTCTATCAGCACCAGTAGCATGGCAGCGCCGTTGTGAGTTACTCGTCGACCCATGCTGTACTCACCATTGGGTACAACCAGTCCCGCCCTCTGTTGCCATTAGCAGCCAATATCGTGTTTACGTGGTAGACAATATGTGCGTCGAATGCCATAAACATCATTGGCCTTTTGCGACTCTTGCACTCAACGTGTTCCTTCTGAGTCCTGTCTCAGCCGGTTACAGGTCTCCAATAAAACTGAATTGATCATCCTCGCACAACATTATTGATAATATTAGGGAGACCGAAAGGTTATTACGTTTTCTACATTAAATTGAAACAGATAAATTGTTAACAAGTTCTAAAAGTCCGTCAGTGATGTAATAACGTTTGGTATCAACTACCTTTTGCCATCTAGTACGCAAATTCCCAATGCTGGGTCGGTAAAAATCAATTAGTTTTTGAGCAAAATATCTGCGGACGGCATTTTGGACATTTTTTGCCGCTTAGAAGATGAGGCGATCGAAAAATCTGGTGGCGCATTATCGGGCGAATATGGTGGCTGAGGTAACACCTTCCACCCGATTTCATTAATCTTTTCCACGGTTCGTCTTTCGCAGTGTCGTCTTGCATTATCGTGTTGCAGAATAACATCTATGCTGCTGACAAACGCTGGGCACTTTCCAATGAAAACTCGATCCACTTGTCCACGGCAAAGGTCTGCGTTCACAGTTTCTCTAGGTTTCAGCACTTCAAAATGAACGGCGCCGCGAATACTCCATCAAAAACACAAAAGCGCCGTTTTTGGGTGTAAACCTGACTTAGCTGTACTTTGTAGCGATTTATGCGGAGAGAGCCACTGCGTTTTGCGCTTTGGATTGTCGTAGAGGACCTATTTATCATCTGCAGTGATCAAGCGATCAAAAAACACTTCGACATTTTGCCACTGAAGCAATAAGTTGCATATGGTGGATTGGTTAGTTTTGTTTGTCTTCAACAATCTAGTGCAAATGTAGTTTGGATGGTTGATCAAGGTTGGTTAAGAGCGTCTGACAGTTCTTCGATTGTCTGACACGGATTTGCTTCCACTTCCTCACTTCTCATGTCATTGTCTAAAATTGTTAGTCTTCCTGATCGACACGAGTCGGAAAGATGAAAAGACCATATTTGAGCTTGTAAAACCAGCGTTGGTGTTTACTAACGCTGGCCGGTGTGGCCGTGTGGTTCTAGGCGCTTCAGTCCGGACCCACGTGACCGCTACGGTCGCAGGTTCGAATCCTGCCTCGGGCATGGATGTGTGTGATTTCCTTAGGTTAGTTATGTTTAAGTAGTTCTAAGTTCTAGGGGACTGATGACCATAGATGTTAAGTCCCATAGTGCTCAGAGCCATTTGAACCATTTTTTGTTTACTAACGTCTACTGCACTTAGATAAACACCGAAAATGTTTTTGGTAGCAACTGTTGTGTTACTACCCTTGCGAGACTAAAAAACATACGATGCCTGGTACCTCTTCTGTATATGGCTGGCCATTCACCGTAAGTCGAAAAAAATATTAAAATTTAATTACATGCGAATAGACAAGTCATTAACGATAAAATCTCTTTGATACGACGTTGAAGTACATAAAGAGGTGATAAGCGACAAACGAATATCGACATGCGCAGAAACAATATTACTTTTCGGTCCCCGTAATACCAGCTCTCAATTTGAGCTGTACTTTGTCTTATGCTCTGTGTAGTGTAGTACGAAACAATATCGATACCGTTTCCAGATAATTATTGTCATGTCTGGCACTTCTCACAACAATTTTTGGGCTACAAACGAGCTGTAAGCGCTTAATAGTTCTATAATACAATTCTATTGTTTGCAGCCTATTTGCCAAGCTGTGGCTGGAAGTTTGTGATAACAGAAATAACAAAGCAGACGACCTGTTGAGGAACGAAATCCATTCCAAAATGAGGCCTCCCACGGGTGAGACAGCGATAGCTCGCAGCTGGATGGAGAGATGTCTACACCAGTTGGTATTCGTATCGGTTACAATCAAAACTGAGAGAAGGTTGAGTAGACAAAGTATCGTCCGATCGACTGACGAAAAAAACCGCGAACTAAACCGGTAACGAACCAACGCAGGACAGCGATCGCGAGATAGGCTGTCCGGGGTTCGAACCCATGTGGGGCCCTCGCGGATGCCAGCAGGTCCTCGACCTGCTTGCGCTGACCTTGCTCAGCTTCCGCTTCTGCGCTACGTCGCTGCGCTGTGTCCTTGTGCCGAGGCAGTCCCTGGTTCGTTGCTACAGATACGAGCAATCAAAAACTGAAATTCTGTGGGGGTAAACAGAACGTATTACCCTCTTAAATCTTCGTAATTCGTTGTTAAAATTCTGTATATACCTACGAACCAGGATGTTACATAGTTTCAAGAATTAGGTGGTCTCTTCAAATTTGCTGCGTAAAAGCCTTCTGCTCAGAACAAAGTGTGTCTTGCAGTTAGACGATTCATTATTGTACTTATACTTTCTTAAAGTCCGCTCCTCGTGGTCTCGCGGTAGCGTTCTCGCTTCCCGAGCGCGGGGTCCCGGGTTCGATTCCCGGCGGGGCCAAGGATTTATCTTGCCTCGAGATGACTGGGTGTTGTGTCGTCATCGTCATCATCATCATCATCATCCCCATTACGGTCGGAGGAAGGCAATGGCAAACCACCTCCACTAGGACCTTGCCTAGTACGGCGGTGCGGGTCTCCCGCATCGTTCCCCTACGCTCCGTCACGGAGTATGGGACATCATCATCATCATCACTTTCTTAAAGGAAAGGAAAACGACAAGAAATAGCAAATTCTTTACTTACTAGCCTAGAAGCAAGAAACGGACTGTAACTGGTATAATTTTAGTTCAAAAATGGTTCAAATGGCTCTGAGCACTATGGGACTCAACATCTGAGGTCATCAGTCCCCTAGAACTTAGAACTACTTAAACCTAACTAACCTAAGGACATCACACACATCCATGCCCGAGGCAGGATTCGAACCTGCGACCGCAGCGGTCGCGCGGTTCCAGACTGTAGCGCCTAGAACCGATAATTTTAGTTCAAAATTAATTGGAATCATATTTTAGTTGATAGTAAGGGGCTGAGAGGCCGTGGTTCATACATAAAACTACTCTCTGACATATCTTCAGAGGTAAAACGGCCATTTTTATCTCCGAAGATGGTTAACACGACCATACCCACCGGTGGTTGAGTTTTGCATTTCTTATGGAAAGATGAATTAGGGTGTTCTCAATGCATGCTTTGACTCTTACACTCTGGATCAACGTGATTAAACTGTCAGACTCCACGTAACTGCTCCTTTAACTCCGTTCATAGGTCGGAAGAAGGCAAAAGCATTCTACATCCAATATGTCTAGTAAAGCATTGAATTTTTAAAACCAATCTTTGGCTTGGTAACAGCTTTAATTTAACGGCTTCAGATACTGTGGTGCCACCAGAAAAGAAAAAGATTGTAAATTTGAGGGAACTGAAAGTGTTTCTGTGCCTTTCTATCGAATGCGAAAGACAATAGTACACTGCAGTAGGTAGAAGAAGTCTTGGAAGAGGCTGTCAAGAGTATAGTGATAACTACCAGTATGTGAAATGATCACTACGTAAGAAAACATGCAAAAGAATACAAACAATATATCATAATACTATTGCAAAACGACGTGCACAAAATAACTCTTAGTTGACGGCAATCATACAAGAAAGGGTTTACTACTACATTGCTAAAATATCAAAGTGATACGAGAAAATTCTTAATCCTTGGTTTGTCACCGAGAAACTTCGGTTCTTGGGGATCGTTAGTCAATATTAATTTTGAAAGAAACGGGTACATTTCTGAAGAACGTAACTAGACGTTCACATCCCTGGAAATTCATTGTTTAACCTTTTATGTGCTGAATTATTAAAGCAAATCGTTACAGGAGGAAAAATGCTCCTGTTACAGCACAAAAAATCGAATATGTTTTCCTCTTAAAGACTCTGAAAGAAAAGTGTGGGACCAGCGGCCTCAATCTTCAGTCTGCCTTCCGCACCAAAAATTCTGGCATGCGAACATGCTCGCTCCCTTTTAACACAGAATATTCTAAATCCGTTTACCCAGGCTCTCTTTGCAGTTTAGCCTTCCTATTCAGAATCTGCCTCTCACTGACACTGCCTATGTATCTCTCCTTTCTACTGTCTCCTTTTTCCCAAAGATTTATAGTATATCCCCTACCTCTCTCATTTACACTGTCTCTTTTTTGTCTTTCTTTCCCACGGCCACTGTCTCCACCATACCTCGGCAAAAGTTCTGGGGAGGGGAGTCCAACTTATTTTTTCCCATGCACCCACGTGTTTAGATATTCGATCCAAAATGCGCCCTATCCTATACCTACTTGTTAAAGTTCACCTGTGTGTGAGGGTCCAGAACCCCCCCCCCCCCCTCCCCCATGTATGGTATCAACTCATCTGTATTCTTCACTTCCACTACCTACTCTCTCTTTTGCTCCCACTGTTATGTATCCATCCATCTCTCTCACTCTTACGCCACAGTCTCTGACTGACCAGTAATATTTCGTCCCTCTTTGGTTCCAACTGCCATTGTTTTCATTCATCTCCCACTTTCACTCTCTCACCATCACTGTCTCTCTTTCTCTCCCACTGGCACTGTCTCCTCTCTCCTCCGCTGTCACTATCTCTCTGCAACTCTCTTGCAGCTCAGAGAAGCACGAACACGTACAAACGCTAAAATTTTTGGTGAAGAAGTCGGAATGGAGATTGAAGAAGCTGTTTCTCTACTTTCCTGTCAGAGTCCTTTGACATTTAATTACTTCGACGCATATAAGCAACAAATAAGTACCCGTAGGACTGTTAAAATCCGCGTTCAGCCATCCTGATTTAGGTTTTCCGTAACTTCCCTAAATTTCGAGCGAGGTGGCGCAGTGGTTAGACACTGGACTCGCGTTCGGGAGGACGACGGTTCAATCCCGCGTCCGGCCATCCTGATTTAGGTTTTCCGTGATTTCCCTAAATCGCTCCAGGCAAATGCCGGGATGGTTCCTTTCAAAGGGCACGGCCGACTTCCTTCCCCGTCCTTCCCTAATCCGATGAGACCGATGACCTCGCTGTCTGGTCTCCTTCCCCGAAACAACCAACCAACCAACCCTAAATTTCTTAAGAAAAATGTCGATATGGTTCCTTTGAAAGGGCACGGCCGATTTCCTTCCCAATCCTTCAGTAATCAGAGCTTGTGCTCTGTCTCTAATGACCTCGTTGCTGACAGGGCGTTAAACACTAATCTCCGTCCTACCAATTCGTTATCACAAAATCGTTTGCTTAATATTTTATCTTGGTACTTTGTTCATCGATGGCAACTCATCGAAAGAGCCCGGCCGCTGATTTTTATCTTAAAAGAGAAAAAATGTTATCAGAAATATTTTACTGAATTTACAGTCTTCCTTGTTTTACTTAATTTATGGCAGTGTAGTGAACGACAGAGCGCTTTTTAGGGGATATTATATCATTTTAGTGTAATCCGCAAACAGATATGCATATCAAGCCGGCAAACATGCTGGATCGGATTGTTTTTGAATTTTAAACAGTAATTCGTAGGAGAGCATTTAACTGCATCTGTAATTTAATTAGGATGTCTAGTTAGTAAATTATGTCAGGTCATGATGTATGTATCTGAAGGGGGCGTGGTCATAGAGGGACTATATGAAAAACGTTGTTCATGCAGCACGCATGAAAAGCAACGATAATTGTTTGGAATTACATAGAATGCTTCAGTATCCGTATTTGTGTACTCGTACTCTGTAATTCAGAACAGGACTCGCATCAACAGAAACGCACTTTAAGTACAGGACAAGGCGATTTCAAGATGGTCACGCATGACGTGATGTAGTGATGATTCGTTGCTATGAGGCCCTGTTTTAGTAGGACTATTGAACTTTTATTTTACAAAAATTATTGGCTAAACAAACGATATGCATTGCTTTTAAATGTTTTATGGCTGTAAACAATATGTATGTAGACTTTAGGGAAACAACCATCTATATGTACAACGCAAAATTTGTAATGGAGCAACAAATGTGATTTGTTTCGTTGTACTTTATACTAGATGTGATTGGTTAATAAAGGCGCTGCGATGGCCCCTATTTTAATTCGATATGTCTATTGGCCGTTGACGCGCATTTGAACATGGAATACTTGCCTTTTGTTCAAATATGCAACAAGCACACGTCAGACTAGTATTTCCACGTGTGTAATACCTGTACGTTTGTTGTTGTCATTCACTGTATTGGTGTCAGGTTTAATAAAGGTGCTTACAAGCACTCCCATTTTGAAACGCAACACGCCAACTGTCTGTGGATGTTCGCTTGTACGTGAGGCGAAGCTAGCGCCATCGAAAGTTTCCTGATGCTATTGGTTGTGTTGACCTCCAATTTGATTTTGACTTGGTAACAGGCATCTGTGGATTGTGGTATTCATCCTGCAAACATTTATGGAGCACGTGTTGTCAGTCAACGTATATTATTAAGATCAGACACTGTCAGTGCAGGTACGTTTGTATTCAAATAATTAATTTCTGTTGAATTCGAACTTTTTATTGAAACACCACTTTTGTGTTCGCTGTTGAATGACAACTATGTACTGATTTTGTACCCTCAGTGGGCCAGGGTTGAAAATGAACCTGTAAGGTTTCGAAACTAGTCGCCTAATAAATACTGCAACTGTTGACAGAACCATTAATAAACGCTTTAATGGATGTTAAAACGCCATTTAGCTCATTTTTTATCACTAAAGTACCACTCTGGGCATATCTGCGAAGACGTGAAGTGCCCGTTATACAGAGACAACACGTGATAAACCTTTACTAGACAAGAAAACGTTGACTAAAAAAATAGTTTGTAAACTTCACAACTCATGTGACGACCCTAGAACCCTTGCTATGCGTTCACTACTTCAGTCAAACTACTTTTACACCTCAGGCTGGGTATTACGTACATATTTTATGTGCGTATGTACGATAACTTTGAAGTCTGGTTCTTGATAACGGATAATGATGCAGGAACAAGTTTCAAAGTTCCCCTAGAACAGAATCGAGCACTTGGATGGCAAAATCCGTGGAATGCCTCCTAACGTCGCAACGGACCTCCTTTCGCACGACATAGTGCAGAACCTCGACGTGGCACGGATTTAACAAGTCGTTGGAAAGTCCCCTGCAGAAATACTGACTCATGTTGCCTCTATAGTCGTCCATAATTGCACCCGTGGTCTGGGGGTAGCGTCTCCTCGCCACTACTTAAAGTCTGAATAAAAATCATCAGCAATGCCGGCCGAAGACTTTCGGCATAAGGAGTGACCCTCATTCTGCCAAAGGCCTTGTCAAAGAAGGCGGAGGGGCGGACAGAAGTTCAGAGCACTGTCTTGCCCTTGTAGTGGGAAACTGTCCCTAAGAGACGGAAGAATCAGCTATGATCTACGACATGAGAATTCAGAAGGCAATGGAAACCACTGCATTAAAGACACATAAAGTATATCCACAGGACATGTGCCCTGTGATTGAAAAATTGTCGTGATGATCTCTCCATTGGCAAAAGATTTCGGAATAATCGCCCATTCGGATCTGCGGGAAGGGACTGCCAAGGGGGGACGCCCATGAGAAAAAGATTGAACAACCAACGAGTCAGGGCGTGGAATGTCAGAAATTTAAGTGCAGTAAGAAATCTAGAAAATCTGAAAAGGGAAATGCTAAAGCTCAATCTAGATATGGTGGGAGTCAGTGAAGTGAAGTCGAGAGAAGACAAGGATTTCTGGGCAGATGGGTTCAGCGTAAAATCAGCAGCAGCAGAAAATGGTATAACAGGAATAGGATTCGTCGTTGTTAGGAATATAGAGCAGAGTTGCGGTTACCGTGAGCAGTTCCTTATAGGATTATTCTCAAAAGAATCGACTGAAAACCAACACCAACAACGACAGTTTCGGCCTAAATGCCGATGTCGCAATCAGAAGCCGACGAGATAGAAAAAGTATATGAATATATTAATGGGGTAATTCAGTACGTATAGGGAAATGAAAATCTAAGTCATGAGAGATAGGAATGTGATTGTAGGTGAAGGAGTACAAAATGGGTTACGGGAGAATATGGACTGAGTAGAAGGAAGAGAGGAGAGAAAGACTAATTGAGAGCTGCAACAAATTTCAGAGAGCGGATAGGTGGAAAGGGTACATTGAGGCTCTCTACGAGGGGGAGGACTTATCTGACGATGTGATAAAAGAAGAAACAGGAGCCGATGTAGAAGAGATACGGGATCCAGTATTAGAATCAGAATTTAAAAGAGCTTTTGACGATTTAAAATTAAGACAGATCATCCGGATAACTGGCACCAAAACGATTACTCACGTTGGTGTGTAGAACATGTGAGGTTGGCAACTAACCATCACTTTCGGGAAAATGTCAACTCCGAAACAGAAAGGGAAGATAGATGCGAAAATTATCGCACAATCACCTTAACATCTCATGCATCCAAGTTGCTGACAAGAATAGGATTCAGAAAAATGGAAAGGAAAATTGAGGATCTCTAAGATGGCAATCAGTTTGGCTTAAGGAAAGGTAAAGGCACCAGCCAGGAAGTTCCGAAAATGGCCCTGACCACTATGGGACTTAACATCTATGGTCATCAGTCCCCTAGAACTTAGAACTACTTAAACCTAACTAACCTAAGGACAGCACACAACACCCAGCCATCACGAGGCAGAGAAAATCCCTGACCCCGCCGGGAATCGAACCCGGGAACCCGGGCGTGGGAAGCGAGAACGCTACAGCACGACCACGAGATGCGGGCAGGAAGTTCCGATGTTGCGTTTGGTAATGAAAGCAAGACTGGAGAAAAGGAAACATGTTGAAAGGATGTCGACCTCGAAGAAGCTTTCGACGATGTGAAATGGTGCAAAATGTACGAAATTCTGAGAAAAATAGGCGTAAGCTGCAGGGAATTACGAGTGATCTACAACATGTACGAGAACGAAGAGGGAACGATAAGAGTGGAAGACCAAGAAAGAAGTGCTCTGATTCAGCAGAGTGTGAGAGAGAGATACAGTTTCGCCCCTGCTGTTCAATCTCTACAATGGAGAAGAAATGACGGAAATAAAAGGAAGGTTCAAAAGTGGGATTAAAATTCAGGGAGAAAGGATATCAACGATAAGATTTGCTGATGAATTGATTGTCCTGAGAAAAAGTGAACAAGAATTTCAGGATCTGCTCAACGGAATGAGCATCTAATGAACACCGGAAATGGATTGAGAGTAAATCGAGGAAAGACTAAAGTAATGAGAAGTAGCAGAAAAGAGAAAAGCGAGAAACTTAACGTCGTAAATGAATATCACGAAACAGACGACGTTAAAGAAATATCCTACCTAGGCGTCAAAATAAGCCATGACGGACGGAGCAAGGAGGACATAAAGAGCAGACCAGCACTGGGAAAAAGGGCATTCCTGGCCAGTTAAATCTACTAGTATCAAATATAGGTCTTAACCTGAGGAGTAAATTTCTGAGAATGTACGTTTGGAGCACAAAATTGCATGTCAGCGAGACATGGACTGTGACGAAACCGGAACAGAAGAGAATAGAACCACTTGAGATGAAAAAGAGACAGCCACAGTTGCAACTAAACTGGATGTTTATTTAGTCCGTGATTGAGGTCGGCGACACACTGTAGCCCTAGCATCAGCTCTTACCAACTGAAATTTACATTTACATCTACAACTACGTCTATATCTACATAGATATTCCGCAAGCCACGGTACGGTGCGTGGCTACTTGTCATTTCCTTACGCCAAGCTTTCACCGTGGAGGGCGCGAGGCGCAGCGCACGGCGTTGTTATGAACGCGCACGCTGAGCAGCACATGCGCAATGTCACCTCAGTATGGCTTTAAATAGAAGAGCTCAGCGCGTAATCGTCAGTACTACTACAGTGGTACTCACAATACTCGCAAACAGAGCGAAGGAAAAACAACTGTTGTATGCCTCCGTATGAGCCCTAATATCTCGTATCTTATCTTCGTGGTCCTTACGCGCAATTTATGTTGGCGGCAGTAGAATCGTTCGGTAGTCAGCTTCAAATGCCAATGCTCTAAATTTTCTCAGTAGTGTTTCTCGAAAAGAACTTCGCCTTCCCTCCAGGGATTCCTTTTTGAATTCTTGTAGCATCTCCGTAACACTCACGTGTTGTTCGAACCTGCCGGTAGCAAATGTAGCAGCCCGCCTCTGAATTACTTCGATGTCTTCCTTCAAACCGACCTGGTACGATTCCCAAACACTCGAACAGTACTCAAGAATAGGTCATACCAGCATCCTATATATGCGGTCTCCTTGACAGATGAACCACACTTCCCTAAAATACTCCCAATAAACCGAAATCGACCATTCGCCTTCCCTACCACAGTTCTCACATGCTCGTTCTACCTCATATCGCTTTGCAACGTTATGCCCAGATAGTTAAACGACTTAACTGTGTCAAGCAGGACTCTAGTAATACTGTATCCGAACGTTACAGGTTTGATGTCCTTACTCGTTCGTATTAACTTACATTTTTCCACACTTATGGCTAGCTGCCATTCATCACACGAACTGGAAATTCTTGTATGGCCATATTTTTGACTAGAGGCCTTGGGGACTAAGACCATTCACTACTGTAAGAAAATGAAACGCCTACAGCAGTCCGTATGATCAACTGAGTTGGCAGTTGATGGTTGGTGTGTAGACGCTACAGTTAGAATAAGTCTGCGTAAACCAATTATGTTGGCAACTGATGCAGTGTATATATGGGTCGTGATAAAGCCTTCAGCATCAGCTACGACCAGAAGATGGCGCATTGAAGCGCCGAAACTGATAGCTACACAATAAATAAGATCGAAAGGGCAGCTTTAGGCGTTTCATTTTCTTACAACTGGAAATTTTCTCTAAGTCGCCTTGTATCTTCCTACAGTCAGTTAACTTCGACAACTTACTGTAAACTACGGCATCATCAGCAAACAACCGCAGATTGCTACCCATCCAGTCCACCAAATCATTTATGTATACAGGGCGGTCCATTGATCGTGACCGGGCCAAATATCTCACGAAATAAGCGTCAAACGAAGAAACTACAAAGAACGAAACTCGTCTAGCTTGAAGGGGGAAACCAGATGGCGCTATGGTTGGCCCGCAAGATGGCGCTGCCATCGGTCAAACGGATATCAACTGCGTTTTTTAAATAGGAAACCCCATTTTTATTACATATTCGTGTAGTACGTAAAGAAATATGAATGTTTTAGTTGGACCACTTTTTTCCCTTTGTGACAGATGGCGCTGTAATAGTCAAAAACATATGGCTCACAATTTTAGACGAACAGTTGGTAACAGGTAGTTTTTTTATATTAAAATACAGAACGTAGGTATGTTTGAACATTTTATTTCGGTTGTTCCAATGTGATACATGTACCTTTGTGAACTTATCTTTTCTGAGAACGCATGCTGTTACAGCTTGATTACCTGTAAATACCACATTAATGCAATAAATGCTCAAAATGATGTCCGTCAACCTCAATGCATTTGGCAATACGAGTAACGACATTCCTCTCAACAGCGAGTAGTTCGCCTTCCGTAATGTTCGCACATGCGTTGACAATGCGCTGACGCATGTTGTCAGGCGTTGTCGGTGGATCACGATAGCAAATATCCTTCAACTTTCGCTACAGAAAGAAATCCGGGGACGTCAGATCCGGTGAACGTGCGGGCCAGGTATGGTGCTTCGACGACCAATCCACCTGTCATGAAATATGGTATTCAATACCGCTTCAACCGCACGCGAGCTACGTGCCCGACATCCATCATGTTGGAAGTACATCGCCATTCTGTCATGCAGTGAAACATCTTGTAGTAACATCGGTACAATATTACGTAGGAAATCAGCATACACTGCACCATTTAGATTGCCATCGATAAAATGGGGACCAATTATCCCTCCTCCCATAATGCCGCACCATACATTAACCCGCCAAGGTCGCTGATGTTTCACTTGTCGCAGCCATCGTGGATTTTCCGTTGCCCAGTAATGCATATTATGCCGGTTTACGTTACCGCTGTTGGTGAACGACGCTTCGTCGCGAAATAGAACACGTGCAAAAAAACCTGTCATCGTCCCGTAATGTCTACAGACGTTAAAGTAACCTCTGGCGTGCCACAGGGGAGTGTTATGGGACCATTGCTTTTCACAATATATATATATAAATGACCTAGTAGATAGTGTCCGAAGTTCCATGCGGCTTTTCGCGGATGATGCTGTAATATACAGAGAAGCTGCAGCATAGAAAATTGTAGCGAAATGCAGGAAGATCTGCAGCGGATAGGCACTTGGTGCAGGGAGTGGCAACTGACCCTTAACATAGACAAATGTAATGTATTGCGAATACATAGAAAGAAGGATCCTTTATTGTATGATTATATGATAGCAGAACAAACACTGGTAGCAGTTACTTCTGTAAAATATCTGGGAGTATGCGTGCGGAACGATTTGAAGTGGAATGATCATATAAAATTAATTGTTGGTAAGGCGGGTACAAGGTTGAGATTCATTGGAAGAGTCCTTAGAAAATGTAGTCCATCAACAAAGGAGGTGGCTTACAAAACACTTGTTCGACCTATACTTGAGTATTGCGCATCAGTGTGGGATCCGTACCAGATCGGGTTGACGGAGGAGATAGAGAAGATCAAAAGAAGAGCGGCGCGTTTCGTCACAGGGTTATTTGGTAACCGTGATAGCGTTACGGAGATGTTTAACAAACTCAGGTGGCAGACTCTGCAAGAGAGGCGCTCTGCATCGCGGTGTAGCTTGCTCGCCAGGTTTCGAGAGGGTGCGTTTCTGGATGAGGTATCGAATATATTGCTTCCCCCTACTTATACCTCCCGAGGAGATCACGAATGTAAAATTAGAGAGATTAGAGCGCGCACGGAGGCTTTCAGACAGTCGTTCTTCCCGCGAACCATACGCGACTGGAACAGGAAAGGGAGGTAATGACAGTGGCACGTAAAGTGCCCTCCACCACGCACCGTTGGGTGGCTTGCGGAGTATAAATGTAGATGTAGATGTAGATGTCTCCTGTGCCCAGTGGCAGAACTGCACACGACGTTCAAAGTCGTCGCCGTGCAATTCCTGGTGCATAGAAATATGGCACGGGTGCAGTAGATGTTGATGTAGCATTCTCAACACCGACGTTTTTGAGATTCCAGTTTCTCGCGCAATTTAGCTGCTAATGATGTATGGATTAGCCGCGACAGCAGCTAAAACACCTACTTGGGCATCATCATTTGTTGCAGGTCGTGATTGACGTATCACATGTGGCTGAACACTTCCTGTTTCCTTAAATAACTATCCGGCGAACGATCCGGACACTTGGATGATGTCATCCAGGATACCGAGCAGCATACATAGCACATGTCCGTTGGGCATTTTTATCACAATAGCCATACATCACAAAGCGAAAAAAGTGGTCCAACTAAAACACGTATTTCTTTACTTACTACACGAATATGTAATAAAAAATTGGGGTTTCTATTTAAAAAAACGCAGTTGATATCCGTTTGACCTATGGCAGCGCCATCTAGCGCGCCAACCATAGCGCCATCTGGTTTCACCCTTCAAGCTAGACGAGTTTCGTTCTTTGTAGCTTTTTCGTTTGATGCTTATTTCGTGAGATATTTGGCCCGGTCACGATCAATGGACCACCCTGTATTGAGAACAACAGCGGTGCTATCACGCTTCCGTGGGACACTCCTGACGTTAGCCTTGTCTCTGATGAATACTCGACATCGAGGACAAGACACTGGGTTCTATTGCCTGAGAAATCTTCGAGCCACTCACATATCTGTAAATTTATTCCATATTCTCGTACCTTCGTTAACAGACTGCAACGGGACACCGTGTCAAGTGCTTTCCGGAAATCTGGAATTAAGGAATCTGCCTGTTGCCCTTCATCCATAATTCTCAGTATATCATCTGAGAAATGGGCAAACTGGGTTTCGCACGAGCGATGCTTTATAAAACCATGCTGATTCGTGGACGTAAGTTTCTCAGTCTCATGAAAGTTTAAAATATTCGAACTGAGAACATGTTCAAGTATTCTGCAGCAAACAGAAGTTAGGGATATTGGTCTTTAATTTTACTGGTCCATTCTTTTACCTTTCTGACGTACTAGAGTCACCTGTACTTTTTTCCGGTCGCTTGGGACTTTGCACTGGGTGAGAGATTCGCTATAAATGAAGGCTAGGTAAGGGGCATATGCCGTAGAGTACTGTGTAAGTCGTACTGGGATTCTATCCGAAACTAGTGATTTATTTGCATTCAGATTCTTCGGTTGTGTCTCTACGCCAGGTATGCTTGTTACTGTGCCGTTGCCGCGTACGGTAGCCGCGCGCTCTTAGGCGCCTTGCGCATCGCTCCGCCCCCCCCCCCCCCCCCCCACTACCCCCCGTTGGAGGTTCAAGTGCTCCCTCGGGCATGGATGTGTGTTTTGTCCTTAGCGTAAGTTTGGCGTAAGTTAGTTTAAGTTAGTCTATATGGGAGTCTGTCCGATGGTCAAATGACGGTATGTTTGGGCGATTCTCCTGTGTGAACGATTTCTTGAACGTGAAATTTCGAACTTCAGCTTTTGTTTTGCTATCTTCAGCTGCCACACCAGACTGATCAACACGTGACCGAATGGAAACCTTAGACCCGCTTATCGATCTTACATGTGATCAGAATTTTCTCGGATTCTCTGCCAGACCTTTGCTAAAGTGTGACGGTGGTTGTTGTATGCTTCGCACACAGATCTTTTCACAGATGCACGAATCTCTACTAACCTTCGATTGTCATCATTTATGAGTTCCCTTTCGAACCGAGAGTGCAGCAGCTTCTGCTTCCTCAGCATCAGCCTAATTTCCTTATTAAATTATGAAGGGTCTTTTACAAACCCTTATCCACTTACTAGGTACATAATTCTCCAGACCTCGATTTACAGCTTGCTTAAACATTGCCCATAATTCCTTTACGTCCACTTTACTGGAACTAAGTGACGTAAGTTCACTGTCTAAGTGAGATGCTAACGACTGGTTACCTGATGTATCTAGTAGAAACACTCTCCTAGCCTTCATAACGGATTTATTAACTTTCTAAACCATAGTTGCTATAATGACATCATGGTCGCTAATCCCCGTTTCTATACTGACATTGTCGATAAGGTCCGGCCTGTTTGTAGCTACAAGGTCTAAGATATTTCCACTGCGTGTGGGCTGTCGAGTTAGCTGCTCAATGCAGTTTTGAGAAAACATCTTCAAAAGTATTTCGCATGCCTATCTGTCTGTACCCCTCCGCAATGATTCCATAGACATCCCAGTCTATACTCGGCAAGTTAAAGTCGCATCCAACCAGTATTGCACGCTCTGGGTATTTACACTACTGGCCATTAAAACTGCTACACCACGAAGATGACATGCTACAGACGCGACATTTAACCGACAGGAAGAAGATACTGTGATATGCAAATGATTAGCTTTTCAGAGCATTCACACAAGGTTGGCGCCGGTGGCGACACCTACAACGTGCTGACATGAGGAAAGTTTCCAAACGACTTCTCATACTCAAACAGCAGTTGACCGGCGTTGCCTGGTGAAACTTTGTTGTGGTGCCTCGTGTAAGGAGGAGAAATGCGTACCATCACGTTTCCGACTTTGATAAAAGTCGGATTGTAGCCTATCGCGATTGCGGTTTATCGTATCGCGACATTGCTGCTCGCGTTGGTCGAGATCCAATGACTGTTAGCAGAATATGGAATCGGTGGGTTCAGGAGCGTAATACGGAAAGCCGTGCTGGATCCCAACGGCCTCGTATCACTAGCAGTCGAGATGACAGGCATCTTATCCGCATGGCTGTAACGGATCGTGCAGCCACTTCTCGATCCCTGAGTCAACAGATGGGGACGTTTGCAAGACAACAACCATCTTCACGAACAGTTCGACGACGTTCGCAGCATCATGGACTATCAGCTCGGAGACCATGGCTGCGGTTACCCTTGAAGCTGCATCACAGACAGGAGCGCCTGCGATGGTGTACTCAACGACGAACCTGGGCGCACGAATGGCAAAACGTCATTTCTTCGTATGAATCCAGGTTCTGTTTACAGCATCATGATGGTGGCATCCGTGTTTGGCGACATCGCGGTGAACGCACATTGGAAGCATGTATTCGTCATCGTCATACTGGCGTATCACCCGGCGTGATCGTATGGGGTGTCATTGGTTACACGTGTCGGTCACCTCTTGTACGGATTGACGGCACTTTGAACAGTGGACGTTACATTTCAGATGTGTTACGACCCGTGAATCTACCCTTCATTCGATCCATGCGAAACCCTACATTTTAGCAGGATAATGCACGACCGCATGTTGCAGGTCCTGTACGGGCCTTTCTGGATACAGAATATGTTCGACTGCTGCCCTGGCTAGCACATTCTCCAGATCTCTCACTAATAGAGAACGTCTAGTCAATGGTGGCCGAGCAGCTGCCTCGTGAGAATACGCCAGTCACTACTCTTGATGAACTGTTTTATCGTGTTGAAACTGCATGGGCAAGCGCCCGCATCTCGTGGTCGTGCGGTAGCGTTCTCGCTTCCCACGC
Source organism: Schistocerca cancellata (assembly GCF_023864275.1). Lineage (NCBI taxonomy): Eukaryota > Metazoa > Arthropoda > Insecta > Orthoptera > Acrididae > Schistocerca > Schistocerca cancellata. The sequence continues at coordinate 548,766,647 of NC_064630.1, read as the reverse complement.
CCGGGTTCCCGGGTTCGATTCCCGGCGGGGTCAGGGATTTTCTCTGCCTCGTGATGGCTGGGTGTTGTGTGCTGTCCTTAGGTTAGTTAGGTTTAAGTAGTTCTAAGTTCTAGGGGACTTATGACCACAGCAGTTGAGTCCCATAGTGCTCAGAGCCATTTTTTGCATGGGCAAGCTGTACCTGTACACGCCATCCATGCTCTGTTTGACTCAATGCCCAGGCGTATGAAGGCCGTTATTACGGCCAGAGGTGGTTGTTCTGATTTCTCAGGATCTATGCACCCAAATTGCGTGGAAATGTAATCACATGTCAGTTCTAGTATAATATATTTGTCCAATGAATACCCGTTTATCATCTGCATTTCTTCGTGGTGTAGCAATTTTAATGGCCAGTAGTGTACCTGTACACGCTATTGACCGTAGACTTCCTTTGAGTCTAGAACTGTCACAGCAGAATCGAGTGGCCGGTAAAAACATCCAACAACTAACTTGGTTTTACCTACACGTGTTATACGCCACCAGATGACCTGTGTCACACTCAACTTCGACCTCAATAGAGACAATATTTTTGTTAAATGCAATGAACACTTTCCCTCCTATGGCCTCTAATTTGTGTTTCCGATAAACATTCAATGACTCGCTAAATATCCCAGAGCTTTCCGCTTCGCGTTTCAGCCAGCTCTCGGTCCCAAGAATAATTAGACCGCGAGAACTTTCCTGTAGAGACTCATCTGACCAGGCCACAGGTTTCCAGTCGTCTAGGATCCAACCGATATGGTCACGAGCCCAGGAGAGGTGCTGCAGGCGATGTCTTGCTATTAGCGAAGGCACTCGCGTCGGTCGTCTGTTTCCATAACTCACTAACATCAAATTTCGACACACTGTCGTAAAGGACACGTTCGTCGTACGTCCCACATTGGGTTATTTCACGTAGTGTTGCATGTCTGTTAGCACTGACAACTCTACGCAGACGCCGCTGCTCTCGGTAGTTGAACGAAGGCCGTCGGTCACTGCGTTGTCTGTGGTGGGAGATAATGCCTGAAATTTGGTATTCTCAGCGCACTCTTGACACTGTGGATCTCGGAATATTGAATTTCGTAACGATTTAGGAAATGGAATGTCCCATGGATCTAACTCCAACTACTATTCCGAGTATGAAGTCTGCTAAATCCCGTCGGGCTGCCATAATGACGTCGAAAACCTATCATATGAATCAATTGAGTACAAATGGCCGCTCAACTAACGCACTGCCCATTTATAACTTGTGTACCCGATACTACCGCCATCTGTAAGTGTGCATATCGCTAACCCATTACTTCCGTCATCTGGCTTAGTGTAAGATCATATGCTAAAAATTTCGACGATTTGCCATGAATAGAAATTATGAGAGTGGCCATTCCCATAATTAATACTTTTTGTATCCAAAAAGCATGATTATACAGATGTATCTTGATAGCGGATACAGATTTTCGAAAACGGGAAAATGACTAATGTCTAAAGAATGCACGGTTTAAATTTGAGCCATTTGCTGTGGTTAATTATTTAGATAATAGCAGCCCACAGGGCAAAAACGGCTAAAAGTCGGTTTTGCGGTTTTCTGCATAATTGCGGTGACTTTGAACCTCGAGATCTCGGTAACGGATATTGATATCGAAACAAGTTGCTACGTTCCCCGAGAATATCATCTTAAAAACATGTAGTAAAAATTTCCATTATTTGCCATGAACAGAAATTATAGAAGTAATCACTCCCAAGAGACCATACCCACGATTGGACTTTATATACCCAAAAATCATGATTTCTCGCCGTTTTCTCAAGAACCGCCCGTGAACAAATGATGCCTTCATAAGCCACCTATGGTTCACCCGAGAGCACACCTAATGAAAAAGAAACAACCGATTTGTTCATCTTACTTGGGCTGGAGGAAATGTAATGTTCAAAGTTTGATCCTGTACTGCAGAATAGCTACAATATGTCCGTTCTTTCAACAAGAGTTCAAATGGTCGCTATGCCAGGTGCTAACCAAAACAACTGACCCCTTATCTCTATCGTCAATAGAACCAGAGATATGAAACCCTGAAAAATCGCATTTGTGTGCGTGACTTTTTGGAACATAAACCACAACACCTCATCGAAAATAAATTTCGGTTTTTTTATGTTCTGCCTGTTAGATAGCTCCCATCTTTCTCTGCCTTTTGTCGTTTCTTCTGTCATTATAGAATACATGTTTCACATATCAGAATTATGTATTCCCTCTTTCTTCTTCTTTTTGATTTGTCAACCCTTCTGAAGTACCAGTCGAAATGAAATTTCTGACGTCTAGTTCATAAACAATATGTATTCAATAAGAACACATCTATTAAACGTAATTTCCATAGTAAAATTAAAGAAGAAATGCTAACTTGAACTATGGTTTTATAGAGTTTGTGAATAATACATGTTAATTTTGCAATAATGAATACATGTAATTAATACTGGTATGTATATTTATTATTATCAATGTGCAACTTTTGAAAATGTAAGTGTTGATCAAAGGAAAACACTGCTCCAACACAAAATATTGTGACACTAACTTTAGTCACATTCTTTGGTTTCTTTACATCCCGTAAACCACTTAATTGTCACTTCTTCCGTGTGTATTTGCTTTTAGGAAGCTTTAATTGTTTGGTGCTATTAATAGTGTTCCATAGATTTCGTGTTTGTTTTGAATACAGTCACAGAGAGTCCCTTTAGTCAACCATAGTGCCAGTAGTGCTAGTGTTTGTTTTCAACACAGTCCAGAGACAGGTAGTGCAATTTTCATTGTTTTCTACAAGAAGTGGCTAGCAACCCCAGTTTAGTGAATAAACAGCCGCCTTTAGTGAATTAGCAGTCTAGTTAAAGGTTGAACAACTCTCTTCAGTAAATTGATTCCTTAGGATGGATAGGATGTGTGACTGCTGTGTACGGACGCAGGAGGAGCTGGCCACTGTTCGCGAACAGCTGAGCGTGTTGATGGCCGCGGTCAGCCGTCTTCAGGCTGCTGCCTCGGAGTGTAGCGGCAGTGGGGAGTCTGGTGCGTCGCAGGGTACACCCCAGGTGTTACATGCTTCACACACTGTCCCTGCTGTCGAGACATCTTCGCGGGTACCAGGCGCGGTTGGGCCACCCTCCCCCCAAGGGGAGTGGCGGGTTCAGCGGCGTTCGCGGCGCACGAGGCGGAGGGTCAATGTGGAGGCTGGCCGTGTGGCATCGCCCGCTCTGCCTATGAGTGGACATGTGGCTGCTCCTTCAGCAAGGTCCGAGCAGGCACACGGGGGGAGGGGTTTATTAGTTATTGGGAGCTCCAACGTTAAGCGGGTGATGGAGCCCCTTAGGGAAATAGCGGGAAGGTCGGGGAAGAAGGCCAGTGTTCACTCTGTCTGCTTGCCGGGGGGCCTCATCCGAGATGTGGAGGAGGCCCTACCGGCGGCGATAGAGAGCACTGGGTGCACCCGACTGCAAATTGTTGCTCATGTCGGCACCAATGACTCCTGCCGTCTGGGTTCAGAGGTCATACTCAGTTCCTACAGGCGGTTGGCGGAATTGGTGAAGGCAGAAAGCCTCGCTCGCGGGGTGGAATCAGAGCTAACAATTTGTAGTATCGTTCCCAGAACCGATCGCGGTCCTCTGGTTTGGAGCCGAGTGGAAGGCTTAAACCAGAGACTCAGACGATTCTGCGGAGATCTGGGGTGCAAATTTCTCGACCTCCGCTATCGGGTGGAGAAATGTAGGGTCCCCCTGAATAGGTCAGGCGTGCACTACACGCCGGAAGCGGCTACAAGGGTAGCGGAGTACGTGTGGAGTGCACATGGGGGTTTTTTAGGTTAGAGAATCCCCTCCCTAGGCCCGACAAGACGCCTCCTGAGACGCGGCAAGGTAGGAGTAGGCAAAATGCAACAGGGAATAACAATATTAATGTGCTAATAGTAAACTGCAGGAGCGTCTATACATCTACATCTACATCTACATTTATACTCCGCAAGCCACCCAACGGTGTGTGGCGGAGGGCACTTTACGTGCCACTGTCATTATCTCCCTTTCCTGTTCAAGTCGCGTATGGTTCGCGGGAAGAACGACTGTCTGAAAGCCTCTGTGCGCGCTCTAATCTCTCTAATTTTACATTCGTGATCTCCTCGGGAGGTATAAGTAGGGGGAAGCAATATATTCGATACCTCATCCAGAAACGCACCCTCTCGAAACCTGGCGAGCAAGCTACACCGCGATGCAGAGCGCCTCTCTTGCAGAGTCTGCCACTTGAGTTTGTTAAACATCTCCGTAACGCTATCACGGTTACCAAATAACCCTGTGACGAAACGCGCCGCTCTTCTTTGGATCTTCTCTATCTCCTCCGTCAACCCGATCTGGTACGGATCCCACACTGATGAGCAATACTCAAGTATAGGTCGAACGAGTGTTTTGTAAGCCACCTCCTTTGTTGATGGACTACATTTTCTAAGGACTCTCCCAATGAATCTCAACCTGGTACCCGCCTTACCAACAATTAATTTTATATGATCATTCCACTTCAAATCGTTCCGCACGCATACTCCCAGATATTTTACAGAAGTAACTGCTACCAGTGTTTGTTCCGCTATCATATAATCATACAATAAAGGATCCTTCTTTCTATGTATTCGCAATACATTACATTTGTCTATGTTAAGGGTCAGTTGCCACTCCCTGCACCAAGTGCCTATCCGCTGCAGATCTTCCTGCATTTCGCTATAATTTTCTAATGCTGCAACTTCTCTGTATACTACAGCATACAGCATCATCCGCGAAAAGCCGCATGGAACTTCCGACACTATCTACTAGGTCATTTATATATATTGTGAAAAGCAATGGTCCCATAACACTCCCCTGTGGCACGCCAGAGGTTACTTTAACGTCTGTAGATGTCTCTCCATTGAGAACAACATGCTGTGTTCTGTTTGCTAAAAACTCTTCAATCCAGCCACACAGCTGGTCTGATATTCCGTAGGCTCTTACTTTGTTTATCAGGCGACAGTGCGGAACTGTATCGAACGCCTTCCGGAAGTCAAGGAAAATGGCATCTACCTGGGAGCCTGTATCTAATATTTTCTGGGTCTCATGAACAAATAAAGCGAGTTGGGTTTCACACGATCGCTGTTTCCGGAATCCATGTTGATTCCTACATAGTAGATTCTGAGTTTCCAAAAACGACATGATACTCGACCAAAGACATGTTCTAAAATTCTACAACAGATCGACGTCAGAGAGATAGGTCTATAGTTTTGCGCATATGCTCGACGACCCTTCTTGAAGACTGGGACTACCCGTGCTCTTTTCCAATCATTTGGAACCTTCTGTTCCTCTAGAGACTTGCGGTACACGGCTGTTAGAAGGGGGGCAAGTTCTTTCGCGTACTCTGTGTAGAATCGAATTGGTATCCCGTCAGGTCCAGTGGACTTCCCTCTGTTGAGTGATTCCAGTTGCTTTTCTATTCCTTGGACACTTATTTCGATGTCAGCCATTTTTTCGTTTGTGCGAGGATTTAGAGAAGGAACTGCAGTGCGGTCTTCCTCTGTGAAACAGCTTTGGAAAAAGGTGTTTAGTATTTCAGCTTTACGCTTGTCATCCTCTGTTTCAATGCCATCATCATCCCGGAGTGTCTGGACATGATGTTTCGAGCCACTTACTGATTTAACGTAAGACCAGAACTTCCTAGGATTTTCTGTCAAGTCGGTACCTAGTATTTTACTTTCGAATTCACTGAACGCTTCACGCATAGCCCTCCTTACGCTAACTTTGACATCGTTTAGCTTCTGTTTGTCTGAGAGGTTTTGGCTGCGTTTAAACTTGGAGTGAAGCTCTCTTTCCTTTCGCAGTAGTTTCCTAACTTTGTTGTTGTACCACGGTGGGTTTTTCCCGTCCCTCACAGTTTTGCTCGGCACGTACCTGTCTAAAACGCATTTTACGATTGCCTTGAACTTTTTCCATAAACACTCAACATTGTCAGTGTCGGAACAGAAATTTTCGTTTTGATCTGTTAGGTAGTCTGAAATCTGCCTTCTATTACTCTTGCTAAACAGATAAACCTTCCGCCCTTTTTTTATATTCCTATTAACTTCCAAATTCAGGGATGCTGCAACGGCCTTATGATCATCACTGATTCCCTGTTCTGCACTTACAGAGTCGAAAAGTTCGGGTCTGTTTGTTATCAGTAGGTCCAAGATGTTATCTCCACGAGTCGGTTCTCTGTTTAATTGCTCGAGGTAATTTTCGGATAGTGCACTCAGTATAATGTCACTCGATGCTCTGTCCCTACCACCCGCCCTAAACATCTGAGTGTCCCAGTCTATATCTGGTAAATTGAAATCTCCACCTAAGACCATAACATGCTGAGAAAATAGAAAGGTCCCAGAACTGCTCTCATTAATAAACGGTCACAATGCCCATATAGTACTAGGGACAGAAAGTTGGCTGAAACCAGACGTAAACAGTAATGAAATCCTAAACTCAGATTGGAATGTATACCGTAGAGACAGGCTGAACAGTGAAGGGGGAGGCGTGTTTATAGCGATAAGAAGTGCAATAGTATCGAAGGAAATTGACGGAGATCCGAAATGTGAAATGATTTGGGTGAAGGTCACGGTTAAAGCAGGCTCAGACATGGTAATTGGATGTCTCTATAGGCCCCCTGGCTCAACAGCTGTTGTGGCTGAGCACCTGAAGGATAATTTGGAAAATATTTCGAGTAGATTTCCCCACCATGTTATAGTTCTGGGTGGAGATTTTAATTTGCCAGATATAGACTGGGAGACTCAAACGTTCATAACGGGTGGCAGGGACAAAGAATCCTGTGAAATTTTTTTAAGTGCTTTATCTGAAAACTACCTTGAGCAGTTAAACAGAGAACCGACTCGTGGGGATAACATATTAGACATTCTGGTGACAAACAGACCCGAACTATTTGAAGAAGTTAACGCAGAACAGGGAATCAGCGATCATAAAGCGGTTACGGCATCGATGATTTCAGCTGTAAATAGGAATATTAAAAAGGGTAGGAAGATTTTTCTGTTTAGAAAAAGTGACAAAAAGCAGATTTCAGAGTACCTGTTGGCTCAACACAAATGTTTTGTCTCAAGTACAGATAGTGTTGAGGATCAATGGACAAAGTTCAAAACCGTCGTACATTATGCGTTAGATGAGTATGTGCCAAGCAAGATCGTAAGAGATGGAAAAGAGCCACAGTGGTACAACAACCGAGTTAGAAAACTGCTGCGGAAGCAAAGGGAACTTCACAGCAAACATAAACATAGCCAAAGCCTTGCAGACAAACAAAAATTACGCGAAGCGAAATGTAGTGTGAGGAGGGCTATGCGAGAGGCGTTCAATGAATTCGAAAGTAAAGTTCTATGTACTGACATGGCAGAAAATCCTAAGAAATTTTGGTCTTATGTCAAAGCGGTAGGTGGATCAAAACAAAATGTCCAGACACTCTGTGACCAAAATGGTACTGAAACAGAGGATGACAGACTAAAGGCCGAAATACTAAATGTCTTTTTCCAAAGTTGTTTCACAGAGGAAGATTGCACTGTAGTTCCTTCTCTAGATTGTCGCACAGATGACAAAATGGTAGATATCGAAATAGACGACAGAGGGATAGAGAAACAATTAAAATCGCTCAAAAGAGGAAAGGCCTCTGGACCTGATGGGATACCAGTTCAATTTTACACAGAGTACGCGAAGGAACTTGCCCCCCTTCTTGCAGTGGTGTACCGTAGGTCTCTAGAAGAGCGTAGCGTTCCAAAGGATTGGAAAAGGGCACAGGTCATCCCCGTTTTCAAGAAGGGACGTCGAACAGATGTGCAGAACTATAGACCTATATCTCTAACGTCGATCAGTTGCAGAATTTTGGAACACGTATTGTGTTCGAGTATAATGACTTTTCTGGAGACTAGAAATCTACTCTGTAGGAATCAGCATGGGTTTCGAAAAAGACGGTCATGTGAAACCCAGCTCGCGCTATTCGTCCACGAGACTCAGAGGGTCATAGACACGGGTTCACAGGTAGATGCCGTGTTTCTTGACTTCCGCAAGGCGTTCGATACAGTTCCCCACAGTCGTTTAATGAACAAAGTAAGAGCATAAAGGACTATCAGACCAATTGTGTGATTGGATTGAGGAGTTCCTAGATAACAGGACGCAGCATGTTATTCTCAATGGAGAGAAGTCTTCCGAAGTAAGAGTGATTTCAGGTGTGCCGCAGGGGAGTGTCATAGGACCGTTGCTATTCACAATATACATAAATGACCTGGTGGATGACATCGGAAGTTCTCTGAGGCTTTTTGCAGATGATGCTGTGGTGTACCGAGGGGTTGTAACAATGGAAAATTGTACTGAAATGCAGGAGGATATGCAGCGAATTGACGCATGGTGCAGGGAATGGCAATTGAATCTCAATGTAGACAAGTGTAATGTGCTGCGAATATACAGAAAGATAGATCCTTTATCATTTAGCTACAGAATAGCAGGTCAGCAACTGGAAGCAGTTAATACCATAAATTATCTGGGAGTACGCATTAGGAGTGATTTAAAATGGAATGATCATATAATGTTGATCGTCGGTACAGCAGACGCCAGACTGAGATTCATAGGAAGAATCCTAAGGAAATGCAATCCGAAAACTAAGGAAGTAGGTTACAGTACGCTTGTTCGCCCACTGCTTGAATACTGCTCAGCAGTGTGGGATCCGTACCAGATAGGGTTGATAGAAGAGATAGAGAAGCTCCAACGGAGAGCAGCGCGCTTCGTTACAGGATCATTTAGTAATCGCGAAAGCGTTACGGAGATGATAGATAAACTCCAGTGGAAGACTCTGTAGGAGAGACGCTCAGTAGCTAGGTACGGGCTTTTATTGAAGTTTCGAGAACATACCTTCACCGAGGAGTCAAGCAGTATATTTCTCCCTCCTACGTATATCTCGCGAAGAGACCATGAGGATAAAATCAGAGAGATTAGAGCCCACACAGAGGCATACCGACAATCCTTCTTTCCACGAACAATACGAGACTGGAATAGAAGGGAGAACCGATAGAGGTACTGAAGGTACCCTCCACCACACACCGTCAGGTGGCTTGCGGAGTATGGATGTAGATGTAGATGTAGATGGAGTTGTTGAGTGCGGCAAAGTTCGTATAGTGTGCTAGTATTAAAATGACTGGCAAACATATGTGTAATTTATGTTTTATATTGTAATATGGGCACCAGGACTAAACCATACATTCAAATCGACATTTTGATATTAATTCCCAATACCTCATCACATTCAGTGCTTACTTTTTTTTTTTTTTTTTACACAGTTACACAACAATCCCCATAAAGCTACAATTACTGAAAGTATATGCCATTTGACTAGTCGCTAGATGACTTGGAACCGGTCATGATATAAAAAAAACCAAACCATTCCAAAAGGTGACTGGTTGTGGTTATTTCTGGGAACCTTTCTTCAAGCAACATTATTTATTCTCCTGTAAATGTTTCGTTTCTGTACCAGGAACAATATGTCGGACATGAAATTGTCACTACTCGTACATAATGTCGGTTACCTTAGAGTAACACACCACATGGGTAATGCAATGAAGCTTCATAGTATGTTAAGCAACCAGATATGTGTAAGAATTAATGACCATGGGCATTTCCTAATAGTAAATATTACTGGATTCAGCTTTAGCAGAAGAGCATGTAAGAGTTGTCTGTGAATGTGGTGCGTCTGCAGTTTAATCGAAGACGCCTCCATAGGACCTGAACAGAATGTCGTAGCGTATTTCTTGTCGTATTTATTAGTTCTTGTCCAGAAGCCTACAACGATAATTGCGTCGAGGTCAAATAGAAGAGTTCTTGTAGTAAGTCGATCGTATTTATCATGAGATCATTCGTAAGAGTACTCAAATCCTAGAAAGTCGCCAATGACACAAAATGCACAGTTCTTACTTTTTATATTATGTTTCAAAGCAATAACTTGGTTCCTTTTGCATACTTTTGGAAATTGGATTTTTACACATTCTTGTAACTAAACAATGCTGTAATTTAAGTAGCAGTACAGTGTACTTTGAGGTTTCTTTTGCCAACTTATAAAGTATAAACTATGACACAGGTTTCTACTTATGACATCCTGCAGGCAGAAATAAATAGATTGTTATTTCTATAAATTGTAAATCTATAAACAGAATGGAATTACTGAGGTGACTTTTAAAATATCATGAGTAACGTTTCTTGTGAGTGATTAACATAAATTTATATGTTTGCTTGTGCATAAACATCACAAATATACATTTATTAGTGAGCTTGTTTGCAGAATTGCTCAGATATAAATGTTGTATAAACAAGTACATAGCTAAAAGAGCTCTTAGACAATTTAATGACACCTTTAACCTCGTTTTTAATTTGTCTTCTGACGTGACCGTCAACGACTCTGGGTACGTTTGAATGTCGGAAAATCGGTTTTTTAATAAATTTACTAAGTTCTATAGTCTTTTCTGATTACATTGATATAAACGTTAGTGAGTTTAGAATGAAAAGAGATCGCTATACACTAAATTTTAAAGTTAGGATCGTATAAGTTACTATACCCCTTTCATTTCAGTCGCAGAAAATCATTAGCACATCGCAAAATAGCTCGAAAATTTTTGCTGCCAGCGATTCTGTTTGGGATATATTGTGTATGTTGGTAACACTGCTGGTTTCCTGCATTTTTGAATGACCATCTTCATCTCTTGTTTAGTTTTTCTTTGATGAAGTGTTTTGTTTACATCCTACGGAAATTTTGTTGTCTAAATGCTACAGATATTTGTGGCTGTAGATATTCTTTTGTGTGCAACGATATGTTTCAGTGGTGAAACGTTAACTAGATCTGAGATGTTGAGAGACATAGACATAAAACGTAGCTCTAATATGAAAGACCATTTCCTTGCCCGTGACAGACTACAGATACAGAGAGCTGAAAGATTCGCTCTTCAACTCACTAAAGAAGTAAGAAGTACTAAAAGGAATGTTAAGAGGAAGCGTGAAGATGAAGAAATATAACAGAATGAAGCTGTGCTTCAGGAGAGTTCTGAGAGATAATTTAACGTGACTCGTTTCATCATTCACAATTCCCCGCAAGTTGTATTTTTCAGAATTTTGGTACACACATCTTCTAAAGTTTATAAAGCATTGCATTAATTTTTTCTGTAACTTGAATTGTTTATATCTATGTAGCAGATCTAAACTTATGGCAGCTTCAGCTAAAATAGAGAGATATAAAATTTTTATTCGGAAAAATATCCTACAAATTAAAATATAACATATAATAAAATTCGTTTTGGTTAATATACACAATGTGCGGAATGGAGTAGGTGTAGTACTTCAGCCATCGCCTCACAAATATCTGGTAAAAATTCTTCACAAGTGTACTTTTGGATTAAATGGTACCTGAATTTGAGGAAGCATTTTAGAAAACTTTGTGCATAACAGGGAGCCGAAAATGTACCCTGTGTCTTTGAAATGCGTCATCATATGAGAAATTGGCATTAGTAAACTTTGCTGGAATGTGACTTAAGATGCTAGTCCAAGGAAATGTGATTATTCTAATGTCACTAACATGGTTGTCAGTGAGACCCGCAGAGTTTCTTGCGCCAATTTTGTTACGTAACGTTCCTCGAATTAATGCTGAAAACCGCAGCTGGAGCACATTCGGATGAAAAGCGCCACGAAATTCAATTATCGATTCAACGTACTGCGATGAGATTAAAGTTATTTATGCTTGATTGTAGTCGTCCGTTAGGTTTTACGAACAAAGCAGCGCAGGTGGAAACAATTTATTCCAGGCTATTTTCATAATAACTGCTTCACGATCCTTGTGGGCGCAGGTTGCCAATGGTCCGCAGCGTGAAATGTTACTCGGAACGAAGCGCGCTGCTTATTCGGGAGGCGTTATACAGCATAGTCGAGGGGCTCCATAACTCAGCTTTAATGAGTGCTGACGCGCGGATCATATGTTTACATTAACTAATGAGCCATTAAATCCACTGATCCTTAAGTGCAAGTCATGTGGACTCTTCTTTCTTGTTTCAGTACGACGCGAAACAAAAGTGGCAGCCGTGATATCAGTTCCCGGAACCGCGCCTTTTTTTTTTCTCAGTATGATAGTTTGCAGGTGTTTTACGTGGGAAAAAGCACGTAGGGAAGAGAGAACGGACAGAGACGTGTGGTAAGACGAACAGCTACTGAAGGAGTCTCCATGACAGTAGGCATTGTTCAGGTTACATATATCACTCCATGGAAGGAAATAAAGAGCTGATCAATTTGATACCCTACTGGAGACAGATGAGGTAGGAAATGTGAAGCAGTCTTGTAAAGGGAACTTCAAATAATGCCCGGTGTTGATGAAGTGGGGCAGTAGTTGTGCGGACAGTGACACGAGACCTGTTTCATAGTAGAAAAATTAGGTTATCAGGTCTGTGGGTGACTTTAGAGTGGAGTGAAAGTAATGTATCTAATTAGTGCCTTGAACATGTCAGGTTTAGTACTTACGAAACAACGTTTGCGACAAGTGTTACTCATCTGATTTCACCTCACGAAATCTGCTGCGGAAAGTCATCGATTGCTAGTGGGAGCGTATGGAGAATAAGCTCTGTCGGAAACAACGTGCAGAGATTTACTTAGATGATACGGAGACAACGATTTTGAGATGAGTGACAAAATGTGTCCTGATCGGTGTAGTGTACCACGAGTTGCTGCGACCGGATCAAACGGGGAATGCCGGAAGGTATGAAACAAAATTACTCAGTGTGAGTCGCAGTTATGCTCAGAGACTTGACGAAGTCATTCTGCTTTACGTGACTGCCATATCACGTGTTGTAAACCGCTTGAAAGAAACCTTAAAACTACTTCGATCGGGTCTTACACCACCCGCCATATTCACCATACATCGCCCCTTCCGATTACCATTTGTTTCGGCCCATGCAGCAGGACCTTCCTGAACAATACATTACGGATTTTGACGATCTCAGAAACTGCCCCAGTGACTAGATAACCTCAAAAGAAGTTGATTTTTTTTTTCTTTTTTAGCGGAATCCAGTTGTTACCAGAAAAATGGGAAACGGTTGCAGCCGCGAAGGACACTACTTTTAGTAAATTGTCTTATACCATTGTTTTAAAATAAGCCTGTGTTTTCTGCCCACCAAACAGCGGGAATTAATTGCATCGCTTTTGCCTAGCGCGAAGGTGGGAGCATGACGCAACGAGATACTTCAGGGTATCTCACTTGTTTGGATGCCAAATGAACAAAAGCTACGCCAAGTTTTTATTTGTAATCTATAAAGATAAAAAAAAAACACGTGGGACATGACATGAAACCGTGGATCATCAGCGTTGGGCCGCAACGACCACAAGATAAGTTTATCCACAGGAGTTTTGGATTTGGGATTCTATATTATTAGTGAAGGCTCTTATTTATCTCATTTAAAATAAACGTAGGTAGATGTCACATATATACTCCAGAATCTACGTCATGGCGTTTCAGCTTCCACTATCTTTCACTCCCAGTTTCCTGTCCCATGAATAATTTGCGGTAAGAACGATAGCCGGTAATCCTTCGTATGAGGTGATATTTTTCAGAGTTTTCGTGTAATGCCATTTTATGATATATTTGTGGGAGGAAATACAGTGTTTCCTAATGTTGGACCGTACATTCTCGGAATTTCGATAGTAAATCGCTCCCTCGTGATCGACACATAGGACTAATCAACATTACGTCAGTGCTGTTATAGTACAGCTGGCTGGAGTGGCCGAGCGGTTCTAGGCGCTACAATCTGTAATCGCGCGACCGCTACGGACGCAGGTTCGAATCCTGCCTCGGGCATGGAAGTGTGTGATGTCCTTAGGTTAGTTAGGTTTAAGTAGTTCTAAGGGACTGATGACCTCAGATGTTAAGTCCCATAGTGCTCAGAGCCATTTGAAACATTTTTATTATAGTACAGGCTGTTTCAAAACCAATGACTTGTTTCTGGACGTTAATAATTACGAAATATGGGACGTTCCGGCAAGGAAATGTGTGCTGTTTGAATGGGTGTGGCCTAGAGTTTCAAAAAATCTCTGTTAGATGTCAGTCAATGCGTCTTCTCAGTTTGTAGTCAGTCACAAGTAAGATGGCACTCGCTCAACAGAAGGAGTTTTGTGTGTCGCAGTTTGCAAAGAGTAAGTCAGTGATTTCGGTCACGAACACTTGTTTAAATTTTGGGGCGAGCAAACTGAAAATAAAGTAATGTGACTCCAGTAGATCGAAACAAATAGTCACCGTTGCCTTCCGCAACTGAAACGGCGGACGATGGGGCAACAGAAGCTATTGACGAAGATAGAGACGTGACGCTCGAAGACAGTTCTACTGATACAGCCAGAGAAGCATAGCGAACCGCTAAGATAAGACAAATGAACATACACACGATGTTTCAGAAACGTTCATCCGACCACAGAAGACTATACCTTTTGCTTGAATCGAGATACGTATTTGGGGTGAATTTTAAATTACACATCATAAGTAAAAGTTTATCTTGGCGTCAACTCTAATTTGCTTTCATTTAGTTGCCAGCAGGATTTTCCTGATGCAACTACAAAGTGATCCTGTGGTGATGTTACAAACTTTCAGATATGGTGGAAAAAGGTACATGTATTAATTTCAGGTAAGGAGACTTGGTCCGGAAACGATTGTGTCGAAAATTATAAGCGATAATCGTCCGGATAACTAACACTGGACCTCTTCTACCGCAAGCTCTTTGCTTTGCATATTTTTTGAGGTCTTGGTATCGACCAAACAAAGAAGAAATTGTCCAGTAAATATGGACTCTAAAATGCATACCTTCAGAGCAATGAGTGCTTGTTCAATAGAAGTGTTTCACGGTAGCAAAGATGAACAAGTTAGTATGGCTCTTAATCTATGCATTTAGAGACCATGTTTACTACACATTTGTCTCTTGTTTTCGTCCATACTACGTCCTCCCGAAATACAGAAAGCAAAGAGTTTGAAGTAGAAGAGGTCCGCTGCCAGAGGTGTTAAAACAATTTTCGCTTATAGCTTTCGACTCGGTCTTTTCCGGACCAGGGTTGATTACCTCAAATCGATACATGTGCCTTTCCTCATCAATCGTGAAAGTTTGCAACGTCATCACAGGATCACCCTGTAGATCGCTCGTTCGCTCGCTCGCTCGTCGTTACCCAATGTGCCTCGACCCGAGATGACGATAATACAGTAATAAAAGACGTTTTATATTCTCCGTTTCGACAGGAGTAATTCAGTTACAACTTTACTGCGGGATTCTCGTCGGAGTATGTTACTTTAACTGCCTCAATGATGGATCAGCCGTAAGGAACGAACAAGTTTCGCACTGTACTTAACGCTTTCCGAGATCACCTGATCTCAAGTTGTGTGCCGTTTTAGTGGAGGTTTGTGAAAGAGTGCGGCTATGTGGCTCTCCGTCCAACAACTCAGGTTGAACTACGACTCCGCATAGCAACAACAGGGGTACAGGAACTCCAGACGTATTCGCAGAAGTATGAGACGAGTTTTGTATTCTTGTCATGCGTCCAGTGGATGTAACATGTGCATTTGTGAAACGCAAATGAAAAATTTCTACCTAAACATAATTGTAAAATGTTCTTCATAATTTTATGCACAACCATGTAAGAGAATATCGTTGTAAAATCAGATGGTTTCTTTGAAAATAAAAACTTTGTAGTTCTACGCTTGAGTTAAAGTTTAGGCAAAGCTTCCTGCTTCTTTCATGTGAAAGGCATAGTCTTGTGAAATCAGATGAATGTTGAAGAAGCGTGATGTGGCCTCTTGGTAACATCAGCTGATTGTCTTATTTTGTTCCAGATATGATGTTTCGATACAATATTATAGTCTTTAATAATAGTATGAAACTGTGTAGCAAATAATTTGAGCGAAAGGTACACACAACCAAACAAGTAAAGAGACGAATTTTAGATAAATAGGAGTGACCACACATCATTTGAATTAGACTTATCGTGAACACCCTGGTCTTTTGTTCATATTTCTTATTTGGGTAGTAATTTCGCAACATTTTCTTGTGAATTGTGAGACCAATGTATCAGTAACATTAGAGTATAGCTGAAAACGATATTTCTTTCAGTCATCAGTCTTCTGACTAGCTTTATGCGGCCTACCACGAATTCCTCTCATGTGCTAACCAGTTTCATCTCAGAATAGCACTTGCAACCTACATCATCAGTTATTTGCTGTATGTATCCCTATCTCTGCCTTCCTCTACAGTTTTTGCATCTACAGCTCCCTCTAGTACCATGGTTCCTAACGTATTAACAGATGTCCTATCATCCTGTCCCTTCTTCTTATCAGTGTTTACCATACATTCCTTTCCTCTCCGATTCTGCACAGAACTTCCTCATTCCTTATCAGTCCACGTAATTTTCAACATTCTTCTGTAGCACCGCATCTCAAATCCTTCGACACTCTTCTGTTCCCGTTTTCCCACAGCCCATGTTTTACTGCCACACTATGCTGTGCTCCAAACGTTCTTTCTCAGAAATAATCGTATTTTCCTCAAATTAAAACCAATGTTTGATACTAGCAGACTTCTCTTGGCCAGGAATGCCCTTTTTATATGAAAGTCTGTTTATTATGTCCTCCTTGCTCTGTCGATCATGGGTTATTTTGCTGCCCGGGTAGCAGCATTCCTTAACTTCGTCTACTTTTGATAAGTTTTTCGTTGTTGCCATTTCTGCTACCTGTCATTACTTTCGTCTTTCTTCGATTTACTCTCGATTCATATTCTGTACTCATTAGACATGTTCAACAGTGGGGGCGAAAGACTACATTTCTGTCTTACACACTTTTAATCCGAGCACTTCGTTCTTGGTCTTCCAGTCTCACTGTTCTCTGTGTTTGAATTCCTAAGGGACCAAACTGCTGAGGTCATCAGTCTCTAAACTTATACACGGCTTAAACTAACTTATGCTAAGAACAACACACAGCTTTGCCCGAGGGAGGACTCGAACCTCCGGCGGGAGGGGCCGCGCAATCCGTGACGTAACCGAGCGAGGTGGTGCAGTGGTTAGCACACTGGACTCGCATTCGGGAGGATGACGGTTCAATCCCGCGTCCAACCATCCTGATTTAGGTTTTACGTGATTTCCCTAAATCGCTCCAGGCGAATGACGGGATGGTTCCTTTGAAAGGGTACGGCCGACTTCCTTCCCCGTCCTTCCCTAATCCGATGAGACCGATGACCTCGTTGTTTGGTCTCCTTCCCCAAACAACCCAACCCAATCCGTGACATGGCGCCTCAAACCGCGCGGCCATTCCACGGTGCTCACTGTTCCCTCTTAGTTCTTGAATGTGCTGTATATTACTCGTCTTTCTCTATAGCGTTCCCCTATTTTTCTCAGAATTTCGAACGTCTTGCATCGTTTAACAATGGCGAACGCTTTTTCCAGGTCGACAAATCCTATGAATGTAATTGGTTTTTCTTCAGTTTTGGATCACTTATCAATCGCTATGTCAGAACTACCTCTCTGGTTTCTTAACCTTTTCCAAAACCAAACTCATCGCCCTCTAACAGATCCTCAGCTTCCTTTTACATTCTTCCGTATATTGTTCTTGTCAGCGGCTTGGAAGCTTGAGAGGTTAAGGTGACTGCTTGATAACCATCGCACTTGTCGGTTCTTGGTATCTTCGGAATTGTGTGGATGATGTTTCTTCTGAAAGTCTGATGATATATCGCCAAACTCATAGATTCTACACATCTACGTGAATAGACTTTTTGTTCTCGCTTTCCCTAATGATTTTAGAAATTCCAATGTGGTGTTATCCGTCTGTCTTACTTGACCTTAAGAGGCCTAAAACTTTTTAAAATTGAGATTATCATACTGGATCCCCTATTTTTTTCCCTGACGATTCCTGTTTTTTTTTCTGTCACCTCATCAGGTAAGTCCTCCTCCCCATAGACGCCTTCAATGTACTCCCTCTTTCTATCTACTCTCTCCTCTGCATTTAACAATGGCATTCCCATTCTACTCTTAACCTATCGCCCTTGATTTTCATTTCATCGCAGGTTGTGTTGACTTTTCTCTGTACTAACTCTGATCTTACTTCTAACAGTTTTCTATTTCTTCACGTTTTTCATGTTGCCATTTCACCTCAGTTGCCCCACACCTTCTGTTTATTTCATTCCTAAGTAACTTGTATTTCTGTATTCTTGAAATTCACTTGACATTTTTGTACTTCCTTCTTTCGTCGATCAACTGAAGTATTTCTTCTGTTACCCAGGTTTCTTCGCAGTTACCTTCCAGGTACCTATGTTTTCCTTTCCAAATTCAGTGACTGCCCTTTTTAGAGATGTCCATTCCCTTCCAGTTGAACTGCCTACGGAACTATTCATTATCCCCAGAGAGAGTGTATTTCGTCATTCCTTAGTACTTGCGTATCCCACTTCTTTTCGCGTTGATTTTTTCTGACTAATCTCCAACTTCAGAATGCTCCTCGTCATTATTAAATTCTGATGTGAATCTATGTTGCTACTGGATGCGCCTTTCAGCCCAATATTGATTTCGGGCCTGACCATAACGTAATCTCAATGGAATCTTCCTGTATCTCCAACTCCCGGCCTTTCTCAAATGTACCTCTTCTTCCTGTAATTGT
Organism: Schistocerca cancellata; assembly: GCF_023864275.1. Classification (NCBI taxonomy): domain Eukaryota; kingdom Metazoa; phylum Arthropoda; class Insecta; order Orthoptera; family Acrididae; genus Schistocerca; species Schistocerca cancellata. Next base: position 548,747,947 of record NC_064630.1, on the reverse strand, counting down.
CTAACATGGTGTCCGCTGTTACTAACTGAAAGTTATTGCAAAACTCAATTAGTCTTTCTCACCTCTTTTCCTACTGCCTAGCACACATTCTCTCGTAACACTTTCTTCTACTCCTTCCCCCATATTCCTCTCGCTCTTGATTATTAGATATTCATATCCGTCAAAGTACTGTATCACCCATTCAATATACTCATATATATTCTCTATCTCTTTATCGTTTGCTAGTGATGTCGTCATGTATACCTGAACTAATATTATCGGTGTTAGTTTGATGTCGACTCTGATGAGGACAACCCTATCACTGAACTGTTTGCCGTAACTCACTCTCTGCCCTACCTTCCTATTGTTAATGATTCCTACTTCCATTGTACCATTTTCTGCTGCTGTTCATATTTCCCTCAATTCATCTCACCAGAAATCCTTGTCTTCTTCCGATGTCATTTCACTGACCTCTACTATATCTAGATAAAGCGGTAGTGTTACCATTTTCAAATTTGCTAGCTTCCCTACCACATTCAAACTTCTGACATTCCACGCCCTGAGTCGTAGATCGTTACTGTTTCGTTTGGTAATTCAATATTTTTCTCATTATCACCTCTCCCTTGGCAGTCCTCTCCTGGAAATCCGAATGGAACACTATTCCGAAATCTTTTGCAAATGGAGAGATCATCATGACACTATTTCAATTGCAGGCCACATGCCCTGTGGATACACATTATGTGTCCCTAACGCTGTGATTTCCGCTGCCTTCTGCTGCTGGACTGTCGTCTTTTAGGATCAGTTTGCCATCACGCGGGCAAAAAAGTGTCCTCAACCTCTGTTCGCTGCTCCGCCCTCTATTACAAGGCCGGCTTCTTATGCCGGAAGTGTTCGGTCGCCACTGCTAATGATTTCTATTCAAAATGTAAGCAGTGGCTAGGTTCGAACAGTAAAAGATGCTATCACTAGACCACTGATGCACACTGAAAACGCTAGTGGCAAGAAATACCACGTCTCTCGTGTAGACCTCTGAAAAGTTATTTTTATTTTTTTATTTGCTAGATATTTTATATCTGCTTGGAAGTGATATTTAACCATAGTTAGTCATATCTATTGAACAGGAACTTATTTTGACCTGTTGGAAGAACCGTCGGTAGTGAAACAGTCTACAAAATGTAGCACGTTACAATTTGCAATCTATAACCGCAACCACATAATTCTGTAGTATAAAGCTTTGGAAGATATTCGAAACTTTAGGACACTACATTACGTTGAATAAAATTGCCTTTCAGCAACCGGCACGGATCCCAACTGCCAAGTGAAATCTGTACAAAAATGATACCTGGAAAGTCAGTCACTGTTGTATCGGACGAAATAACTATCGTTGGTACAGTGGTGGGTTCTTAGCTTTACTCCTGGAAGAGGCCGAGAGGATACTACAACACATAAAATACTTTATAACTTGATAATATTAAATACTTAAGTTTCCAACAATTCATGTCCACAGTAATGTTGTAAGTATTTATTATTTTCGCTGAACATTAAAGTGTCACTTGATACAGAGTAGACTACTAGCCTCTTCTTACAGAGTGTAGCCGGCCGGTCTGGCTGAGCGGTTCTAGGCGCTTCAGTCTGGAACCGAGCGACCGCTGTGGTCGTAGGTTCGAATCCTGCCTCGGGCATGGGTGTGTGTGATGTCCTTAGGTTAGTTAGGTTTAAGTAGTTCTAGGTTCTAGGGGACTGATGACCTCAGATGTTAAGTCCCATAGTTCTCAGAGCCATTTGAACCATTTGAACAGAGTGTAGCTTACAATAAACATTTATACACTCCTCTCAGTCGTAAGTGAGCATAATGTAGTGATGGCGTATGGGAGTCTTGAGAGCGTTTCTCTGGCACCGTCTCTGATTTGTCGCTGCTTCTGACAGTGATTATACTAACTTGTGGCTCCGTCGCAAGGTACCAACCTTACCACGGCATTTTGTTTTTTGGACGACACCACATTCCACCCGCAATTCCTCCACACCGTCGTCGTGTAATGCTGTATCACGTGACGATGGCGGTAGGAGGGGGAAGAGGAATGCCTGAATGCGGATGTAGATGAGGAGACGGGGAGTGGAACGACAGCCAATAGTAACTCCCTGTCCACACCGCGGTATCCACCTTGCGAGTGACCGGGAACACCGGCCGAAAATCTGGCCACAAAATGCACACTCCCCTCCAGTGACAGAGACGGTGTGGTCAGACGGACAGCAAGTGGAATTCCAAGATCGTCTTGATGGTCGTCGGGAACGCTGCTCCAGGGACATCAGATCACGCTGCAGCTGGTGGAGAGGTGGAGAGGACTGCTGTTGTGGACATCAGCGGCGTGTTGGTCTGTGGGCAAAAATTCTGCGGCAGAATCACTGACATACTCGTAAGAGTGCCGCAGCTGGTACTGGGATATCGTCGAGATATGTCCGATGTATATCACGGCACTTTACAGGGCTGCGCTGTTATGGTTGGGGCGTGAGCAATATGGTCGTGTGAACGACATCACAGGAATATATATTACTGATAAAAGACATTTACAGGCCTGGTAGTTAGATGAATGGCAGCCTGACTAGGACACATGTCCTTTCGATAGAAGAGCGCTGCTCCAATCCTGCAAGAAGATGCACCCACAGCTAACTCAAGCTGAGCTGTATCAAAATGAATCAAACGTCAATGACTTATCACAGCGTCCTTTAATGGCTGAAATTCATCGTGACGTTATTGGAGCCACATAAAGGGAACACCGCTAAGGGAACACCTTAAAGGCGCGGCTGATACACCACAGCAGCGATTTTCGCAATATTTGCAATGAATTTAAACTGGCTCATGACAGCTTGGTGCTCTTTAATGTTACTAGGTGCCAGTGGATCTTTAATTACAGACAAGTGCTAATTTTCAGGATGAATACCCTGTGCTTTTATAACATCCCCAAAATATTCAAGTTTTTCGTGGAAGAAGGAGCACTTTTCCTTGTTGCACTTTAAGCCAGCTGCAAAAAGAACTTAAAAAAGCAGTCTAAATCTGTCAGATGTTCAGCAGATGTACGACTCATGACAACAATATCGTCCAAATAGTTTGTACAGGAAGGAAGCTTTGCTGGTAATTGCTCCAGCAACTGTTCAAAAGTAGCAGGACTGGTGCACTTCCATATGGTAGTTTTTGAAACTGTAACAAATCCAGGTGAGTGTTGATCACAAAATATTGCTTGGACAGCTCGTACAATCGCAACTGTTAGTATGCTTCACGTAACTCAGTCTTGGAAAAGAACCTGCTCTGTCGCAATCTGTCCATTAATTTCTGTTGTGGGAGAGGAAATGAATCCATGACAGTTTGTGGTTTTACTGTGGCTTGAAAATTAGCACACAGATGAAAACCTCCTGCTGGCTTGTGAAAACAGGTTATATAATACCCTTATCTTTCCACTGGTGCAGTTGCAACTTGCTGGCCTATTGCTTGGGGCACAGGCCTTGCGCGAAAATAATCGCTCATACGCATTGTCTTTAACTTTAATGTGCTCTTCAGAATCTTTAGCGCTTCGTAAAGTGGGTTTAACTAGTTCACTGTACTTATTACACACATCAGAAATATTAGTGTGATGCACTGAAACACATTGTCTTGTTTACACAGGCTGAACAAATCAAACAGGCCTAAACCAAGATTTTTTGCACTGTTTCTAGAACTCAGTACATGACATAAAACATATTTTATTACGTCACGAAAAGCTCCTGGCAAACTGCACACGCTAAATATTGGTATTTCGTATGCGTTATAGGCAGACAAAACAGAAGTAGGCTTCTGCAACTGTGGACTACCGATCCTGTGATGTAAATCTTTATTGACAAGGGAAACAGAAGCACTTGTGTCTGACTGAACTTTTATTGTCTTTTGAGCCTCTCTTAATCGGAAAAAAATTCTGCTCTCGTGTCTGTGTACTACAACAGAAAATTTCCACAAGGTGTAAATGCGAGCCATCGCCTGTGCGTACTTTTAACTACAGAAATACACAGAGCCTCGACTTCATCGTCAGTTGTGTCCACAGCAGACAGAACTATTTTCACACCGGGATCTGGCAATTTGAGAATAACAGCACGAATGTATGCATCTGACACATTCTGCCTGGTTCATCGCCTAACACGACATCGCCGTAACTGTGCCTATAAGAAAGCTTAAACCTACAATATCTCGTAAGCTTCATAAGTTCGGCAATTCATTATTTTAAAATTTGTGCAGGCTGCCTATTGAGACTGAAAAATATAAACTTCGATGCAGTGACAAGAACTGGGTGTCATAATGTTTACTGAGAAGCCGAACAAGTTCGGTGTAACTCACAGTTTCTGGACGAAAATCGGTGCATTGTTTTAAACACAGAGGATACACTTAGGCTCCGACTGTCTAAAGAAAAAAAAAAGCATTGCGTACCGTAATTGTAATGTTATATGCAGCGAAGTGGGCCTCCATCTGCACCCGATGTTCTGACCGATGCTCTTCGTTACTACTGAAAAGGTGAAACTTGGTTGCGGCAACCGTTGGCATTGCTGCTCGTTATGATAGTAACTGAGTCATCTGTTGGACAGTGAGCAGCAGCCGTTCAATTTGCTGCCCCTCAAAATCAGCAACTTCGTTTAGACACAATTCGTGTCGTGGCTCAGACATGGTTAAACACTCTATACGATACACAGAAAAATCAAAAGACACGAAGCAAACTGAGGGCGGACGATGCACGGGATAATGTGCACACATCGTAAACTTTATGAAGTCTACAGTATATGTTCATAAACGACCAGACTCGACATTTGCTGCACCGGACGAAATACCACTCGTCGGTATGGTGGTGGGTCCTAGGTTTACCCCTGAGCGAGGCCGAGAATGCTGCCAAAACACACAAAATATTACATCGCTGAAAAGATAAAATGCTTAACTTTGTAATAATTCATGTCGACAAGAATGTCGTGAATATTTATTACTGTCACTGAACATTAACATAACACTTGGTACGGCACAAGATACTAGTCTCTTCTCACACAGTGCAATTGACAACAAACATTTATGCAGAGTTGTGTCTAATTTAATTATCGCTCTGCTGGCTCGGTAGAGAGACGATGCTTTCGCTTTCGGCTGTGATTACAGACTGGGGCTGAGCGGCACTTCGCTAAGTCGTAAGTATGCGTGATGTTGCGATGGTGGATGGAACTCCTGAGGGCGTGTCTATTCCACAGTCTCTCGTCTTTGCTTCTGGCAGCGACTACGCTTACTTGTGGTTCCGTCGCGATGCACTGACCTTTCCACGACACCTCGTTCTTCGGACGACACCACAATGATAATGGCAAATTGAGTCTTTTTGGAACATACGCTTCCTATTACTTACAGATTATTCAAAACTTCAGCAGTAACGTTAGAAACGAAAGCAACCGAAGTATCGTTTTTGAGCTTGTGCCATGCAAGTGGCATTCAGGCCAGTTGCAAAAGTAAAACTGAAGGAAATATAAAACGATAGGAATAGTGATGTCTTTTGTAAGACACTTACTGCCGAACATGACAAATATCAACAAGAAACTGCAAAATTTCTAGAGTACCCTCTCTAAATACTAATAATTTCGCCGGCCAGTGCGGCCGAGCGGTTCTAGGCACTTCAGTCCGGAACCGCGCGACTGCTACGGTAGCAGGTTCGAATCCTGCCTCGGGCATGGATGTGTGTGATGTCTTTAGGTTAGTTAGGTTTAAGTAGTTCTAAGTTCTAGGGGACTGATGACCTTAGATGTTGAGTCCCATAGTGCTCAGAGCCATTTGAACTAATAATTTCTAATTAAAAACTACTGTGGCCTATTTCAGTTGTGACTACTGAGTCCAGGGGAAACACTTAAAAAAAAAAAAAGAAAACTGTGAAATGCCAGCAGACATTGTCTTGTTAAGGAATGAACGCTATCTGTCTTTTGCAATGAGAGAAAAATGCTTATTTGTTGCTGGTAGCTCTTTAAGTGAAGAAAGAAAGTTTTTCGTTGAACATTAGACTACCAGATTGTTGATAGCATCTCAAGAATTATCTTTTATTGTTTAATGGGGCTTCGGGAAAAACACCAGGTTGGATAACTTCAGTCCAAGGAATGAAAGCGACAAAAGATCTCGGCTGCTGTGTACATTCCACACGGTGCGCTGACCAACGCTTGCTGCTGCAGAGGAAAATTCTGCGTGCTTCTCGCAATATTTTTTTATTATTTATTTAGGTTCGTGTTTCACATCCCTCTTGTGAAGGTCACACTCTTATTTTTATCGTTATCTATAGTAGTGAACAAAACAATGTTTTCTCTAATCTCATGATTTTATCTTCATTTACATAAAAACACTGGTAAAAAGGTATTCTATTATAGATAAAAGTGGGCTCTTTTCTACATCATGAGGACTATTTCAATTCTTTGGACCTTTATTTCTCACGTTCTTTTTTTCCTTTGGAGCATACTAAAGTACTTTTCAAACTGTCGCGACACTCTTAAAAAAATGGTTCAAATGGCTCTGAGCACTATGAGACTTAACTTCTAAGGTCATCAGTCCTCTAGAACTTAGAACTACTTAAACCTAACTAACCTAAGGACATCACACACATCCATGCCCGAGGCAGGATTCGAACCTGCGACCGGACACTCTTACCTGTGCTTTTTTTTTTCATTTTTCATAATTATAATGAAGCAAACACATAAAGCACGTAAAACATTTTTTAGTGTTGAACAACTATAAATCCTTGCTGGAGACTCTTCCTAAAATATAAACAGCGAACTGTTTTTTGTTAACATCCTCCTGCTGTTATTTGAAGCACTATACAATCTTTCTTACTTTTTTGTTTTGACCATTTTCCGTTATTTGGACTTGAAATTTTGTTTCCTCCTGTGTTAGGCCTATTTTGTTCGCCTACTTCCCTGATTAATCTCTAATTGTTGTTCCAAACTGCTCCTTTAATCTGTGGCATACATTCAGTACTAATAATTCTTATTTTTGGTGATTTTAGCCCTGCGCTTTTACAGGAGTCCCTAGTTAACTAGTTCAAGATACTTTATCTCTTATCTAACCGAATCGTTCCCTGTTATGATAACTGCTCACAGTTCACGTATATGTTTGTCAATTCTTTATTTCGTCTCTTGTTTTTCCGCTTATCACTTTCTTACATAGTACAACGTTCCAAATGCTTGCAGCTTTGTCTCTGATGACTATTTCACAACTGTCATTTCAAATTTTTACTCCGTCATTCACTGAATGCAGAGTTCCTCGTATTTCTTCCGTAAGTCCTGTATAATATTTGAAGTGAGTATACAAACTTTCTTAAAGTACGTTTGTTCAGTTTTAACGATATGTTATTTCTTTACATGTCTCTCTTTTCCATGTTACAGCATCTTGGTTTTTGTAGTAATACAGAATTCATTAACTTCTGTAATGTCGTTCGCATTTGGGAACCTTAACCCACTAGTGCCACAATCACTTTTTGTCAGTTTTTTTACGTTTGTTACTTTCGCCTTGTTTATTACATTAGAAATGAAGAATTTAAAGTAAAAATCTAGCTTTATCTTTTTAGCTTCCATATAATCTACTATACTCGTATGTGGCGCTAAACACTATTGAGGTCAAAACATACGTACGATAAGGTTATACATAACTCTACTGAAAGAAACTAATTAAAGATGAGTACAAATTTCAAACCAAAAACGAAAACAATAAATTACTTCGTATAATAAGCGGTAAAACATTCAACATACATTTCCACACTCACGTCTTACAATTTTTTTGAGTTCCTGTATTTTCACAGTCAGTCGCTTCATACCATCAAACCGGAGCTCATCTTCTGCATTACTGCAGAGTGGGGTTCGACAAGGCCCTTTCGAAGGCCTCGCGTGCTTCCTTAAGTACAAATGTATAATTTCTCTTCGAAAATTTACGTGGGAGATCGTATTTCTATTTGTGTGGTGGAGATCCAGTCACTGTGTACAGCGACATCCAATAACCAACTGTAATGACTCCAGTATCAATTCCTGTTACAGATATTTGTTTTGTACTAATTCACATTTTGATCCATTCGATCATTTCCACTCATGAGCTTGTTGTATTCTCTAGGGATGGAGGGTCGAGGACCGCTGAGGTTATCTTTTAACCTTAGTTACTGGATTCACATCAGATTTATTTGGTGCTACAGGAACAACGGTGTTGTCATACAGTTTGCACATAAACAAAACATTTTGCTTTAGTCTGGCAGAATGAACAGTACCTCTTTCATTTTTCTCTATTTCCCTCTCCTGTGGAAGGGGGTAGTTTTGAAGGATTTTCTCCCACAGACCGACTGCCACATAATTATGCAAAATTACAACGTGTAATGATTTTAAAGTGCTCTTACTAATTCTTAGCGTTACTTTTATGTAGTATGTGTCCCTACGATGCAAATAATGTTGCATAAATTTAAGCACGTGATTGTTGGTGTATTAAGGAATTATTTACAGTTTTTGAACCTGAATGACAAAATATTTTAATTGTTATATTTACTCTAAATCTATCGTGTGATGAGATTCGGGCTGTACAAAAAAATGTTTAAATTCAATTGCAAGTTGTTGAAGGAAGTGAACAGTTTCTACAACAACTAACACAGAAGTGAAAGAACAGATGTTCAGAAATATTTAAATAAATATAACAAGATTGTAAAAGTTCATTGTTGTCCAAAAAATCAGTGAAAACCTTGTCATACCAAGTGTACCATTAATGTAACGCTGGGCACTAAAGGGCTAAGAAAGCTGATATTCTAATGTCTTTAAATACGAGACTTGAAACTTTAGAATGAAGTGGCAACTACTTATGTAAAGCTTATACAAAATAGATACATGTTTAAAAGTTTTACTGTCCTTCAAAGCAGTCACCAGCATTGTGCATAACCCTTTGCCAAAGATGTGGAAGCCGCAGGATACCCTCAGCAGAGCCAGCTTTGTTGATTATTCGAGTGGAGTTATCTATTGCCCGACGAATCTCTGTAACAGTTCTTAAGTGAACGCCGTGAAGAGCTTCCTTCACTTTAGGAGTGAAGCTAAAATCACAAGAGCTTAAGTACGAGGAGTGTGTTGGATGGTTCTGCACTTCCCAGCCCCGTAGATCGAACAAAAAGGTCACAACTTGCACCATATGCGTCCAAGCACTGTACCACAACACGATGGACGGGTCCTGCAGAAAACGTCACCGCTTTTTTGTCTAAGCTAGTCGCAGCCTGGGTTCCAAAAATGAATAGCTTAGAGAAAGAAGCGGCGACACTTTCTCCAGGACCGGCCCATCATTTTGCGGGGGAATGCTCGTGCGCATGTGGCTCAGGTTGTGCGTTATCAGTTCGATCTATGGGGCTGTGAAGTGCTGTACTATCCACCACATTCCCCTTCATACTTCAATATGATTCCTAAACTGAAGGAAGCCCATCATGGTATTTGCTTCAGAATTGTCACAGAGATTCGTCGGGCAATATACCGCTCCACACTAACTATTACCACAACTGGTGCTGCTAAGAGAATCCTGCGACTTTCACCTCGCTGACAACGGGTTATACACAATGCTATTAACTACTTTGAACAACAGTAGAACTTTGAAATATGTATATAGTTTATATAAGTTGTAAATAAAGAATTGCCACTATTAAACCTCCAGCCCTCGTATTACGAATTCCTTGCCGTTGACCTGTCTTTTATAACAACTAGCCTATGAAACTATTTTACAATTTCGACAAGCCTTTCTTATTTTTAGTAAGTAGGACGATGTTATGCTTGAAAAATAACATTCCTTTGTAGTCCCTGTGTGCTGTTGTCCTTCCTCGCCTTCGTTACTACGTTCTATGGAAGTTAATCGTTGTAAATAAGTAGTCCGAGATAATCGAGAGAAGAGAGAGTTGCTGCAGGAGTAGTGGTCCTGGTTCCGTCGTAGAGACAGAGAAATAGAAGCAGGACAACTTAATTTTGTGCAAGTGCAATCATATTCATTTTAAATAGCAAGAGGACGTACTATGAAAGACCATGCAAACGCTGATGAATCGAATGTATAGTTCAAGTAACAGACTCTTGTCAAGAATTATTCAGTACACAGTTTGTTAATATGACCTAACTATAATCACACCGAGTCGAGTTTTAGAGATTGTATTTTCTGTCGTTTCGAGTAATTCATTTACTTTTGCTGGATTTGCTTTATTTTCTTGGTTGATCAGCGTATGTGCATTAATTACTGTGTACATGTTATTTGCATATTTCAAGGAGATTGTCATTAATTTATTCTTCACAAGCTTTACTTCGCTTACGGAACCAGGTATGTCTTGTAAAACACCGTGTGCAACTCTTAGATAGGGTGTGTTTTTAATGCCTATTTTGCTGTTTTACTTTTGAACAGTTCGTAATTTTGAAATCCATGTTGCTCTCATCGAGCAGTCTTGCTTCTTGCACGGTTTTGCTGTTAATATTTTATTCTTTAAGTGTTCCTCCTAATTTTCAGAGCTTTCTGTGCTTCAAATATGAGTTAATGTTGATTGTGTTGAAGAAAGCTTCGATTTTGGGCTTGATTTGGCCAGTAGAATGAGATATCCCCTGATCTTGGATACAAAGTCTCAGCCTAGCCTCCTCATTATACGATAGCGTAGTTGCGACACAGATGGCGGAGTATTTGGTATCTCCTGGGGTAATTTTATGATTACTGAAATGCTCCATTGTTGTAAGTGGACTTACAGGACTAAGTTTGTCAAAGACCGTAGTACTTTAGGCTGGAGTGGTTACTTCCAGAATATTAAGTTACGGCCGCACCTCTGGTGAACAGACGCCGACCGCATTGCCACTTGATCGAACTCAGAACAAACGGAGTTTGCAAGGAGTTCTGCAAGGTTCGCAGGAGAGCTTCTGTAAAGTTTGGAAGGTAGGAGACGAGGTACTGGCAGAAGTAAAGCTGTGAGTACCGCGCGTGAGTCGTGCTTCGGTAGCTCAGATGGTAGAGCACTTGCCCGCGAAAGGCAAAGGTCCCGAGTTCGAGTCTCGGTCGGGCACACAGTTTTAATCTGCCAGGAAGTTTCATATCAGCGCAAACTCCGCTGCAGAGTGAAAAACTCATTCTGGAAACGGAGTTTTGTTGGATGAGATGGCTGTTCTGCTAGTTCCATCGTGCCAACAAGATCCATTCTCTCCACCTTCACTACCATTGAGGTCTTCGCCGTCACTCTAGCAAGTGGCCTACATAGTGTTCTGTCACTTCGGCCAGGTAAACCCTAGTTAACGTGATATGATGCTCGACTTGGTAAGGTAGTCATTAAAACAAATGCACTTTTCATTGCGCAAGATCTTTTCACGAAATTTCAATCATGAAGTTTCTCCTCTGAATGCAAATGTTTGTTTGTTGGCGCCAACCTATGTAGGGAGAAATGGTCATATTATTAAAATAAGAGAAATCAGAGCTCGTACGGAAATATTTGTATTTTCGATTTCAACGCTCGCTCCCTTGGAGTGGAACTGTAGAGAACTGGGGGTGGTTTGATGAACCCTCTGCCATATACTTAAGTATGAAGTGTAGAGCAATCATACAGATGTAGATGTAGACACAGAATCAATATGGGTGCCGTTATCTCCACTCTGTGGGTCTCATGGACAAGCAGAACTAGCTGAATTGAAGTGCAGACCACTCATACAGATGTATATGTAGACACAGAATCAATCTGGATGCCGTTATCTCCACTCTGTGGGTCTCATGGACAAGGAGAACGAGCTGAATTTCTCGAGATCGCTGCTTGAGAAATCCATGCTGATTCATGAGAGATTTTCCTTTCCCCTAAAAGTCATAATACGGGAGTATTTTTAAGCCTTTTACAAGATTTGTTGCTCAAGTGACCCACCAAGATCGAGTATTCTGGCAGTGCAAAATAGAGACTGGCCCTTGGTAAGCAACATTGTTAAAAGCTTCGAGTATGGAGTTGAAACAGAAGTGCTCACGGTAGAGTGTATAGCATTGTTGATGACGAACCGTCCGTCGAATATGGACGTTAAGCTCAGCAGCTGTCTTGGCATTATTGCGTAGTTGTAGGCTATATCCCTACAACGTATTTCACTCATTCAACAACGTAAAAACAGTTCGAGTCCGATTATTCCACCTACAAATCACAAAGGATAGTTGTGTTTAAAAAAATGGTTCAAATGGCTCTGAGCACTATGGGACTTAACATCCACGGTCATCAGTCCCCTAGAACTTAGAACTACTTAAACCTAACTAACCTAAGGATATCATACAACACCCAGTCATCACGAGGCAGAGAAAATCCCTGACCCCGCCGGGAATCGAACCCGGGAAGTTGTGTTCCTATGTCCATCCATTGTTTGATGTGAGCACCACAGTGCTTTAAAGAATTAGATTTATTTCGTACAACTCTTGTTATGCATCTCTCGGAAATATTTTGTTAACATTTCTTGAACGAGCAACTCACAGGTTGTTTTCTTCTTTTTCAATTATGTAAAATAGTGTCAGAAGTAAATAAGTGTACCTGGAGTCCTAGCATCGTCATTTTCTCTGATTCAGATGGTATGGACTGTGTGAATGGTTATTTGGAAACTAACGGTCTCTGTGCCTCATCGTCGTTAAGTCCGCGTATATATAACTGAATTACAGGAACGGGGAGCCGGGTACTGATGTTGTTTATAGTCACGACCAGCCACCGCAGGTTTGGCAGCACTGGGTGTGGCCAGGTCCGGGCGGTGACACACGGGGAATTCCGTCGCTCTGTTGACGATGGAGTCACCAGCCGGAAACGCTAAGACCGCAGAATGTTCTGGAGGACTTGCCTGTCCGTGTGACGGAACTGATGGCTCTACACTACTTGTATTAGAAGTCTGCGTGACTCTATATGTGTCATTGCTTTGAAACTGCGCCATTGGAAATATGAAGTAGGTCTTACAGCATGACAGAAAAGTATTTTAGTTTCTCACATACATGAAAGTATGTGAAAATTTTGACTATAAGAAGAGTACATGTTACGAAAACGAACTTTATATCACAGTTAGGATCATGGTAACAGACAAATGATTAGGATTATGTGCACTACTGGCCATTAAAATTGCTACACCAAGAAGAAATGCAGATGATAAACTGGTTTTCATTGGACAAATATATTATACTAGAACTGACATGTGGTTACATTTTCACGCAATTTGGGTTCATATATCCTGAGAAATGAGTACCCAGAACAACCACCTCAGGCCATAATAACGGCCTTGATACGCCTGGGCATTGAGTCAAACAGAGCTTGGATGGCGTGTGCAGGTACAGCTGCCCATGCAGCTTCAACACGATACCACAGTTCAAGAGTAGTGACTGGCCGATTGTGACGACCGTTGCTCGGCCACCATTGACCAGACGTTTTCAATTGGTGAGAGATCTGGGGAATGTGATGGCCAGGGCAGTAGCCGAACATTTTCTGTATCCAGAAAGGCCTGTACAAAGCCTGTAACATGCGGTCGTGCATTATCCTGCTAAAACGTAGGGTTTCGCAGGCACCGAATGAAGGGTAGAGCCACGGGTCGTAACATCTGAAATGTAACGTCCACTGTTCAAAGTGCGGTCAATGCGAACGAGAGGTGACCGAGACGTGTAACCAATGGCACCCCATACCATCACGCCGGGTGATACGCCAGTATGGCGATGACGAACACTCGCTTCCAATGTGCGTTCACCGAGATGTCGCCAAACACGGATGCGACCATCATTATACTGTAAACAGAACCTGGATTCATCCAAAAAAATGTCGTTTTGCCATTCGTGCACCCAGGTTAGTCGTTGAGTACACCATCGCAGGCACTCCTGTCTGTGATGCAGCGTCAAGGGTAACCGCTGCCATGGTCTCCGAGCTGATAGTCCATGCTGCTGCAAACGTCGTCGAACTGTTCGTGCAAAAGGTTGTTGTCTCGCAAACGTCCTCTTCTGTTGACTCAGGGATCGTGACATGGCTACACGATCCGTTACAAACATGAGGATAAGATACCTGTCATCTTGACTGCTAGTCATACGAGGCCGTTGGGATCCAGCACGGCTTTCCGTATTACGCTCCTGAACCCACCGATTCCATATTCTGCTAACAGTCATTGGATCTCGACCAACGCGAGCAGCAATGTCGCGATACGATAAACCGCAATCGCGATAGGCTACAATCCGACTTTTATCAAAGTCGGAAACGTGATGGTACGCATTTCTCCTCCTTACACGAGGGACCACAACAAAGTTTCACCAGGCAACGCCGGTCAACTGCTGTTTGAGTATGAGAAGTCGTCTGGAAACTTTCCTCATGTCAGCACGTTGTAGGTGTCGTCACCGGCGCCAACCTTGTGTGAATGCTCTGAAAAGCTAATCATTTGGATATCACAGCATCTTCTTCCTGTTGCTTAAATTTCGCGTCTGTTGCACGTCATCTTCGTTGTGTAGCAATTTTATTATTAGCGGCAGCAGCAACGGCAGCAGCAACAGAAGTACTGCCAGTATTAACTTTATTTGTTCCTAGTTTTATTTACTCACATTATTTCTATAGACTCTCAAATCATTTTAATAAGATTTTTCATTTTAAAATTGTTATGTCTTAGGAAATATGATTTAAAAAAGGTACCGTAAGTATGAAACCCTGGTAGTGGGTAAGAGAAGGTTTGATGGCCCTAATCAGATCAGGTCAAATGAAAAACAAATAAATTTAAAAAAATATTGTAGACTTCTTTCGTTCCTCTAATCTACCATGGAATAAGAAAGTTTTTAAAGGTGAAAAGCAAACCGTGTTATGTTCTGTAAATGCGTATGTACGCTAAACGGTATTTGCCCCTTTAGGTCATCATCAGGTAACAACTTATTTGCATATACAAAGACACTCATACGGAAGAAACTAAAAATGCTAACAACTGTACAGAATCTTTGACCCTGATACCAGGTAGGAAGTGCAAGCCGATGCACTAGCGCTGCTCCGGTCGCCGCATCGGCTTTGGTCCTTTCCTGGGACCAGGTGGCTTATCGGTTTAGTTAGGATTTGCCTTGGAAGGAAGTCGGAGAGGATCATTGCGGCATTTATCAATTCAGACTTGCATGTCAGTGGCATCTGTTCACAGAGCTGTTCACGCAAGCAGAAAGTAAGGGTGATGCATCGACTAACCAATTCAGATAATGTTGTTCATTGTCAGTGCTGCAACTGCCTGTTCTAGTCGTTATACAAAGAACTTGAGTGGATAGTTTCTATCAACAAAAACACATCGTAATACTGTCATAGAGTCACTGGTGGTGTGTTCTCTTGTGTTGCCCTGCATGAGGAAACCACGAGTCATTTCATTCTTTTTTTCTATGAAAAAAGTTCTTCACCTCCCTACAAAATGTTAAGTTTTATTGGAAAAAAAACAGTCGAAAAATTCGTGTTGCACTAGTTTCTCACCGCACTCCAGTTTTAATCTAAGGCAAAGGCTCTTGTAACTGCTGCAGATTTTCAAAACACCAAAGTAGACCGTTTTGCTTGTAAATGTACCCTGATAAATGCGTCCTGTACCGAGGGTCTCATTTTGAATGAGGAGTCAAAATTTGATGATGTGGTGAAGGTTCCAAGTGGGGGAAGGGAAGCAGATTCGGAAAGAGAGGTGAAGTGCGTGGCTTTCAAGGACTTGGTGGGAGCCGTAGAACATTGATGGAGCGGATATCCATACAACATTGGCACTGGAAAAGAGAGGTGATGTGGAAGATAGTAGAAGGATACCATCGATATGATTGACCAGTTAGTACTTTTAGTACGTTGTGGGCTTTCTGTTTGATAGTTAGCAGGTAGGGAGTCCGTGTTAGATGGTAAAGTGTTAATTCGAGGCATTTTAGTGTGTTGGTTACTGGGATAGGATCGTCATAAATGGTTAATTAGAATTCATGGAGGCAAAAGCTACTGGTGGTAGTCTTCTTCTTCTTCTTCTCTACTTCATGTATTTGGCAAATTGCCTGTTACGGCACTCCATCGCTTGTATGATCTTTCTGCTTTCCCTCTTCCACTGCATTCATTACTGAGAGGCTTTGCGGGGAATCTTTCTCTACCCATACGCTCTACATGTTTCTTCCACTTTCTGCTATTTTCCTTTATTTTTCGTTTAGCTTGTATATTGCTAAAGCTTTCCGTACATCCTGATTTCTGTTTCGACCTCCACTTGTACATCCTTCCACTCTTCTTAGAAATCACGTTTCTTGAGCCTGCATTCTACTTTCTTGGTATCTTGTTGCCCAAGCTTCACTTCCAGAAATAAAGTTTGATACCATTATTGTTTTATAAAACATAAGCTGGGTTTCTTTCCTGCCTTTACTCAGGATTCCGCATATGGAAGTAAATTTATTTAATTTTTGGTTCACGTCATGGTTATATTGTAAGTAATGTCGCATCCTAGATATTTAAAATGTTTTACTTGCTTCGAGATTTTATTATTCTAGACTGTTTTATTAGATTTTAGTGATTGTCTGTCCCGAAATTGTATCACTTTCGTTTTATCTACCGAGAACTAACAGTTCTAATCTGAGGCTATCTTTTGCAACTGTTAGACTCTCATCCGACGGCCATCTTCATTTTCTGAAATGAGAGTTAGGTGATATGCATATAAAATTACCTTCAGTTTAGTGTCACGTTCGAAAAGAGCTCCATTTACGTTCAGGATTTTCCATTTGCTGATAACTTCATCTGTATGCATGTGTGTTGGAAAATAGAGTGTCCTTGTCGTGCCCCTTTGTTTGTGTTCGTTGGCTTTGTTGTTATATTTCCCATACCTATAACAATTTCGGTGTTTTGTGTATAGACTGTTGATAGCGTTTATGAAGTGAGGTGGATAACCTTGTTCAGCCACAATATTCCATAGCATTTCTCTGTTCACATCATCGAATGCTTTCCAAAATCCACAAGAGCAAGATGCGTTTCCCTACTGAATTCTCGTCTCTTTTCTAACTCTTGTTGCAGAATAAAAACATTGTCAATTGTTGACTGTCCTTTCCTAAAACCTGACTGTTCTTCAGATATTAGCTTTTTGAGATAGTGACTTTGGATATTGGTGTATAATTTATAGGCTGAATCCAGGAGGCTCATACCGCGATAGTTATTATATTTATTTTTATCTCTCATTTTAGAGATAGATTCTACTTTGGCTCTTGGCCACTCATTTGGCATCTTTTTATTACTCCAACATAGATTAAATATGGGAGGAGTCTGGTTGCTCCTATTTATTGTTGGCTGGATTTTGGGTTCAAATGGTTCAAATGGCTCTGAGCACTATGGGACTCAACATCTTAGGTCATAAGTCCCCTAGAACTTAGAACTACTTAAACCTAACTAACCTAAGGACATCACACACACCCACGCCCGAGGCAGGATTCGAACCTGCGACCGTAGCAGTCCCGCGGTTCCGGACTGCAGCGCCAGAACCGCTAGACCACCGCGGCCGGCTTGGATTTTGGGTTAATTTTGAGGATCCATTGGTTACAATAGGAGCTAAACTGGTTACAGTGAGTTTAGAGAGATCGTTCAGATTCGTGGAGCGTAGTGTAGAGGATTTGGAAAGCGGTGTGATCAGCGTACTGAAGGAGATGGACATATGGAGGTGGCTTGGGTATCGATAGTGTACAGGATGTGAAGGAAGGAGTACAAACTGGTTTCGCTGGTAGCCGACTGCGAATGTAATCTTCCATCGTTGCGTACGAGCGAAGTCCATAGGAGCAACGCACGTCAGCGATTGTCCCGTAAGATTGCGACACCCGGCCGTTTATTAGGGCAGTCCTTCTGCCGAAGTGTCGGCACTCTGGCTCTTCCGCAGAACTGCGCAGCGGCGGCGGGCAGTGTTCCTGGAAGCGACGTCACCCACCCTGCGGTTTGCTGACCGCCAGGCAGCCGGAACGCCATCTGTCTTGCCCGCGACGCTCTGGCCGGCACTAATGGATCTCCCTATCTCCAAGTCGCAGATCACGACTCTAGTCCGTAATTGGTTGTCACGCGTCGGTAATTGCTCTGAAGAGATGTCGTGTGCTGCCTGTTTAAGTTCGCGTATATCTCTCCTGTTATGCGCAAGTATCCGGCACGGATAAATCATCGGAGCAAAGAGAATCTCTTAGTTGAAAGAGTACTACCGGACTAAAGTAGAAAACGATAGGCTCTGTTAACACGCCATGCACGCCGCCTCGCTTTCTGTACCTACCTTCCCTCTCTAACAAGCATCCTCTACCACAGTGGTTTCCAACTTTTCTTAGACCATTACCCCTGAGTGCAATTAGGCAGTAGCTAGCACCACCGCCCTCGCCCCCCCCCCTCTCCACCAATCTGCTGCACCCCCGCCCTTCGCAACATTATCACCAACTGTAGTGCCTAACTAAACTGTAGAATGAAATACTTTACTTGGAACACTTATGTTTAAAATGATGAAAGGTGAATGATATTTAATTTGTGCGTGTGTGTGTGAATGTGTGGTTGTATGTGTGGTGTGCGTGGTAGGATGAATGACAAAGGAATTCGCGGTGCGTCGCCAAGTTCCGCTCACAACTCCTTCTCAAATAAGAAAGCTAACTATCCACAGTGAGGGCAGGCACTTGTTACGAAACATACAGCCCCCCCCCTCCCCCCCCCCCTGCAATGCTCTTCTCCATTGGAGCATTTGGGTGACCTGCACACTGCAACCCGGTTTAAAATCAACTAATTTAAAATCTGTGCACTAAACTTGTTGTTCGTAAATGACTTGGTTGCTGCACTCCTTACTTCAGAACTGGCAGAAATATGATGACTTCATGATGTCAATGCTTTGTGTCTGACCACAGCCACTAGTAGTAATAGTAGTAACGATGATAATAATAATAATAATAATAATAATTCTGTGCGCAGCACTGCAGTAGCCCTTATGTAGTTACTGCTGTGTCAATTCATTTATCTGTTTCGAAGCGAGTAATGAAGCAATTTCTGGACTACTGCAGGTACTATATACAATTTGGAGAAGACATTTTCTTGAGATATTCAGCATTTGTGACGTATATGTCTCACTTTTATCGTCAACGATGTACAGGCTAACGCACAAGATATGTGTGTACTGGGTGGACTATGTGAGGAACCTCTAACCTCTATCGTATTAATGTTACTAATTGAGAAAAAGTAATTATTGATAACTTATGTAATCAAAATTATTGTCTTACAAAATTGTGATAATAGTAACGATCTTTTGAAAATAATTTAGTTTCATGACTGAAACAGAGTCGAACTCTTTAGTTTTTACCCATGAGAAAATTTCATTTCCCCAGGTTTGGAACCACTCCTCTACCAGTTGATAAAATAGCCCCCTCACCTCAAATTCTTCGAACATCTCCAAATCCTAATACATCCCACAAAACTGAACCCAATTGTCTCTCCAACCCCAACTAATCCTGGGTTGTTGCATCGTCTAGGATATCTCGTTCCACCCTTCTCCACCTCCGCACTCTACATCCTATCCCAAAGCAACTTCAACAGACCTCCTCTTCCTAACCCAGAAATCCGCTATGACATTTACCAAATCGTTCCATCTATTATCCCACTTCCCGCACCCTCTCCTTAGATCACGGCTCCAGTGCCTCTTCCACCCTCCTGACCTGTCCTTGCTCTCTCCTGTTTCACCTCCATTTACACATCCCGCTTCCCCTCACTTCTATGAATAACAATCTATTTTTCTATATTGTCCTATTACCTGTCACCCCTAATTCTTCTTCCTTTCCACCCACGCAATATTACTTGGAGCTGACCGTGACCTTATACAGTAATTTACTGGTGTGCGTAACGACTTCTGTCGTTAGTTTTAATTACGATTACTTTAGTAAGCATTAGAACTATTTATATTTTTTAAAATTTCGGGAAACCGATGTGCCGATATTTAAAACGATATTATTGGCCCTCGGTATATCAGGAGAAAGTATCAATGTATCGATATATCGACGGAAAATTTTTCGACCTACTGGCCTATGAAAATATTGGGTGCTCGTCGTAAATTTACTGCGTTTTAGCGCTGTATATTTAAGTATTGCGTTATTGTTAGATATTCTGTACATCAACAAGCTAGGAGCCTGCTTATCCCCCTTAAAGCAAGAATTGAAAGGAAAAGGAAGCACGTTATCACGTTTGGCGGTAAGCATTTTGCCAACGATGGTAACTGCATGTAAGTGGCACAAGAAACGATGTCCGATGAGTCATCGTTCGGTTTCGTCACATATCGGATTTGTCCGGAACACTTCACGTCCACTTCCCTGTTTTTCATTTCTACAAACGTCAGTGACCTAGCAGTTTGAGTGTCAAAATTGCGTCCTGAAGTTAAGCGTTGCAGTTTCTGATGGTGTCGTCGAGTGCCGATTACGTCAGCATTTCCCCTCTCGCGTCTGCGCCAACTGCAAAGACCAATCTTGTCATTTATACAGGGCGCGTCAGAGGTCCTTGGACATCTTCATAAGTTGGAAGATTAAAGGGAAAATTGAAATGTGATGATGGGAATATAGGTTTGACGTGGGGCCGCAACTTTTGGAGTGAATGTCATTCATGGCCACTGTGGTGTCACCGCCAGACACCACACTTGCTAGGTGGTAGCTTAAATCGGCCGCGGTCCAGTAGTACATGTCGGACCCGCGTGTCGCCACCATCAGTACTTGCAGACCTAGCGCCACCACATGGCAGGTCTAGAAAGACGGACTAGCACTCGGCCCAGTTGTACGGACGACATTGCTAGCGACTAGACGTACGAAGCCTTCCTCTCATTTGCCGAGAGACAGTTAGAATAGCCTTCAGCTAAGTTAATGGCTACGACCTAGCGAGGCGCCATTTGTAACATTGCATGTATCTTAATGAGTCTCACTTGTATCATGAAGATTGCTGTATACCAAAGGATACATTAAAGTTAAGTATATTATAAGCTACGTACTTTTCTTGCTACCATTCAATAGTTATCCTGTTCCAGAATTCACGCCCGTCTGCATTACATCGCGTGCCTTTCGGCTACCTCAGAGTGGCGTGGCTCTTGCTACGCCACAACAGCCACCATCTTGGAATCCGGCATATTGGATTAAAGTCAGTTTTTTCAAATGGGAAGGGGGGAATATGACACATCAAATAACACTCGCTTGAGCTCTGGAACTGAGTGGTGTAATTTGTTTTTGTCTATCGTGTACAGTTTAGAAGTTATTAATGTCCAAAGTTACCTTGATACCGACTCATGTCTCGGGATGGACAACACGTAGAACATGTGTTGTAGCAGTCGGTATGAAGATAATTTCCCAACTTTGAACATTAATAACCTCTAAACTGTACAAGATAGACAAAAACAAATTACACTACTAAATTCCAGAGCTCAAGCGAGTGTTATTTGATGTGTCATACACACTCCTTCCCATTTAAAAAGAAGGCTTGAATCCAAAATGGCGGATTTGAAGATGGCGGTCACTAATGACATTCACTCCAAATGTTGCGGTCCCACATCAAACCTATGTTTCCATCATCACATTTCAATTTTCCCTTTAATCTTCCAACTTATGAAGGTGTCCAAGGACTTTTGACTCACCCTGTATTTTTGTTCGTCATTTGCAGGAACTGTTTCTGAAGAATGCCGATGCGAAGAAATAGCACACTAGTTGCGTTGAAAAAATGTGAAGACATTGGAAATCTTGTTATTCCATTCACACCGCTCCCGCCTCCCTATCCCCACAGTGCGATCGGACCTTTTCTTTGTGCCACCTGTAGTTACTTCACACAGTCATAAAAGGACTGGTCGTGACGAAAGCTCAAAAAGTAGTAAGACTCCCTCACACAGTGAAAATAAATATATGTTCTACTGCAATTTCAAAAGAACAATTTCAAATATTTACAAAAAATTGCTTAAAAATATGATATTAAATAAAAATATCGGCGCTCGATATTGCCATATCGATATCAATATAAAAACGTCGAGGAAAAATATCGATGTTATATATCGACATTTTCTGGGTAAAGTTTCAATAAATCGATAATTTATCAACTGCCCTAGCAAGCATACAGTTCTACCAAGAGGCGCAATGAATTGTTTACAACAAACAGAAGCAGAATAACACACCACATCTATTACTTTAATTCGCTCTAATACATATTGCCTCCAAAAACCAACAGAGAAGATGTATTTGTAAAATCCTGCATGGTGAAGGCTAATCTCAAAACTGGACTGTTAGGACACGTACAGTATGTTTAAAAAAAGTGTCACGTATTCCTGCAAGAGGTAGTATTGATCTAAACTGGAAGAAACGTTCCGAATACAATAAGCATGGAAACTGATACTTGAGATATTGGCCACCCTAAATTCTCATTCCCATCTGCATGTCGCGTACAAGAAGACACTATAGGCAGTTCTGCATTTTATTACCACGCATCCTGCGCATCTTTTAGCCCTTCTTCGCAGTGAATCACACACGATTTGAAACGCACACGCATTGGTCACACGCTCTTGTCACATCTGCACCTTGTCGATGGGTTGGGCGTATACAAATGCCTTTAAATGTCCCCATAACCAGAAATCCTCGAATTCAAATCCGGTAAAGGGGAGACCACGTTACAAGATCCTCCCCCCCCCCCCCCCCCCCCCACTCGCACGATACATAGAAAACGGGGCGGTACTTCGTCGGGCAACAAGTGCAAGGGAACATTTCCAATAGCGGTGGAAATTCATCGTGCAGAAACGATACACAGCACCTGTTAATCTGTTTGGCCCAATGATTGTGCCCTATAAGTATGACCCTTTGTGGCTGTCACCGAAGGTTCCTGCCCACTGATTGATACTGAAGCGGTACTGGTGCCTCAAATGATCCTGGTGTTTTACAAATAATCATGCGCAATGGACTAAGTCGGCCTACACCACCGAGTACCATACATTACTCGTCACATGCAAAACGGTCCATAACTCAACTGGTATTGGGTTCTGGACACGTCATGTAGGAACTTTTCTTAGTTTTTACCAATACTAACTCCTGTAGGAAAATGTGACAATTGTTTTAAACACCCTGGGTTGACACTGACATTGATGGGTACCGTTGGTTGCTTATAGCCGATTTTTGGTTGAAGTTTAGGAGAAATACCACGAAACACGCCTCCAATGAATTTTAATGGTGCTAAGTTAAGAAACAATTATATGAACTAAAATCAGTGAACATATTAAGAGATGTATAGAAGATATCATAGAGAAAATGTTGACATAAAAAAATATCGTTGCCAGCTGTTGACCAAGGAAGCAAGAATTTATTGATGAATGGACAAAATATGAAAACATTATATTAAATCTGACTTCGCATAAATTTTCATATATTTTTCTTTTGTGCTTCATGTAATGGGCCGAGTATGAGGGAAACCATGCCCTTGCGTTTGAGAGAAGATAGTGGAATGGTCAGTATATTTAGACGGCCGTGCCCTATGTTGGGAATATGCTCTAAACAAGTTATTTCTTAATTAATTTTCACGTAATTAAATATATGAATTTCATTCAAGTGGACATAAAGTAAACGAAGCTACTTGTTTATTAAGTAACTATCTGTCGTGGCGGATTACTGCTGGACTGATTGTCTGATTTGAACTCTTCTCTTAATGTGTAATTTTTTTTATTATCTGTTTTCTGACTGCTTTGGCGCGAAGCGCCACGGCTTCCTCTCCTGTGCCAACCTCCCTATCTCAGAATAGCACTTACACAGAAGGTCTTCAATTCTTTGTTGAATATGTTCCAATCTCTTCCTTCCTCTACAGTTTTTTACAACCTACAGCTCCCTCTAGTACCAGGGAACTTATTCCCTGTCGTCTTAACACATGTCTTGTCTTCCTGTCCCCTCTTCTTGTCAGTGTTTCGCTCATACTTCTGTCATTGCCTTTCTGCAGAGAATCGCCTCACGCCTTTTCTTACCAATCTAATTTTCAACATCGTTCTATAACACCACATCTTAAAAGCTTAGACTCTATTCCTTTATGACCCTCCAGTCCATATTGCACTACCAAATAATGCTGTGCTCGAGATGAACATTGTCATAAATTTCCTCCTCAAATTAAGACCAACCTGTCTGGTATGTTCTGACAATAGGCAACCACGACAGGGATCTCATGCACAATGACACGGAAAACAACATGTAGATATGTTTTGAATGCTGAAATGGAGAAATAGTGTAGACTCAAACGGTCCAAATTTTCAGCATAACACGACTAAGACGATATATTTGATCGATACATGACACTTTTCCGGTGAAGCGTAAGAACCAATCCGTAGTGAAATTGTAATGAACTGGACGATTTAAAAAAAACATATTACAGTCTAATGACTCATTTCAAGATTTAAAAACAAAAGTCGTCCGAACAGACATTGAAGGCCCAACGGGCATCACCGGATTGGGTTACGGAGGGCCATGTGGTCAGCACACCGCACTCCCGGCCGTTGTCAGTTTTCGTGACCAGTGTCGCTACTTCTCCATCAAGTAGCTTCTCAGTTGGCCTCACAAGGCCGGAGTCCAATCCGCTTGCCAACAGCACTCGGCAGACCAGGATGGTGACCCATCCACGCGCTAGCCAAAGCCGACAGCGCCTAACTTCGGTGATGTGACGTGAACCGGTGTTACCACTACGGCAAAGCTGTTGGCAAGGTAGAAAAACAGTCGCATTAGTACACTACGACAAAAGGCTTGTTTGCTAATGCGAACTGCCTGTCAGTTTTTGTCAGACCTCATATACGCTGCTGGCAATTAAAACTGCAACACTAAGAAAGACAGCAAATAACGAAATTTTGTGTATTGTCATTTTTTCCGTTTTTTGTCGTTCCTCACTTGTTTCAAAATTCGTGGAGGTATGTTCCGTCTTTGAAAATAAATGAAAGGCGGTTTGTTTTTGCTGTAAGCGTTTCGCTTCTTTTATTCATCACGTTTTCACTATGTGTTAATCTTCCACCTTTTGTTTGTGACGAAAGTTAAATACATATTGATAGTTGGCAACGATACACACAGAAATACACACATGTTGAGTAAAAAATGAAAAGTACAATTGATGTATTGTAATAAACGTGGTTGAAAAAACGCCAGAAATCGGCAAGCTGGAGCAAGGGGACCGAACGAACACATCTCCAGGGCCACACATATGGACTAACAACATTGGAAAACCTAAGTAACACCAAACGATAATTTAACCTCACAAAATTGAGGCTACAGAAGTTGTTTCTCATCTGAAAAACAACAGAAAAAATGGCTCTAAGCACTATGGGACTTAACATCTTAGGTCGTCAGTCCCATAGACTTAGAACTACTTAAACTTACCTAACCTAAGGACATCACACGCATCCATGCCCGAGGCAGAATTCGAACCTGCAACCGTAGCAGCAGCGCGGTTCCAGACTGAAGTGCCTAGGACCGCTCGGCGACAGCTGCCGGCATCAAGAGAAAAAATATGAGGAAATGTAACATAGTAACGATCTGTAATACATAATATATTTATTATATGTATAAAAAGAAACATGTATGACAGGCCACTGAAGATGCTTCGTAAATGAAAGAAGCGAAACACGTCTGACCACAAAAAAACTGCCTTTCATTTAGTTGCAAAGACGGAATATACCTCCATGAATTTTATTTATTGTCCGTATACAGTGTAGGAGGAAGCATACACGATTAAATTATAGGTAATTTGGAGGAACACAAGGGACGAAATTTACTTCAAAGAGCTGCCACCTCTGTAAGCAAAAACGGCTCTAATATGGCTGGACATCAAGCCGAACTGAGGTTTGATAGCGGATATGGGTACATTATTCCGCTTTCCTTTAATTCCATACCGGAACTCATCAATCATAAAGGCTTTCAAGTGTCGGCCCGCCTGCCTCTCGGCAACCCGGGACCTAATGTTTTCACTGAGAGAAAGATGTGGATGACGTGCTGGCCAGGGCAACAGTCCATCACTCTCTGTATCGAGATAGTGCAGAGTAATACGGGGAATATGTAGTCTTGCGTTATCTTGTCGAATAATATCACTGAGACCTCAAAAATAAGGCGCAGCCACTGGTCTTAACACGTCCGAATTAAAAAGCTGCTGTCCAAATTCTCGGGTATGCGAACCAGAGGTGATCGTGTTCTGGGCCTAATGGCGCCCCACATCTGCATGACTGGTGCTGGGCTTGTGTGACGATGACGAATGCAATTTTACATAGTTCGTTCTCCCCAGAGCCTCTAACAGTGGTAACATCAACCGTGTTTGTGTACGCAGAACCAGGACTCACCCGAAAAGCAGCTGACAGACGTCGTCGCACATTGCATGTGGATATTAATTTTTCTTGTTGCAAAAAAAAAAAAAAAAAAAAATTCCTGACGAAAACTACGTGACGTGGCTGTACGATACTGAATGGCCGGGCGAGCAACATGTCTGTCCTCTCGGCCGCTAGTTGTGCAAGCCTACCGTCGGTGGGGTTTAATGGAACTATTGCACATGAACTGCAATTACTCCACTATTCTGTCGTAATTTTCTCTGTGTTCGCGCATCTACAACTTGTACTTATAGCTTTCACTGTTCTCCAGTATTTGCTAAGCAAATCTCAACTTCTTGTTCTACGATGAGGTTCTTGGTACGGTGATTGCATTCGATAAGGACGGCCCGTCTTTAACTATGTGTTTACTGGTTGTACATGGGACCTGACTCTCTAATCAGTTTGAAAGTACAACGGATAGCGCTAACTATAAAGCGAACCGCCGGCCGTTGTGGCCGAGCGGTTCTAGGCGCTACAGTCTGGAACCGCGCGACCGCTACGGTCGCAGGTTCGAATCCTGCCTTGGGTATGGATGTGTGTGATGTCCTTAGGTTAGTTAGGTTTAAGTAGTTCTAAGTTTTAGGGGACTGATGACCTCAGAAGTTAAGTCCCATAGTGCTCAGAGCCATTTGAACCATTTTTTTATAAAGCGAACCAACACATTCAGTAGAGACGGCGGTAACCATCTGTTTGTTCATGGCCATAATTAAGCTAGTATTGACTTTTGTTCCATTAATGTTTTAACTATTCCGCCTGCAATGTCTTACTTAATCCTTCAAAGTATTCTTTTCAGTGGGATTGAACACAATCTGCTCTGAATTTGGGAGGGTAGTGGTAATATGGTTATATCGATATCGAAAAGTGATGCCTCACAATTATCTACTATTTATCTTTCTAAAAATAGCTTTCAATATAAGGTTGTATAATATAGATTTTTTGTATGGTAAACCAGCTACAATAGTATGGATCCTCGGTACGGAAACCACATTTCAAATAATAAAAAGAGTTCATATTTTTTCCTTATTTGGTCTTGTACAGAGAAAAACTTCAGTCAGTTATGGAATAGGGGCATGGATCAGCTTCAATATAGTTCGGCGTAGCAGCATTCAACATAACCTGCACACATGAAGACCTGCAGGAGGGGGGGGGGGGGGGGTGTCGGAAGTTTTGAATTCCGACAAATTGCACAAAGTTATACTGTCGGAAACGGAGCAAAACAGAGATTCCCGAGGGGTTTTTGTGCATTTGCACATTGATGAATACCCAAATTATGTTTTACACTGTCAGTAAGGGCCACCATATCTGATGTTCTCTTAAATAAGGCTGAGATAGATTGACTCAACAAAGAAAAACGTAGCAGCGTTCAAAATCTGATACATTAATGGACTTGGCTTTGATTGACCATTATTTCATACCAAGGGACTAGCATGGTGAAGTAAATGGTGAGAACTCATGGAGTTCATTAGCACTCACAAAGACAACTTAGAGAAAAATACCAAATTATTACGTAAAACGTGGCTGAGGGGCACCAGAAGCGTTATATCGAACTGCGAAAGGTTAGACAACATCTGAATTTCTCTCTAATTAGGTATTTCATTACTACTGCCACACATCGTCAAGTCTCACTTACAGAGAATTAAGTCAAACTCATCGAAAATTTTCACAAACAGGTCTCAAATTTTTCAAAATAAATTTTATAAAACATTAAAGCAATTTAAAACACTGTGATACGTTACGTGGACGTGGAACATATTTCTCACGCACACGTGGTGAGCGCTGCAGCTCCAGATTTCACACACACACGTGGTGAGCACTGTACCTACAGTACAAGTCGCAAAGAAACGACCCTGAATTCATCGAAAAACTAAATAAAAGTACTCTGCCCCCGATACTATTTACTGTACTAACATTTAACGTGATTTACCGCCCGCAAAACCTTGAATTTCTACTCGTTCCCAGAATTGGCGTGAACATGTGCTCATGGCCACATTACAAAAAAACCTGCGTAAATTTCAACGTTATGCCATATAGACTATAGTTAAAAGGTGACAGCTTTTCACATTCTCTCACATGAAGAAATTTCTCCCCAGTTAATCACAAAATAAAGTGCAGAGCTGATGGCCAACATTCAGTCTCAACGGTCACAACCACAAACTGTCCATTACTTCAAAATGGTTCAAATGGCTCTGAGCACTATGGGACTTAACATCTCAGGTCACCAGTCCCCTAGAACTTAGAACTACTTAAACCTAACGAACCTAAGGACATCACACACATCCATGCCCGAGGCAGGATTCGAACCTGTGACCGTAGCGGTCGCGCGGTTCCAGACTGAAGCGCCTAGAACCGCTCGGCAACCAGCGGCCGGCTGTCCATTACTCTATGCCATCAAAATATACGATAATTAAACGGTCTTCTAACACTTCCTTGACTACAGTGACCGTAAACGACACATTGCAAACGTTATCGATGATGATATTTATAATTTTTTTCAGCCCATCCAACAGTGCCGAAAACATGGCGGACTAACTATTTGAAACTACTTGGAGAGAAACGCCTCTTATTGGCTTTAGCCACCTGACGCCCTCTGCTCTCGATTCTGTCAGTCTTTTACCACAGCTCACACGCAATCTCTTACCTTATATTTCTCCGCAGGCTATACTTTGGCAAACCCACTCCCTTCAACTATATTTGGTTAGTTCCTCACCTATCTGCATCCCATTACATTCAAATTTCATGCTATCACACGCTCGTGGAAGGTTATAGACAGGAAATGGGAAGTGTGACACATTAAAATAAAGCACATATGGATCCATTGTCATGTCCAAAGGCCATATTTCATGAGTATTAAATAGAGAGAATTCCCATTATGCCACAGAGTACTACGGCAATCAACCTAGTGACACTCAGATATCATTGGCATGCAAATGTTTAAATGGATCGTACTAACAGTAATACTTCAGTAGCATGGGGCTACTGAGAAAGGGCATGTCTTTGAGTGTGTCCTTCTGAGATCACAGATACCTTATTCGCATGACAGTCGTAGGTACCCGATCAGTGCGAATAGCAACATCACGTATCGAAAAACGAAAGTCTCGGTAGAGCACGATCCTGCAATTGTTGAATTCAGACACAAGTGTCTGGAGACGGCCTGGACAGAGGTGGGACTGATGGTTTGGGGTGCCATTTCTTTTCATAGCGAGATTCTTTTGGTTGTTATCCGCAGCACCCATTACAGCTCAGCGATGTGTCGACGGTATTCTACGCCCCGTTTGTTGCCGTTCATGGCAAGCCATCCTGGACTTACATTTTAGCCAGATAATGCCCGTCCGCACACGACGAGATTTTCTACCGCTTGTCTTTGCTTGCCAAACCCTACCTTGGCCAGCAAGATCGCCGCATCTCTCCCTAATTGAGAACGTTTGGAGCATTATGGGCAAGGTCTTCCAGCCAGCTAGACAGTTTGACGATCTAACTCACCAGTTGGACAAAATTTGGCACGATGTCCCTCTGGAGGACGTCGAACAACTCTGTTAATCAATGCCAAGCCAAATAACTGCTTGCGCATCGATGGGGATGAAATGATGAAGATTAGGACAACACAACACCCAGTCCCTCAGCGGAGAAAATCTCCGACCCAGCCGGGAATCGAACCCGGGCCCTCGGGATTGACATTCTATCGCGCTGACCACTCCGCCAACGAGGGCGGACAACCATTCACTAGCAGACGTCTTTTGACTAGGAAAGTCCTCTCTACCTGTGATATCTGCTTTTTAAGTCCTTAGTCATTTATTAGTCTGCTTCCAAGGTAGCACAGTTCTTTCATTTCGTCCACTTCGTCGTCCCTTCTCGTTTCTGCTAGTCCTAATTACTTTCGTCTTTCTTCGCTTTATTCTCAGTCCTTAGTTTCTGCTCATTAGACTGTTCATTCCATACAACAAGTGCTGCAGTTCTTCCTCACTTTCAAAGATGATAGCGATATCATCATCGAATCTTAACAAGGATTTCCTTTCACACTGGATTTCAGTTCCACTCCTAGGCCGTTTTGGTTTCTTCTACCAAATCAATCCAACACAACTCCACTCATAACCATTTATTTTATTTCTGTCACTACTTCCTTTATGTGTAGATTCAACATTAGGGGCAAAAGACCTTGTTAATTTGAACACTTCGTTCATGGTATTCCATCCTTATTGTTCCCCTTGGGTCTCGTATATGTTGTAGGTATATTACCGATCTTTCCTATGACTTTTATCTATTATTATGAGAATTTCGAATATCTTACCGAACGAAGTGACTCAGTCGTTAGCACACTAGACTCGCATTCGTGAGGACGACGGTTCAAACTTGCGTCCGGCTAACCAGATTTAGATTTTCATAGTTTCTGTTGTGTATGAAGTTCTGTTGTGTACAAGGGTAAGGAGACCGACCGTGCCCTTTCTAAGGAACCATCTCCGCATTTGCCTGTGGCGATTTAGAAAAATCTAACATCTAGTTTTCATAGTTTCTAACATCTCTGGTCTGTCTCACAGACGATGGCTCTGTCATCTCCCAATGTTCGAGAGGACCGTTAATCGACTGAAGACTGCTGCATCCAAATCAAGTCACTCCATGATATGGCCAAGTGATCGTAGGCGTTCGTTTGTTGGATATGTTACCTTTTATTTCTGCAAACGTACGTGACAAAAATTTACTCTGTTTCAGGTAACCTTATCGATTCTGAATACTGTAGAATACCGTACTGCAGGTAGCTGCGACCAGTCATAACTCCTAAAACACATGCCGGTTGTTGTCTGTTTTTTTTTGTGATAGACTGTTTCTACACATATACAGGGTGGTCCATTGATCGTGACCGGGCCAAATATCGCACGAAGTAAGCGTCAAACGAAAAAACTACAAAGAACGAAACTTGTCTAGCTTGAAGGGGGAAACCAGATGGCGCTATGGTTGGCCCACTAGATGGCGCTGCCATAGGTCAAACGGATATCAATTGCGTATTTTTAAATAGGAAGCCTCATTTTTATTACATATTCGTGTAGTACGTAAAGAAATATGAATGTTTTAGTTGAACCACTTTTTTCGCTTTGTGATAGATTGAGCTGTAATAATCACAAACATATGGCTCACAATTTTAGACGAGCAGTTGGTAACAGGTAGGTTTTTTAAATTAAAATACAGAACGTAGGTACGTTTGAACATTTTATTTGGGTTGTTCCAATGTGATATATGTACCTTTGTGAACTTATCATTTCTGAGAACGCATGCTGTTACAGCGTGATTACCAGTAAATACCACATTAATGCAATAAATGCTCAAAATGATGTCCGTCAACCTCAATGCATTTGGCAATATGTGTAACGACATTCCTCTCAACAGCGAGTAGTTCGCCTTCCGTAATGTTAGCACATGCATTGACAATGCGCTGACGCATGTTGTCAGGCGTTGTCGGTGGATCACGATGGCAAATATCCTACAAATTTCCCCACAGCAAGAAATCCTGTGGTGTCAGATCCGGTGAAAGTGCGGGTTATGGTATGGTGCTTCGACAACCAATCCACCTATCATGAAATATGCTATTCAGTGCCGCTTCAACCGCACGCGAGCTATGTGCCGGACATCTATCATGTTGGAAGTACATCGCCATTCTGTCATGCAGTGAAACATCTTGCAGTAACATCGGTGGAACATATCGTAGGAAATCAGCATACATTGCACCATTTAGATTGCCATCGATAAAATGGGGATCAATTATCCTTCCTCCCATAATGCCGCACCATACATTAACCCGCCAAGGTCGCTGATGTTCCACTTGTCGCAGCCATCGTGGATTTTCCGTTGCCCAGTAATGCATATTATGCCGGTTTACGTTACCGCTCTTGGTGAATGACGCTTCGTCGCTAAATAGAACGCGTGCAAAAAATCTGTCATCGTCCCGTAATTTCTCTTGTGCCCAGTGGCAGAACTGTACACGACGTTCAAAGTCGTCGCCATGCAATTCCTGGTGCATAGAAATATGGTACTGGTGCAATCGATGTTGATGTAGCATTCTCAACACCGACGTTTTTGAGATTCCAGATTCTCGCGCAATTTGTCTGATACACCTACTTGGGTATCATCATTTGTTGCAGGTCGTGGTTGACGTTTCACATGTGTCTGAACACTTCCTGTTTCCTCAAATAACGTAACTACCCAGCGATCGGTCCTGACACTTGGATGATGTCGTCCAGGATACCGAGCAGCATACGTAGCACACGCCCGATGGGCATTTTGATCACAATAGCCATACATCAACACGATATCGACCTTTTCTACAATTGGTAAACGGTCCATTATAACACGGGTAATGTATCACGAAGCAAATACCGTCCGCACCGGCGGAATGTTACGTACTTATACGTTTGTGACTATTACAACGCCATCTATCAAAAAGCGAAAAAAGTGGTACAACTAAAACATTCATATTTCTTCACGCACTACACGAATATGTACTAAAAAATTGGGGTTCCTGTTTAATAAAACGCAGTTGATGTCCGTTTGACCTATGGCAGCGACATCTAGTGGGCGAATCATAGCGCCATTTGTTTTCCCCCTTGAAACTAGACGAGTTCAGTTCTTTGTAGATTTTTCGTTTGATGCTTATTTCATGAGATATTTGGCCCGGTCACTATCAATCGACCACCCTGTGTACGCAAACACACAGCAAGATACAAAGCGACACACCACGATGAAATTATTCCAATGGGACGGAAATAGGTAGATGTATTATACATGTGCTGACAAAAAAATGATTACACTTTCAGAGAAATTGAATAGTTAGTTCAGGAGGTAGAGCTTCACAAACTGAGAAAGTCCGTAACGCGATGGTCCACCTGTAGCCATTATGTACGGAGCTATTCGGCTTGGCATTGATTGATAGAGTTTCCGGATGTCCTCCTGAGGGATATCGTGCCAAATTCCGTCCAACTGCCGAGTTAGATGGTCAAAATCCGGGGCTGGTTGGAGGGTCCGCGCGTAATGCTCCAAACGTTCTCAGCCGGGGAGTGATTCGAAGACCTTACTGGCCAACGTACGATTTGGCAGGCACGAAGACAAGCAGTAGTAACTCTCGCAGTGTGCGGGTGGGCATTATCTTACTGAAATGAAAGTCAAGAATGGATTGCCATGAAGTTCAACAAAACGGGGCGTAGGATATCATAGACGTACTGCTGTGCTGTAAAGGTGCCACGGATGACAACCAAAGGGATTCTAATATGAAATGGAATGCACCCCAGACAATCCCTCTTTGTTGTCGGGCCATATGGCAGGTCGACAGTCAGCTTGGTATACCACTGGCGTCCTCGGCGACTCCAGTCACGTCTTCGCTGGTCACCGGGGATCTTTGAAGGGTGACTCATCACTGAAGACTATTCTGCTCCAGTCAATAAGATTCCAGGCCGAATGTGCCCGATACCACTGCAAACGGGGTTGTTGGTGTAGAAAAGCCACTGGTAGTCGGCGCAAGCGGTACCGTCACGTTCTTGTGGCCACTGAAGCACCAGTTGCACTTTGGATCGATGATAATGATGAATTCGGGGATTTGAGTGCCTTTCTGACGATTGCTTGGTCATCATATTCTCTAGGCTACCGCTCCGTTCTTAAAGCTGTGTTTGGCCATGGTCACCAGTTCCTGCCAGCATCATTGAATAGTGACATCACTCCTACTCAAATGTCAAGCAATTCAACGATTACTCCAGCCAGCTTCGCTGAGTCCAAGTACACGTCATGTCTCAGATGCTTACGTCTACGAATATTATTCATGCGCCTCGCTGAGAGACATAGTTACTGTCCAACCGAGTACACAGAATGAAATTCTCAAAGACTTTATGCATTGTTATCGACGTGTTCCCTGTTTACTGTCCATGAATTAATCCATCGGCCGCCAAAGTTTACTATTTTGCTTTTTCCGTCGATACCTGTGTAAATGTCAGATAGTAAGCAAATTGCATAGCATCCCTTGAAATGTTCACGGTGTGTTCGTCTTCAGGGAAAAAAAGAAGAATATATTTAACTTTCTGTCGACGATGTGCCCATCAGAGACGGGGAAGATCCTCGAATTGGTTAAAAAAAAATGGTTCAAATGGCTCTGAGCACTATGAGACTTAACATCTGTGGTCATCAGTCCCCTAGAACTTAGAACTACTTAAACCTAACTAACCTAAGGACATCACACACATCCATGCCCGAGGCAGGATTCGAACCTGCGACCGTAGCGGTCACGCGAATTGGATCAGTAAGCGGCATAGATTCTGTAGTGGACTTTCTTTTAAGAAACTATTTCGTCATTCTTTCCTTTTCTTTCTTTCTTTTGCTACTGCCTTTATCCCGCAGTTGCCCAGGGTCGGCAGCGTTAAGTACGGAATTGGCATGGTTAATTTTAAGGGGTGGCCGGATGTCCTTCCTGCCGCCACCCCATACCCCCCGGGACGGAAGTAGTGTACCCCAGCTGTCTGTGTCTAGTGTAAATCGTGAAATAGTGTGTATGTCTTTCAAATGTCTGCGAGTCGTGGAACTGAGGCGGGACGTGGGGACCAGTCCAGTATTCACCTAGTAGGATGTGGAAAACCGCCTAAAAACCACATCCAGGCTGGCCGGCATACCGGCTGTCGTCGTTAATCCGCTGGGCGGATTCGATCCGAGGCCAGCGCGCCTACCTGAGTCCAGGAAGCAGTGTGTTAGCGATCTCGGCTTCCCTGGTAAACTAGTTCGTCATTCGCCTTAAGTAAAAGAGATAAATAATGATAAATATAAATAAGGATAGGCTGATCGAATTTTTAACACCCTGCCCCTACTTAATAACGGTAGTTTCGTTCTTCAAGCACTGCTGTGTATCTCTTGATGCAGTGGGGAACCCCACTTTGAGGTTGTCTAAGGCTGGTATTACGCTATCAAATTTCTTTCTCCAATGTTTTTGTCAAACATCTTCGTCAAAGAAATTTGATGGTGTAATAGGGAACTTTGTCAAATGTCGTCAAATATTTGATCAAATCGAGGCCCTCGCTGTAGATTTGATCAAAGAAGTCGCTTGTCTTCTGTTCCCTGCATCGTGACTTGCTACCACATGGAGCGCTAGCATCGCTGCAGCGTTCTGTCATCTGTAGTGTTTTTATAAACATTGCTGGTAAATACAATTGGTGTGTACCGACAACTACAAAATTAATAGAGATCTATGAAGCTGATGAGGCGCTTTACAACGTGAGGCACCCTAAATACAAAACTAGATCAAGAAGATTGGAGACCTGACCCGACCTAACCTAACCTAACTCTCTCCTGTAGCAAGGAATCGGAGTGTTACAGTGAGCTTGTCTTCTGCAGTTATAGCAGTTCTTAAGTGAGTATTGTGGTTTGTGATATGAGGATACACTTCACTGAGCACATACAGAAATACAGAAATGTATGCTCATCCATTCTTAAGTAATTGATGTATGACTTGACGTCCTCCACTATAAGCTCACGTAACAAGTTTTGAATGCTTTTAACGTGTCGTCGTAAAACCCACGGCTTCACCCAGCTAGGTTTCCTTCTTTTTCCGCCGCTTCTCTTCCCCATGTGCACACAGTGCAATTGTGGTACATGCAACTGCTGCGGATAATAGCAAGTTGTTGTTGTCAGCCATCTTGAACTTTGACGTAAAATATTATGACAGTGTAATACCCCTTTTTAGCGCCGTGTCAAAGATCTTTGTCAAATATATATGACGAATATTTGATCACATCTTTGATCAAATCTTTGACAAAGAAGTTTGATAGTGTAATACGGCCTAAGGAAGAATGAAACAAATCGTCAGCTGTAGTGGCTGAAGACTTCTGGTACAAGGATTCATCTTCGTTCTGTGAATGGTCTAGTCAAAGAGAGCAGAGGAGCGGACAGAGTTTCAGGGCACTCTCTTGCCCTTGGGTTGGGAAACTGTATCTAAAAGGCGGAAGAATGAGCACTGATCAGCAGCATGAGGATGCAGAAGCAATGGAAACGACGTATTAAAGATACATAATGTATTTTTTCACGAAGCGTGGCCTGTAATTGAAAAAGTATTATGATAATCTTTCCATTGGGAAAGGTTTCCGGATTATTCCCCCTTTTGAAGTTTTGGGAGGGATTTCCAAGGGATTCGTAACTATGAGAAAAAGACTGAGTAATCAACGAAGTGTTACTTTCTATGAGTAGTAGTGTCGAATGTCCGAAGTCTGAATGTAGTAGCGAATCTAGAAAATCTGAAAAGGGAAATACAAACGCTCACTGTAGATAGTTTGAGTTTGAGTGAAATGAGGCCGAAAGAAGATCAAGCTTTCTGGAAAGACGAATGTGGGATAATATCAGGAGCAGAAAATGTTGTAACTGGAGTAGAATTCGCTATGAAAAGGAAGGTGGGGTAGAGAGTGAGCAGAAGATGGAGAGATATACAAGGTATATGAGGGTACTGAACGTGTAATTCAGTATACAAAGGGAGATGGAAATCTAATAATCACAGACGAGTGGAAAGTTGTGGTAGGTTAACGAACCAAATCAATTACGGGAGAATATGAGCTCTGCGGAACCAGTGAGAGGGGAGAAAGGGTAATTAATTTTCAAAATGAATTTTATGTCTGTATCATACCTCGCGGGCCACCAACGGCGTGTTGGGTCTCTCTTCATGGGATCTTTTCTATCTGAACTAGCAGTCCTAACTTGTAAGAGTCCCTGATTGATAAACAATAGTCAAGAATCTGTCAAAATAGAGCCTTGTAAGCCACTTCTTTACTGGTTGACTTACATTTTCTTAAGATTCTCCCTATGAATCTCAGTCTGGCGTCTGTTTTTGCCGTTTGTTTGATGTGGTCATTCCTCTTAAGGTCTCTCTGAACGTTTACTTATGGGTATTTTACGGTAGATACTGTTTCCAACAATTGTTCATCAATAATGTACTTGTACAGTAGTAAATTTCTTTTGCTTTCTATGTGCAATGTTTTGCATTTATTTATTTTCAGGGTTAACTGCCAGAGCCTGCACCATTCATCAGTCATCTGCAGATCATTCTGAAAATCGAATACTGTTTCTGGTATTCCCGTTTTCTTGTAGACAACTGCATCATCTTCGTACTTTCTTAAAGAGCTTCCGACGCTGTCTACTTATTCATACATACTTATTCATATCACACTTCCTTGGGGTACTCCGGGAATTACGAGTACATTTACGTCCGTTGATTTTATTCCATTAGCAGCGACGTCTGTCTGTCTGCCTGCGAGGAAATCTCGAATCTAGTGGTCCGATACTTGGTAAGCTCGCA
This sequence comes from Schistocerca cancellata, assembly GCF_023864275.1. Lineage (NCBI taxonomy): Eukaryota > Metazoa > Arthropoda > Insecta > Orthoptera > Acrididae > Schistocerca > Schistocerca cancellata. Next base: position 548,710,365 of record NC_064630.1, on the reverse strand, counting down.
TTTTTTTTCGCTAAACGGTAGTACGGGACGGTGTAAAATGCCTTTCTGAAGTCTAAGAACACGGCTTCAACCTAAGCGCCGTTGCCTGCAGCCCTGGAACTTACTGAGAAACATAACGAGCGAGCGAGTTCCACTAGTAACAGCAAATACGTTGTTCAGAAATCACAAGAGCAAGAGGTATACGGGGAAAAGGAGATACGAGAAGATCTAGCTGTATCACATCGTGGTCAAATATTGGATTGTAAGGCATACTCATAAGCAGATATAGGCTCACATTGCAATTTAGTATTGTGCTGAGGAATGATGAGTCACATTTGTAGTTTGCTAAGGCTGTAGGTACTGCGATAATGAATTCAACAATACTCTCTTCAGTTGGAAGGAAGGACATCTCTGAAATGGGCAATCACAAAATTCAACAAAGAAATGCAGATACGAGGAAGGTAACAACGAAGAAATCTTGGATAGTAGAAAAAATACTTGAACTGATTGGCGAAAGTAGGTCGCACAAAGACATTGAGGAAAACACAGGTGTAAATAAATACAGCTCACTTAGGAATAAAATAAAAAGAAAGCGTAGGGAAGCCAATGCGCATTGGCTGCAGAAAAAATGCGGAGAAAGAAACGATCCTAGCCATGACAAGAAAGACACGTCACTCAGCGGCCAGACATCACACGCTCCTCCTTAGTTTATTTATCTAAATGTTCAGTGGATTATAACTGGAATTTCTCTATGATGTAAATTAAATGTTATAGCAAACTTTCTCAGCGGAAAATATGGCTACACAAAGATGTGTCCACTGTCGTTAAACGAATGATGACCGTCTTGTAATCACGGGACTGGAGGCACCGATTGCTACCTTTTCAAAATGTCTGAACGATATTACACTGCCATTGTTTAGTGCAGCTTCGGTCAAGACTTAATATATACACGAACTTGAACTGGTCAGAGTAACTCAATGTGTTAAAGCAGACTACAGCAATGTTCAGTTGAAGCTATTATTCAGTCCTATTCCTTCACCCTTACTTATTAAAATCAGCTCCTTTGTGTTATGTTATTAAGTACTGGAGAATAAGGTAATAGAGGAACAGCGTGGTTTCAGATTTGGGAGATCAACTGTTGATTCATACTTGCAGTGCGGCAGCTCCAAGAGCGCCACTATGGATTTGGCCAAGACCTTTCTTGATATAGAAAAGACATTTAATAGCGTCTGTAGAATAAAGGTGTAGGAAACAAAAGAAGGGGAGGGACTGGAAAAAAGACGACCCACAAAAAATCAAAGAAGTAATATACATAAGTTACTATATCGCAATACTGATCTATGCATCTGAAACTCCAAGAAGATACAAGTAATGGAGATGCGAAATAAACAACTAAGAGGAAGATCAAGGAATAGATGGCTGACAGTTATGGAGGAGTGTGTTGAGAAAAGAGGAGGCAGTGGGAAAACAGGACTAGATGGCGAGGCTGGCTTTCCAAACACACCCAGCCTTTGGTTGGAAACTATTCGAGATGATAAATTAAGTATTTTATTTATTAACTAATTATTGTATTAAGTACTTAGTACTCGTATTTAGAAAGCAATTTATATAAATAATGTTTTATTCTGCTTTGAACTGAGCACTTCTTTTCAACTACTTTGTGTTGTGTGCACGGGTCTGAATGCTGTGTGGATATGCTCATGTGTTTCTGTGCGTGAGTGTGCTTCTGTCTCCATCTGCTGCGGCCAAGATGGCGCCATGTACCTCTGTTATGTGAAACTGTTTTGTCATTCAGCGTCGTATAGCGTTCCTCAGTGGTTTTATTGTTTATTTATTTATAGTGTTTCATTATGTTCAGCTGAGTAATGTCATCCATAGCGATTACGCCGTTGTTCTCGACTGACTCAGTTCGATTAGAAACTAAGATCAGAGGTCGCGCATGCCGACCGTCCATCGTGCCATCCTCTGCCACATGGTCATTGGATGTAGTACGGATGGCCGTGGCGTCAACATACCGCTTTCCTGGTCGTTGTCGGCTTCCGGACTTCAAGGCCGCTGCTTCTCATTCTAGTCGCTCTTTCATTTGTTATCGAGAGGCTGAGTGGACACGGCTTCAGTCCTTCCACCAAGCAAAAATCTCTGGCAGTACCGTAAACTGAATCCGAGGTCCTCCGCATTGCAGTCAGACGTGCTAATCACACAGATACGGAGGCGGACGAATGAGTTTGTACTTAGCGGTGGAGTGAATACCAAAATTTTCATAATTAATTTTGTATACGCGCTAATGGTGTCAACTACTCATTGTGGACAGAACAAGGTGTCTTGAGTGTTAGAATCCACTGAGAAGACAAAAGTCATGGGATAGTGATGTTCATATATGTAGATGGCGATAATATCGCGTACACAAGGTATAAAAGGGCGGTGCATTGGCGAAGCTGTCACAGCCTACACTCAGATGTATCATGTGAAAAGTTTTCTGACGTGATTATGGCCGCACGACGAGAATTAACAGATTGCGAACGTGGAATTATAGCTGAAGCTACACGCGTGAGACATTCCGTATTGGGAATAGTTGGGGAATTCAATATTCCGAGATCCAGAGTGTTAAGAGTGAATGATAAATAATTGAAACCCTCAGCTGCCGACAGGTGTTGCTGATATACCTCGATAGGGACAGCTGTCCCAATTGAGGTATATCAACAACACCTGTTGGCACCTGAGGGTTTCGATTAATTATCATTTATTCTAGAGAAGCTGCACGGTCATCAATGGTGTCTGTTCTTTCGAGAACAGTTACTATCTTCATCTATAGTTAAAGGCTACCCAGCCATTGACTTTCGTCTGTGCGAATGCGCACAGGTTGCTCGAACTCTTACGGGAACGGTCACCTTAGTGTGCGCGAGTAATGAGTGGATGGGCAAAAATCTATTAGGTACATTACGTATATAGATTATGGACAGTGAGTCTCACGGGAAGCGTACAAGGGATAAGTCCCTACAGTCGCGCTTTTCGTCTGTGTCCTCGGTGTCTCAGATGGATAGAGCTTCTGCCATGTGAGCAGGAGATCCCGGGTTCGAGTCCCAGTCGGTGCACACATTTTCAGCTGTCCCCATCGAGGTATATCAACAACACCTGTCGGCAGCTGAGGGTTTCAATTAATTAGCATTTATTCTAGAGAAGCTGCACAGTCATCAATAGTATCTGTTCTTTCGAGAACAGTTACTACCTTCATATATTTTTAAGAGTGAACTGAAATACCAAATTTCTGGTATTACCTGTCACCATAGACTACACAGCGGTAGCGGCCTACACTTATCGACCGCGAGCAACGGGGTTTGTGTAGAGTTGTCAGTCCTAACAGACAAGCAACACTGCTTGAAATAACCGCAGAAATCAATGTGGGATGTACGAAAAAAGTATCCGTTAGGAGAGTGTCGCAAACTTCAGCATTAATGGACTATGGCCGCAGACAACCAATGCGAGAGCCTTTGCTAACAACACGACATCGCCTGAAGCGCCTCTACTGGGCTTGTGACCATATCGGTTGGACCCTAGATGGCTAGAAAACGTTGACCCGGTCAGATGAGCCCGAATTTCAGGTCGTAAGAGCTGATGGTAGAGTTCGAGTGTGTCGCGGACACCACGCAGCCATGGACACAAGTTGTCAACAAGGCACTGTCAAGCTGGTGGTAGCGCCAGAAAAATTTGGGGTGTCTTTCATTGGAATGGGCTGGGTCTTCTAGTTCAACAGAAACGATCGTTGACTGGAAATGGTTATGTTCGGCTACAATCTGCAGCCATTCATGGAATTTTTATGGATGACAATGCGCCATGTCTCCAGGCCACAGCTGTTCGCGATCGTTTTGAAGAACATTGTGAACAATGCGAGCGAATGATTTGGCCACTGAGATCGCCTGACATGAATCCCATCGAACATTTATGAGACATAATCGAGAGGTCAGTTCGAGCACAAAATCCTGCAGAGGCAATACTTTCACAATTATGGACGGCTGTAAAGGCAGCCTGACTCAACATTCCTGCTGGGGGCTTCCATCGACTTGTTGAGTCCATGCCACGTCGAGTTGCTACACTACACTGGGGACATGGATGTCCGACACGATATTAAGAAGTGTCATCTCAGTGTAAGTTTGCTTGGAGCGTTCCGCTGAACGTTCCGTACGCTGAGCTACGTCAGAGGTAGGCTAACTAAGACGTCAGTGTGTTGTGGGCGCGGTCACTGACCCCTAAGCTATGCCACAAGGCGGAATAAAAGAAGCGCCGCTGCTGGCGTTGTCCCGGATACTCGGAGCGTGGGTGGTCGTATCTGACGGTCCATCGCTCTTCCCTGCCCTGACAGGTGACAGCTGGCAGCTCGCTAGGTTAGGAGCTCCCGGGCCTCAGACACGCTGACGGATGCCACCACAGCAAACCCGTTTCTCTACGGCCAACGCGGCGCTGACGGCGCGGAGGCAGATAAATCGTCCAGTTTCACGATTTACCTCGCCGTTTTTAGTTTGACAGTAGATCTATACCGATGCCCTTCGTCTTTCCTAGAGGGACGCTAACTTATCTACGGCAAAATACCCTATTTAAAAGTACCTGGAAACCCCTACGTAATGCGGAATTGACAGATATGTAAACTGCAGCCAGTGAAGTTTGCACCTAATCGGAACTCTGTTAAATCTGCACCCACTTTACCTGAAAATTACAAAATTACCTGCGCATTATGTCACAGACTACCTGCACCCCGAGTCCTCGTTCACTCCCTCCATACGCTTGCAGTGGGGTGCTGTGAGGCCCTGTCCGAGCCGCGTCGACGCCTCTAGTCAAACGACCAACGTGAACCAAATATACTAGGTTGGTCGGCTGGTTAGTTGGTTGATTTTGGGGGAGAGGACCAAACAGCGAGATCATCGGTTCCATCAGATTGGGGAAGGATGAGGAAGGTAATCGGCCGTGCCCTTTCAAAGGAACCACCCCCTAATATCCCTGAAGCGATTTACGGGAATCGCCGGTCACAGTGGCCGAGCGGTCCTAGGCGTTTCAGTCTGGTACCGCGCGACCGCTACGGTCGCAGGTTCGAATCCTGCCTCGGGCATGGCTGTGTGTGATGTCCTTAGGTTTAAGTAGTTCTAAGTTCTAGGGGACTGATGACCTCAGCTGTTAAGTCCCATAGTGCTCAGAGCCATTTACGGGAATCACGGAAAACCTAAATCAGGATGGACGGACGCGGGTTTGCCGTCGTCCTCCAGTGTGCTAACCACTGCGCCGCCTCACTCGGTCGAAATATCCTACTGCCGAAAGAAGAGCAACAACGCCACCAATTATCCACCTAACGCTTTACGATATTCCCTCTCACTGACGCTTATGGCACTGCTTTTACTTCTTTTATATCCTGCTTATCCTCCTTTTATGATGCAAAATCAACATCTAAATCTACACGACTAACCTGCAATTTACATATAGGTGCCTTGCAGAGCTTTTCACTTTCACCCTATTTCTCTACCGTTCCACCCTCGAACTGCGCATGGGAAAGACGAACATCTTTGCGTATTTTATCACAATAATCATTTCTCCCTGTGGAGGTCGGCGTCATTTGGAGGATAAGGTTGGAGATTGAAATTGAGTGTGAACATTTCGCCACGATGAAAAACATCTTTGTTTTACTGATTTCCACCCCAACTTGCGTATGATATTCGTGGCACTCTCTTCTCTATTTCGCAATAATAAAAAAAGAGTTGTTCTTCATTGAACTTTTTCGATGTCCTCCGTCAATTCAATCTTATACAGATCCCATACTGCACAGCAATACTCTAGCAGAGGACAGATAGCCCTAGTGGAGGAAGTCTCTTCGATAAACCTTTTCCATCTTCTAACTGCACTGCAAATAAGAAGCAGGCTTTGGTTCGCCTTACCCATAACATTATTTTTGTGAGCGTCCGATCTTAAGTTGTTCATCATTGCAATTCCTAGTTATTTAGCTGGGCTGACAGCTTTTGCATTTGTGTGATTTATCATGTAACCGAAATTTAACGGGTTCCTTTTAGTACTCTTGTGAATGACCTCAAATTTTTCATTATTTAGGGTCATTTGCCCCTTTTCGCACCATATATCTTGTCTAAATTATTTATAGGTGCCCTTGAACTTAGGACTATTTTGCTAGACGGCAAATGACGGCATCATCTGCAAACAGTCTCGGAGGGCTGTTCAGATTGCCTCCTAAATCTTATATATACATTAGCACCACCAGAGGGCCTGTAATACTTTCTTCGCGAACGACAGAGGCATCATCTGCTTTATTCGATGACTCTCCGTCAGTTACTACGAACTCTGACCTTTATAACAGGAAATCACGAATCCTGTCGCACAACTGAGACGATAATCCATAGGGATGCAGTCTGATTAGAAACCACTTGTGAGGAACAATGTCAAAAGCCTTCTGGAAGCCTACAAATATGGAATCAATCTGCGACACCCTGCCGGGACCATGCAGTATCTCGTGTGAATGAACAGCTATTTGTGTTTCAGAACAATGATATTTTCCGAATCCATGCTATGTGTCAATAGACAGTTTGAACACAGTTTATGATCCAAAATCCTACTGGAAATCGGCGTCAGTGAAGTAAGTCTGTAATTCAACGGATTACTGTAAATGGTTTTATTCGACTACTTGGAAACCATTTGCAGCAATTCATGAACTTTATGTTCCCAAACACCGATGGGATTTTTATGATTAACAATGCACCATGTTACAGGGCCACAATTGTTCGCGAGTGGTTTAAAGAACACTCTGATAATTCAAGCGAATGATTCGGCCAGCTAGATCGCCCGACATGAATCCCATCGGTCATTTATGGGACATAATCGAGAGGTCAGTTCGTGCACTGTATCCTGCATCGCAACAATTTCGCCGTTATGGACTGCTATAGAGGCAGCGTGGCTCAGTATTTTTGCGTGAGACTTCCATCGACTGTAGAATCCGTACCACGTAGATTTACTGCACAACAACGGGCAAAAGGTGGTCCAGCACGATATTAGACGGCATCCCATGACTTTTGTCACCTCAGTGTAATCCGCTGTATCCTGCGTACCATCGGATCAATATCTCTGTATAAGCTCGAATCTCTGTACCTTTTCCGTCATCATTTGAACCGATACATGTTGGAGGCAATACTATGCAAGTGGCACTTATATTCTTTCCAAACTTGAAAGAAGCCCTCAAGCTTAGCGTGAGGCAGTAGCCTTCCTGAGAGCAATGATACCGCGAAGAAGTGGCTTGGCCACCGCCAAGGGGATTGATTCCAGTGTAAATCTTTTACTTTTCAGTGGAACGTACCCTCTTTTCAAACTTCCTGGCAGGTTAAAACTGAGTGGCATACGAGGAGACTATAACACAACTGGAATAGTCGATCAAAATTTAAATAGTGTCAGTGGCCTTGTTATCAAATATCAGCAATCCGGTAAAACATCCAATCTCCGACATCGTTCGGCCAGAAAAAGATCTTGCTAGAACAGGACCACCGACGGCTGAAGACAATCTTTCAACGTCACAGAAGTGCAGCCCTTCGGTAAACTGCTGCAGATTTCAACTCTGGGCCTTCAACAAGTGTCAGCGTGCGAACCATTCAACGAAACGTCATCGATATGGCCTTTCGGAGACGAAGGCCCACTCGTGTACCCTTGATGATTGCACGACTCAAAGCTTTACGCCTCGCCTGGGCCCATCATCACCGACATTGGACTGTTGATGACTGGAAACATGTTACCTGGACGTACGAGTCTCATTTCAAATTGTATCGAGCGGATGGACGTGTATGGATATGGAGACAACCTCATGAATCCATGAACCCTGCATGTCAGCAGGGGACTGTTCGAGCTGGTGGAGGCACTGTAATGATGTGGGGCATGTGCAGTTGGAGTGATGTGGGACTCTGAAACGTTTAGTTACGACTCTGACAGGTTTTAACAGTTTTTTTAAATGTTAAGGATAATAAGTTGCTGTCTCTTCACCTAAGAATATATAATGAATGCAGCTAGCCGCTAACTTTGTGTAACGTCTTGTCTGTGTAGACGTATATCTGTTGCCTTTAAGATCCCTTCACCTTCACACATAAATCTATACAGTAAAGTAAGGGCCTCCCATTAGTTGGCTGATCCGTGATAAGACAGGCGAAAAGTTAGACTAATGGAGGATTATTAGTATTATCTCTATTTTCATTCGCTCTCGCTCTTTCTCTCCTTTATCTACGTACAGTTTTTAATATAATATTTCATTACGTGAAATCAGCCAAATAGAATCTTTGGTGGAGTCCTTCGTCTTGGTAATCAGCGGCTGGCTTGCTGTAAGAGATCTTTACATTTATTATTACTGTTAAACACTGCAGTCAGTCGGGAGAATCAATCGTGTGGACAATTTGTTCCTTTTACGAAAGATTGCGAATTCCAGATGTGTACGAAGCCTTTTTGGACGATTTAACACAGACTCAGTGATTGCAGGCTCTCTTCGACACAGTTGACACTTCCCCACTAATTACAGGGCCAACGTGATCATCAAATGATTCAGAAAAAAACTCATTCGTTCATTCACTCCAGAACAAAAAAGTCACAAACCTTATTTACGAAGGAAATTGTGTATTCAATCCATCTCCATTACATGTCCAGATCGCCGGTGATTTCACGTCTTAATTATTTTCCGTTTACAATCTCTTTTTCTTCAAACAAACCGCTAGCGGCACAAATGTTAATTGGCTCGCTTTTGCGAGAAGAAAATCATAATATGTATCTCTCAGAAACACGTCAATCCCTCAACAGATACTACATAAGCTGTCCTAGTTACCACTCTAACAACCATGGAGAATGCATATATGCATCTCTGTTATTTCAAAGAATAAACGCACTAGAAAATACTTTGGCATCGTCGAGCTGTCGCCGCATATGTCACGAGAAAATCAGATCAGATACTTTTCCAAAGTGAATGAATGTGGATGGTTTGATTGACAATGATAAATTGGTGCGTGGTAGAGGGTATTTTCTGTGTGGACATTACAAGGTGACACGTACGTAAGCATCCTGTCTGATCACCTGTATCCATTCATGTCCACTGTACATTCCGACGGTCTCGGGCAATTTCAGCCGGACAATGCGACACCCCACACGTCCAGAATTGCTACAGAGGCTCCAGGAACACTCTTCTGAGTTTAAACACTTCCACTGGCCACCGACCTCCCCAGACAAGAACATTATTGAACATATCTGGGATACTTCGCAATGCGCTCTTCAGAAGAGATCTCCACCCTCCCGTACTCTTACGGATTTATGGACAGCCCTGCAGGATTGATGGTGTCAGTTCCCTATTTTAGATTAGATTAGATTAGTTTTTCGTTCCATAGATCCGTGCTGTCCCCTTTTTTTTTAAAGCTGAAATAACAATACTAATAGTATGAGTATATACAATACATCATTTGTTTCTATTAAAAAATTCCTCAATGGAGTAGAAGGAGTTGGCCACTAGTAAGTCTTTCAGGCTCCTTTTAAACTGATCTTTATTTGTAACTAAATTTTTTATGTTTGCTGGAAAATTGTTGAAGATGAGTGTTCCTGAGTAGTGGTCCCCTTTTTGAAGTAAAATAAGTGCTTTTAAGTCCTTGTGCAGATCATTTTTGTTCCTGGTATTTTATGTATGAACTGAGCTGTTTGTTGGAAAAAGAGATACATTATTTAGGACAAATTTCATTAAGGGGTAAATATACTGAGAGGCAGTAGTTAGTATACCCAGTTCTTTAAAAAGGTTTCTAGAGGACATCCGTGTATTTACTCCACCAATAATACATATGACATGCTTTTGGACTCTGAAAACTTTTGTTTGACTTGAAGAATTACCCCAAAATATTATACCATGTGGCATTATGGAATGAAAGTAGGCAAAGTATGCAAGCTTTTTCATTTTTATGTCGCCTATGTCTGCTAACACCCGAATTGCAAATACAGATTTATTAAGGCGTTTCTGCAGTTCTGTGGTGTGATCCTCCCAACTGAATTTGTTATCAAGTTGTAATCCCAGGAATTTGAGACTGTCAATCTCTTCTATCTGCCCTTCTTCATACTTTATGGATATGCTGGGTGGAAACCTCTTACAGGTTCTGAATTGCATATAGTGAGTCTTTTCGAAGTTTAATGTCAGTGAGTTGGCTTTAAACCATTTATTAATATCCATGAAAATATCATTAGCAGATCTTTCTAGAACTACACTCGATATACTATTTATTGCAATACTTCAGACAGTAGTCGAGTCCATGCCACGTCGTGTTGCGGCACTTCTGCGGACTCGTGGGCTGCGGTCCTACACGATATTAGGCAGGTGTACCAGTTTCTTTGCCTCGTCAGTGTAGTTTCACCATTGATTTGCCGCCATTACCCATACGAAAACTGCCTTCGTACGTCCGAAAATAAAAGCGCAGCACACAGTTGACAGCTCACCCTGCCGGCCGGTGTGGCCGTGCGGTTCTAAGCGCTTCAGTTTGGAACCGCGTGACCGCTACGGTCGCAGGTTCGAATCTTGCCTCGGGCATGGATGTGTGTGATGTCCTTAGGTTAGTTAGGTTTAAGTAGTTCTAAGTTCTAGGGGACTGATGACCTCAGTAGTTAAGTCCCATAGTGCTCAGAGCCATTTGAACCATTTGAACAGCGCACCCAGTATTGATCACGGTCTGTCTCCAGTTCACTTTGATACGTTGCACATAGTGATTTAAATATTTTATACTTGTCTTTACACGTCCCTTATTGTTCGTCACTGACATACAGTGGGGTGAAAAAATTCTTGGGATACCTCCAAATATCGTGTCGGACATCCTTTTGCGCGCGCGGGGTAGCTGCGCGGTCAGAAGCGCTTCCCACGGTTCGTGCGGCTCCCCCCGTCGGAGGATCGAGTCCTCCCTCGGGCATAAGTGTGTGTGTATGTGTGTGTGTGTGTGTGTGTGTGTGTGTTGTCCTTAGCGTAAGTTAGTTTAAGTTAGATTAAGTAGTGTGTAAGCCTAGGGACCGATGACCTCAACAGTTTGGTCCTACAGGAACTTACCATAATTTTCCAAATTTACATCCTTTGGCCAGGCGTAGTGCAGCAACTCGACATGACATGGACTCGACAAGTCGTTGGAAGTCCCCTGACTAAATATTGACTCATGCTGCCTCTATAGCAGCCCATAACTGCGAAGATGTTGCTGGTGCAGGATTTTATGGACGAACTGACCTCTCGATTATGTCTCATAAATGTCCGATGGGATTCATGTCGGGCGGTCTGGGTGGCCAAATCATTCGCTAGAACTGTCCAGAATGTTCTTCAGACCTATAGCGAACGATTGTGGCCCGGTGAAATGGCGCTTTCTCGTCCATGAATATTCCATCGTTGTTTGGGACCATATAGTCCATGGCTGGCTGCAAATGGACTCCAAGTAGCCGAACATAACCAGGACCCAGTCCATTCCATGTTAACACAGCCCACACCATTATGGAGCCACTACCATCTTGCACAGTGCCTTGTTGACGGGACCATGGCTTCACGCAATTTGCGACACACTCGAACCCCACCATCAGCTCTTTTCAACTAAAAGCAGAAGTCGTCTGACAAGGTTACCGTTTTCCAGTATTCTAGGGTCCAACCAATACTGTCACGAGCCCAGGAGAGAATCCGCAGGCGATGTCGTGCTGTTAGCAAAGGTATTCGTTTCGGCAATCTGTAGCCCATTAACGCCAAATATCGTCGTACTGTCGTAACGGATACGTTCGTCGTGTCCCACATTGATTCCTGCGGTGTTCCACTCAGTATTGCTTGTCTGTTAGCATTGTCAACGCCGCTGCTCTCGGTCGTTAAGTGAAGGCCGTTAGCCACTGCATTGTACTTGGAGATAAAAAAAATGGCTGAAATTTGGTATTCTCGCCACACTCTTGACACTGTGGATCTCGGAATATTGAATTCCCTAACGATCCCCGGGCGAACAGTCCGATACTTTTAGCTCCAACTAACATTCCGCGTTCAAAGTGTGTTCATTCCCTTCATGCGGCCGTAATCACGTCCGAAACCTTTTTACATGAATCACCTGAGTACAAGTGGCAGATCCGCCAATGCACTGCCCTATCATACCTTGTATATCCGATGGTATCGTCATGGGTATCAGTGCATCTCGCTATCCCATGACTTTTGTGGCTTCAGTGTACCACTCAATTGCTCAGTTTCGACAGTGGAAAACAGGATCTCTCATAGCATAGATACATATAGATACGAAAAACATTTATATTGTAGTAATATTTGAATGTATTGATGCTTATTGTTAAGCATAATTAATAAAACAAAATAATAAAAGAAAAAAGTACAGTTTGCCATACAACTCGACACGGAAACTTCTGTTTCTTGGAAATTAACAGAAAAACTGTTGGACTGGTATCTCAGGCAGCTCAGTCAGTATGCGCACTGCTTGCGAAAACCAACGTACCACGTTCGAGTATCGCTATGGTATACATTTTTAATCTGCCTGTAAGATAAAAAGAAGTGTTTGCTTTCATGTATAAAGAAGCAGAAATTATTTGATTGCGTTTCTTGCTGCTTCGGCTGCGACAACAACCATCTGCGGACTTGTGGAATGAACAACAGGTTAAAGGATTTTCAATCGTGCTCTTTAGTCTGTGCAAGACTGTTTTGAGGATTTATTCTTTGAATGAGACATAACGAAAATATCGTAACTCACATAGTTGGGACTACAAGAAAGGCTAAAGACGATTCTTTATCGAAAGGTTGTTTTATTTTGCGACCGCTTAGTAGGTGCCAGAGGAAGGCAGCTGCGTGGCCGTGGGACGCCCGAGCCGCACTGGAGGGACCGGTTCCTGTCCCGGCGGAGTCACGCTCCCGAAAACTATGCGCCCCTTACATAAGCACGCCCACAGGCCACTGGCAAACCTTGCGCACTGCTCCGTGAAGGGCTCACCAGTTGACTATGTTACTCTTCAATTAGCCTCGATCAGTCTGAGGCTCTCGTGTTACACGACACGACGAAAGGAAACATTTCTGACTAACCGCAATTCGAAAGGCCGACATCACCAGTGGAGAAAACATACCCAGGAACAAAAGTCTCCATTTCAACATGTTGCCACCAGTACGACTGGAGCCGCCGACACATTTAGAGAAAAACGGTTGCGCAGTGTATTTTAGCGGTATTTTCAAATTTGTGTTGGAGAACGATGGCTTTGTTCAAACATTCTGGCAAAGACTACAAGTTTCACTACAGGTTCACACTAGTTCCTAGACTCCATTTTCTTCTCTTTTGTTCTCTCCATCTCTCTCTGTGTAGCGCAGGCTCTTAAAACTCGAACCCCCTGCAGAGTGTAGAGCTTTTGAGCTGGTAATGGGGTAGGGAGCGTCCTAACTGGGAATATTTGGGAAGTGCCTTCCAGTTCCGGCATTTACCTTACAAGTAAGGGTCGCCTGCCAAAAACATTGGTCAGAGCTGGAGTAAGGCAACTGTCCTTTATTCTGGGACAATATATCCTACACATGTGGCTGACGTGCTTGACATATGCTGTGTACCTATCCCACTGCCTCCGAGCAATCAACTTCAAAAATTAATTATTACATCCAATATCTTCAGAACACTGTCAGCCGATTGAAATGTGTTTCTACTGTATGAAAATATGGAGTGTACACCCCATTTTCGTTGTGTATGATGTGCCGTATTATATATTTCAAAATATAATACGTACATCCCACTTTCTTTGCATATGGCATGGCTCATTACATTCTTCTTTAAGTAATGTAATTTATCTAATTTCATCTTGGGCTTATTCAAACTTCGTATTAGCTTCATCCTTGTTTTCTTAACAAGAAGGAGTTTCTGTAGGAAGTCGACTTGACCAAAATACAGTTTACGACCTTTCGCTTTGAACCAGACAGGTTACAATGTTGTTGCACCATTTTCCATTTATCCACGGATAAAACTAGCACATGAGTTAAATTGACTTGACCGAGTCCCTGATGAACCACTGCTAATTTACACACGACAACACACTTTTTTGCGATCGTATTTGGGGCCACAACATGTCTGATATTAACGGTAACCACGTGGGAGATTTAGTATCCTCATCAGACTCACACGTAGAGATCTAGATCAATACAACAGCGTTGGCCACACAGAGTTCTTTGGTTTAGTGCTTCGTCAGTAAGATCACTGGCGGCGTAAGCTGGGAGGTAAGTGTGAGTGTATTCCTCAGCCAGCAATTTTGATGTTTCCGAAGCTGTCCAATTGCCGTCGTTCCTTTCGCACACTCGCTTGCTCTTGGTTTTTTCCTCTCGGATTGCTATTTTGCCTACGTTTGTACGCTGTTGACAGTTATTGGCTTTCAAGTTTTGGATTACTTTCGGATTTCTGTACGATTTTCCCTGTCGACCACTCGATTCTTTCGGCCACTCGCCGTCTTCTCAGGAACCGACTCGTTGCAATCCTACATCTGAGCAGTGTGTTACTGAAGGAGAGGAGAAATGTTGCTCTGTAAAGGGAATGAAGAATAGCGTGTGAGATCACCACACAGAATAAGAATTGGTTGATCTGCAGTTCAACAAGGAACATTTGTTTAACATCATACTGAAAACATTAGCTTATGAATCGCAAAACTGCTATCAAGAATAATACAAAATATTAATTAAACTTGCGTCATTCTATGGGAACCTTCAGATTCTAATGCTTCGGAGAATACCTCAGTACTCAGGGAAAATTAACAACAATATTCCAAAAATAGCTGTACAAGCAAACCATCCCATTTTCAAGCTGCAGTTAGAACACGTGTTTATTATCCTCACTGGCGCAGCAAAGATGTGGCTAAAGGGGCCTGCACATGTTCAGTATTTACTGATAATGCTAGTTTGTCAAATCCGCTAGGTCACCCAGGCCGGCTGCTCGTCAATACTGCTAGCGTTGTGAACACATTCATACGCGCCTTCAGGCGTCCACAATATTGACGGTTATAAAACGTGTGAGGGCCACTTAAGACGGAAAATCCTTGGAGCCCAGAAAGGCGCTTACAATTGGCGATTTTTCTGTACACCAAGATTTCTGTTATCTTGTTATTTATGCTCTTAGTGCACGCTTCTCAAAGATCCTTGTTCTACATCTACATCCATACTCCGCAAGCCACCTGACGGTGTGTGGCGGAGGGTACCCTGAGTACCTCTATCGGTTCTCCCTTCTATTCCAGTCTCGTATTGTTCGTGGAAAGAAGGATTGTTGGTATGCTTCTGTGTGGGCTCTAATCTCTCTGATTTTATCCTCATGGTCTCTAAGCGAGATATACGTAGGAGGGAGCAATATACTGCTTGACTCTTCGGTGAAGGTATGTTCTCGAAACTTTAACAAAAGCTCGTACCGAGCTACTGAGCGTCTCTCCTGCAGAGTCTTCCACTGGAGTTTATCTATCATCTCCGTAACGCTTTCGCGATTACTAAATGATCCTGTAACGAAGCGCGCTGCTCTCCGTTGGATCTTCTCTATCTCTTCTATCAACTCTATCTGGTACGGATCCCACACTGCTGAGCAGTATTCAAGCAGTGGGCGAACAAGCGTACTGTAACCTACTTCCTTTGTTTTCGGATTGCATTTCCTTAGTATTTTTCCAATGAATCTCAGTCTGGCATCTGCTTTACCGACGATCAACTTTATACGATCATTCCATTTTAAATCACTCCTAATGCGTACTCCCAGATAATTTATGGAATTAACTGCTTCCAGTTGCTGACCTGCTATTTTGTAGCTAAATGATAAGGGATCTATCTTTCTATGTATTCGCAGCACATTACACTTGTCTAAATTGAGATTCAATTGCCATTCCCTGCACCATGCGTCAATTCGCTGCAGATCCTCCTGCATTTCAGTACAATTTTCCATTGTTACAACCTCTCGATACACCACAACATCATCTGCAAAAAGTCTCAGTGAACTTCCGATGTCATCCACCAGATCATTTATGTATATTGTGAATAGCAACGGTCCTACGACACTCGCCTTAGGGCACACCTGAAATCACTCTTACTTCGGAAGACTTCTCTCCATTGAGAATGACATGCTGCTTTCTGTTATCTAGGAACTCCTCAATCCAATCACACAATTGCTCTGATAGTCCATACACTCTTACTTTGTTCATTAAACTACTGTGAGGAACTGTATCGAACGCCTTGCGGAAGTCAAGAAACACGGCATCTACCTGTGAACCCGTGTCTATGGCCCTCTGAGTCTCGTGGACGAATAGCGCGAGCTGGGTTTCACACGACCGTCTTTTTCGAAACCCATGCTGATTCCTACAGAGTAGATTTATAGTCTCTATAAAAGTCATTATACTCGAACATAATACGTGTTTCAAAATTCTACAACTGATCGACGTTAGAGATATAGGTCTATAGTTCTGCACATCTGTTCGACTTCCCTTCTTGAAAACGGGGATGCTCTCTGTCGCCTTTTGAAGACTGGTTGCTTGTTTATTGCATCTTCGGTTTTGAAACAGACGTCTGCTCCATGTAAAGCAGCTCGAATTCTTGCTGCTTCTTCAGTTTAACATTAAACACCCTAGAATTATTATTCGTAGAGTCGGTAACTACATGATTATGTCATCTGTAATGACAGAGAACAATCCTCGATGACTGCAGTTACTGCTTCGTGATAACGGTACAGTTAAAAAAAATCATCTCCTGAATTTTTCTTGAAGGAAGGTGGCGGTGACTATGTCCATTTACAACCAGCGCACTGTTTATATCCCAAAGCGTATACAACATACTACACTACTGGCCATTAAAATTCTTACACCAAGAAGAAATGCAGACGATAAACGGGTATTCGTTGGACAAATATACGAGGGCAGTTCAATAAGTAATGCAACACTTTTTTTTCTCTGCCAATTTTGGTTGAAAAAACCGGATATTTCTTGTGGAATATTTTCAAACATTCCCGCTTCGTCTCGTATAGTTTCATTGATTTCCGACAGGTGGCAGCGCTGTACGGAGCTGTTAAAATGGCGTCTGTAACGGATGTGCGTTGCAAACAACGGGCAGTGATCGAGTTTCTTTTGGCGGAAAACCAGGGCATCTCAGATATTCATAGGCGCTTGCAGAATGTCTACGGTGATCTGGCAGTGGACAAAAGCACGGTGAGTCGTTGGGCAAAGCGTGTGTCATCATCGCCGCAAGGTCAAGCAAGACTGTCTGATCTCCCGCGTGCGGGCCGGCCGTGCACAGCTGTGACTCCTGCAATGGCGGAGCGTGCGAACACACTCGTTCGAGATGATCGACGGATCACCATCAAACAACTCAGTGCTCAACTTGACATCTCTGTTGGTAGTGCTGTCACAATTGTTCACCAGTTGGGTGGGATATTCAAAGGTTTGTTCCCGCTGGGTCCCTCGTTGTCTAACCGAACACCATAAAGAGCAAAGGAGAAACATCTGTGTGGAATTGCTTGCTCGTCATGTGGCTGAGGGTGACAATTTCTTGTCAAAGATTGTTACAGGCGATGAAACATGGGTTCATCACTTCGAACCTGAAACAAAACGGCAATCAATGGAGTGGCACCACACCCACTCCCCTACCAAGAAAAAGTTTAAAGCCATACCCTCAGCCGGTAAAGTCATGGTTACAGTCTTCTGGGACGCTGAAGGGGTTATTCTGTTCGATGTCCTTCCCCATGGTCAAACGATCAACTCTGAAGTGTATTGTGCTACTCTTCAGAAATTGAAGAAACGACTTCAGCGTGTTAGTAGGCACAAAAATCTGAACGAACGTCTCCTTCTTCATGACAACGCAAGACCTCACACAAGTCTTCGCACCCGAGAGGAGCTCACAAAACTTCAGTGGACTGTTCTTCCTCATGTACCCTATAGCCCCGATCTCGCACCGTCGGATTTCCATATGTTTGGCCCAATGAATGACGCAATCCGTGGGAGGCACTACGCGGATGATGAAGAAGTTATTGATGCAGTACGACGTTGGCTCCGACATCGCCCAGTGGAATGGTACCGTGCAGGCATACAGGCCCTCATTTCAAGGTGGCGTAAGGCCGTAGCATTGAATGGAGATTACGTTGAAAAATAGTGTTGTGTAGCTAAAAGATTGGGGAATAACCTGGTGTATTTCAATGCTGAATAAAACAACCCCTGTTTCAGAAAAAAAATGTGTTGCATTACTTATTGAACTGCCCTCGTATTATACTAGAACTGACATGCGATTACATTTTCACGCAATTTGGGTGCATAGATCCTGAGAAATCAGTACCCAGAACAACCACCTCTGGCCGTAATAACGGCCTTGATACCCATGGGCATTGAGTCAAACAGAGCTTGGATGGCGTGTACAGGTACAGCTCCCCATGCAGCTTCAACACGATACCACAGTTCATCAAGAGCAGGACTGGCGTATTGTGACGAGCCAGTTGCTCGGCCACCATTGACCAGACGTTTTCAATTGGTGAGAGATCTGGAGAATGTGCTGGCCAGGGCAGCAGTCGAACATTTTCTGTATCCAGAAAGGCCCGTACAGGACCTGCAACATGCGGCCATGCATTATCCTGCTGAAATGTAGGGTTTAGCAGGGATCGAATGAAGGGTAGAGCCACGGGTCGTAACACATCTGAAATGTAACGTCCACTGTTCAAAGTGACGTCAATGGGAACAAGAGGTGACCGAGACGTCTAACCAATGGCACCCCATACCATCACGCCAGGTGATACGCCAGTATGGCGATGACGAATACATGCTTCCAATGTGCGTTCACCGCGATGTCGCCAAACACGGATACGACCATCATGATGCTGTAATCATAACCTTGATTCATCCGAAAAAATGACAATTTGCCATTCGTACACCCAGGTTCGTCGCTGAGTACTCCATCGCAGGCGCTCCTGTCTGTGATGCAGCGTCAAGGGTAACCGCAGCCATGGTCTCCGAGCTGATAGTCCATGCTGCTGCAAACGTCGTCGAACTGATTGTGAACATGGTTGTTGTCTTGCAAACGTCCCCATGTGCTGACTCAGGGATCGTGACGTGGCTGCACGATCCGTTACAGCCATGCGGATAAGATGCCTGTCATCTCAACTGCCAGTTATACGAGGCCGTTGGGATCCAGCACGGCGTTCCGTATTACCCTCCTGAACCCATCGATTCCATATTCTGCTAACAGTCATTGGATCTCGACCAACGCGAACAGCAATGTCACGATACGATAAATCGTAATCGCGATAAGCTACAATCCGACCTTTATCAAAGTCGGAAACGTGATGGTACGCATTTCTCCTCCTTACACAAGGCATCAAAACAACGTTTCACCAGTCAACGCCGGTCAACGGCTGTTTGTGTATGAAAAAGCGGTTGGAAACTTTCCTCATGTCAGCACGTTGTAGGTGTCGCCACCAGCGCCAATCTTGTGTGAATGCTCTGAAAAGCTAATCATTTGCATATCACAGCATCTTCTTCCTGTCGGTATATTTTGCGTCTGTAGCACGTCATCCTTGTGGTGTAGCAATTTTAATGGCCAGTAGTATATCAACAGGGTTTCAATAGCCGAAATTTGCTAAAATAGACATTGATTACCCATGGACGTTGTATTTGAACACGGGGCGTCTGTGTGAGGGTGAGGGAAGTTCTACACCACTCTGACGGGAAAATTGTCTCTTCTCAAATGAAAAAAAAAAAAAAAAGCTTGGGAAAGCAGTCATAAACCCGAAGGCTGGTTTGAACACCACAGTGCTTTGCTAGGCTTGGTCCTATTGGAGACACTATGCCATTACCTACTTCCATCTTTTGAATAGATTTACCCGTCAATCATTGGGGGCTTGGAGCTTAACGGGGACTCACAACCATTTCACATTAAAAAGCACTGACAAAGGTACAACCCGTGATAAGTAACAGACAAAATTCTCACCTACCGCACAAAAAAAAAAAAAAAAATAATGGCTGTTTGAGACAGTGACCTTCCTACGCAAAGTTATTACCTGAGGCATCTAAACAATCCTTAATACGGTGCACACTCTCATATGTCTAGCGACCCACCCCAGCTTCGCACGGCTAACACTAAGTATTGGCACATGGGCGATTTGTCTGGCATAAAGGTAAGTTTGTTTGCGAGCCACTGCATAGAATTATAATGAAAATTCAGAGATCAACGTTAGATAATTAATTACCATCAATTTCAAACGTCTTAAAGGATTTAAGCAGCGCACATGAGGAAACTTCTCAGGAAGTACAGACATCAAAAAAGTTTTGCCTCACCTCGGTTCCGAGTGCTCCGGAACCTGTACAGAAAATTGGAAAAGAGACCAACATAAACATTATTTCCGCCCTTTTTATTGCTCATGAAAACCACACATTGCATGTTGTACCACTATACAGCGAGACCTTCAGAGGTGATGGTCCAGATTGCTGTACATACTGATACCTCTAATACCCACTAGCACGTCCTTTTGCATTGATGCATACCTGTATTCGTCGTGGCATACTACCCACAAGTTCATCAGACACTGTTGGTCCAGATTGTCCCACTCCTCAACGGCGATTCGGCATAGATCCCTCAGAGTGGTTGGTGGGTCACGTCGTACATAAACAGCCTTTTCAATCTATCCCAGGCACGTTCGATAGGGTTCATGTCTGGAGAACATGCTGGCCACTCGATTCGAGCGATGTCGTTATCCTGAAGGAAGTCATTCACAAGATGTGCATGATGGGGGCGCGAATTGTCGTCCTTGAAGACGAATGCCTTACCAATATGCTGCCGATATGGTTGCACTATCGGTCGGAGGATGGCATTCACGTATCGTTCAACCTTTACGGCTCCTTCAATGACCACCAGCGGCGTTCGTCGGCCCCACACAATGACACCCCAAAACAGAAGGGAACCTCCACCTTGCTGCACTCGCTGGACAGTGTGTCTAAAGAGTTCAGCTTGACCGGATTGCCTCCAAACATGTCTCCGACGATTGTCTGGTTGAAGGCATATGCGACACTCATTGGTGAAGAGAACGTGATGCCAGTCTTGGGCGGTCCATTCGGCATGTTGTTGGGCCCATCTGTACCGCGCTGCATACTGCCGTGGTTACAAAGATGGACCTTGACATGGATGTCGAGAGTGAACTTGCGCATCATGCAGCCTATTGCGCACAGTTTGAGTCGTAACACGACGTCCTGTGGCTGCACGAAAAGCATCATTCAGCATGGTGGCGTTGGTGTCAGGTTTCCTCGGAGCGAAAAATGGTTCAAATGGCTCTTAGCACTATGGGACTTAACATCTTAGGTCATTAGTCCCCTAGAACTTAGAGCTACTTAAACCTAACTAACCTACGGACATCACACACATCCTTGCCCGAGGCAGGATTCGAACCTGCGACCGTAGCAGTCCCGCGGTTCCGGACTGCAGGGCCTACAACTCCTCGGAGCGGCTCTGCAACGTTACGGCTAGATATTTAATCGATTTGACTATGTCAAGCTCCGGCCGGTGTGGCCGAGGTGTTCTAGGCACCTCAGTTCGGAACCACGCGGCTGCAACGGTCACAGATACGAATCCTGCCTTGGGCATACATGTGTGTGATATTCTTAGGTTGATTAGGTTTAAGTTGTTCTAAGTTGTAGGGGACTGATTTCAGAAGTTAAGTCCCATAGTGCTCAGAGCCATTTGAACCATTTTTTTATGTATAGATAGAAGATATCTCTCACCATGTTCTGTATCTTTTTAGTTCACGTATGATACGTTTCGGTTTCCAAGTCCATTTTCTAGCGTTACTTTCTTAAAAATACTATTCATATCATCCTGTCAACAAAAGCAACTTTACAACAATTGAAGAATTAAAATAGTGATTCGAAAAACATCGAAAGTTATAGAAAACAACAAACAAAGCAAATGATTATGTAAGTGACTGATAGTGTAGTATTTATTTAGCTTTATAATTACACAGGGTGTTCGGGAATTCCCACTACCAACTTTGTAGAGGGGAGTAAGCAGATAATAATTTGAATTGGAACCCATGTCCGGAAGTATACCGTTTCCATGCTACAAACATTTGAAAACCGGTAATGCGACCATTTCTACGAGTAACTGATTAGCCGTGACCCAATACATCACTTGTTTTACGGTTTCACTCGTTAATAGCCAAAGAAATTGCTCGTGTACTCGTTGACGGGTTCTCTTAAACGTGATACAGTACGCCGCTTCCAAATTGAGTGTGCGGCGTCGTCTTGGAGCATCACTGTGACGGTGAAGGTATCTTTTCTCGAATCCATTGCGTAATTCTGGCGAAAAGGGCATGCGGTGGAGTCGGAAGTTTTGGAAAACGATCTTGATAAAGGCGTCGAGCAGCTCTTCTCTTACTGTGGGCTTCACCATTTAGAAAGTTCATGTCGGTGGCACTCAACCATGTTGCTCTAACGCTCACAGCCACGTGAACGGAGCTCGAATGAGGCCGGAGAGGTAGGATAGACGTCAGATACATCAGGCGATCAGACGTCCCCGCACCCTACCATTACTACGGTGTTGCTTATCTACCTAGCAAACGTATTTTCAAACGGCTGTAGCACGGAAACAGTACGTTTCCAAACATGTGTTTCTATTAAAAACATTGTGTACTCACTCTCCTGTACAAGTCCTAGAAGTTTGTAACGAGAATTTCCGAACACCCTTACATGTAATTTCTCAGTACACCATATTTACAAGAGGATAACATTTTCTAATCTGCATAGCCAAGGTCGTCTAGTAATTCCCACACATTTTAAGAACTTAATTTGTAAAAATTAGACTGCTGTTTCTAACAATACCACCACCTGCAAAGTAGGTTAGAAATCAGAATAATAATGTTGCTCACGCAACATATGTTCGCTTTATCAGGCAACAACAAAGTTATTGACTGTGGATGGTATCGTCAGAACGGAAATAATGAAGTCACTGTAAAAAAAGTCATTAATTTTTCCACTTATCTTGAATGGATTCCCACGTAGATTTCGTCGAAGTTGTTATGGCTCATCTTGATTCTAGGGTGATTACACTTTGACTGCTAGAAGGTCCAGATCTGTATTTTAGCAATATTTGAAGACCTAACAAATGCGTTTT